>NC_056731.1:1969810561-1969918061 GCF_019279795.1 Protopterus annectens
CATAAATACTCCTGATGATTGTTTGGGAGATAGGAAATACACCCTGGGAATCACCTCTGTGACTCTGGTTGACAGGGGCAAGTGAAATTAAATTACATGTGTGTCAAAGGCCAGGGTAGCGTATGGCTAGGCTGCTGTAGGCCCTAGGGCCAATAGCATATTACCTACCCATGACACGATGCACACACACATGTACTTAGTGCAATAAGTGCTATGTGAGGTTGACTGAGTGTGATGGTTAATTGTGTTGGTGAATGTGTGCAAGGACTGTAAAGGTGTGATACCTTAGTGTGAAATTGTTTCTGTCATGGTAGTTTGTGTTCTAGTTGTGATCCCACCAAAAGATGTGTATGCTATTGCTAGGCAGAAAAAGTAGTATGGCAAACGGTGTGACGTAGTCCCTTGTTGTTGACTGTGGTGTCCCATTATAGGCTAAAGCAATACATGTATGCTTAGTGAGTGGTACTGCTGGTGAATCCATCTCCCATATGAACTGTAGTACTACCTGAAGCTGTAGGCCTAAACAGTACAGTATGGTGTATGTTCACATTGCTTGGAAACACTGTTTTGTGAGTTCCCTGTAGTCCTCACAAATTACATACCTCAGGCATAAGGTTTTGTATGTAGTGACACACAGTACTGTATGGTACACAGGTAAAGCTCATCTGGGTTGGCATACATTTGTGTGTTGTATGTATGTCTGATGTGTGTGTAATTATGCCTGTACCATGCCCTCAATCATATCTGTGTTATAAGGTATACGTGTGTATCTAGCAACATGTATAGTCTAGTACAGCAGTATACCACCTATATCAACAGCTGTGCACATATGTTAGGCAGGGGTTTGGCATCAAAGACTACTGTGGTATAATGGTAATACTGTAACTGTACTTTACATTCATTGCAATGGATGACATCTTTATTTATGCATTAGCTTGATATATACCTCCTGTGGCTAGGTGGTGCATTGTGTCACATACAGTGTGCCATGTACTGGTGTATAATCTTACATACTGGCTTCTCTTTGCTGCTGTGCAGAACATGGTTTGATATATAGAGTGTGGCAGGCACTGTCAGCCAGTTGTGGCCTGAGCACTAATATGTCGTATTGAACGTGTCTATACTCTGACAACCAATCGGATGCAAAATATGGCAGGTAATTAATATCTGTACTTTAGGATGTTAAGTGTGTCACTTCAATTGCTCACACATCTTGTTTAATTGTCTTCCAGGGATATGTCCCACCAAAGAAACCCATCTTATACAGCTGCAGAGGAGGCAGAAATACACAACAGCCTGGTGCAACAGTACATCCTGTTGTTCTCTAGAACCAGCCAGGACCAGCATGAGTGGACTGGACTGTGGCAAGATCATGTTCGTTGGGTAAATGACATAGGCATGCATAACTGGACATATGAGCAGGTACGCCATCACTGCAGTGATTTAATTAGACATGTCCGGTGGCATGCATCTGATATCCATCGACAACAGCTTGCCACAGGTGGTGAGATGGCCATTCATCTCCCCCTCACCAGAGTGAAGGAGCTGCTCCTAAGTGTGGTGGCTCCTGGCCAACCACAGGAACAGCAACTGACATGTGTCATCATGGAGGCCGGAGACACCCAGCATGTTGACATGGAGCGTGCAGGTAACATGACCGATCTGTAGACTACTGTCTGTATTGGTAGATTATGCATATGTGACATGTGTACTGTGTGTTTAGCAGTTGTGCTGCAAAGTGTTGTACAATGCTGATATTTGGAATATAATCTGTACGCCTGTGACTGTCGACTGTTGTACTACTGTACTTTAGCAAACTCACAGTAGCAATGGCACAGTTGTGGCCACTGGCAAACTGTCTCATATTCTTGAAGGTCCCTCTGGTGTGACAGCAAGGCAGCTGGTCAATGCTGGTGAGTGTGTTATAATTTTAATATTGGTAATGAAATGTGCATGTCATAGGTGAGGTGTAGGCCATGTACATGTAACACACCTACGCATAATGCATGCTGTGCATGTTTGCTGTGAGACTATGCACATCTCAGTAATGACAGTAGCTGCCTCAATCACATGCAATACACAGAGCAACACACACAATTGTGGCAACACCGTACTGGACATTGGATAGGCATAGTTGATACACATGTACACAATATACACAACTTTGTCATATGCAGTACACCTTAACATGCTACACATAGCATATCCAGACACCCGCTGTAAGGTCACTCTTCAGTATCCCACATGTCATTTACACAGCACACATAATATACCTGAGGGGTAGAGGCCTATCATTGGGCTGTGCGACACTCTTCAACACATAACACATTCATGTTAGTCAATGCTCCCTATTGGGCACCTTACAAACCCATGTAACGAGTGGCTGTGAGGCCAATCACTGAACAACAGCACACATGCATCAAAGCCATGTGTACTGTTATTAACACGGGCTGCCTACACTCGCACTGCATGGTCTTGAGCAACAAACTTTCTGCATGCTGACATGTGTGATATGACTGCCTTGTGATACTGTAACCCACCTTCAACCACTATCAAGTATGTTTTGGATTGCTGGCGGTGTGTGTGGGTATCTGCTGTAGTGAGGATTGTATTTGTGTGCATGTGTGCATGTGTGCATGCGTCCATGTGTGCATGTGTGCCGACATCATGTACAGGTCGTAAAGTGTGTTTCCTGTCTCCCTCCCACAGGTGCTGTGTTAGGGCTGGTTCACTGCAGCAGGGAAACTGATGTCACTGAGCCACATAGTGATAATGAAGATAGGTGTGTTGAGGGACAGGCGTGTTTGCCAGGGTCTGTCATTGGGCCATCAATTGACAGTACACAGCTGTCAACCCCATCCATGCATACAGTCATATTGTCAATACATCCATCACCAATGCCCATAGCTGAGGGACAGCATACTGTTGGCATTGGCCAGGACAGTGTGGTATCCATGGCACATGCATCCCAACACAGCAGCCATACCCAGATGTCTGGAATGGTACCACATAGGCAGATGTCCAGGGGTTCTCATAGGAGCACTACTGCTCATCATGCCTTGCAGATGTGCCACAGGTCTGACAACGTCACGCATGTTTCAGGCTGTCATGGAGGCACAGGCACATATGGAAAAGTGCACCAGACAGAGACTAAGGGTTGAGATGTCGACGTGGAAGTATTCCAGCAACAACAGCAGCTGGCAGTCGCAGTGGACTTCCCTCAAGCCACAGCCGCTCCCGTAGTGCCAGTACCAGCCCCAGCAATGTTGGGGGTGGACTGTCCATAGAATGCCCTAGAAGACCACGTGCACATGGCTCTGGACAGTCCCAGCAGGGACCTGTGTCCAGTGTGCATCCATCCACCTCTGGGGATAGTACCCAGTCTGGCTTAGTACATGATAGTGTCAGTAGCACTCCTGCCAGACACAGTACTGTATCCATGACAAGAGATGGTGATCTGTAAAGCCTCGCAGGTACAGTCTGTGGCTGTCCCACAAATACCCGTATATGGCAGCCACATGGTGGAACTGTGTGCATGCAGACACACACACGTACTCCAGACACCTAGGGATAACACTTACCCACACACATTACAACAACATTGGCCCATTACAGTATTCTTGCCCCTCACACACACACAAACACACACACACACATACACACACACACACACACACACACACACACACACACACACACACACACATACATGTCAATTGGATGGCTCACTGTAGGCCTCTGGCAAACCAACAACACACCCTGTGCATATGATGAAACCTGTGCCACCTCCTGTCATCTGCAACATCGATGCAGGAACAGGCTACCATGGTGCTGATGCACAGGGTGTCTATATAGCAGTATAGTAATGTTAGCATGTTGTCAGCTGAAGAGTGTAATGGTATGCTTGAAGGTGTAGCTGAGCAGGCATGATGCATTAAAGCTATGATTGTCATTGTAGTGTTGTTTACACCAATGTTGGTTCCAATTGTGTATTGTCTGGCCACATGCCACTTGGCTGATGTGTGCAGTATTGGCAGCATGTGTTAGAGAGTGGACAGTATGTGTGGTATGTGTGCAGCACAGATTTGCAGGTGTACAGTTGTGAACATGGTGAAGGTGCACTGTCTGCATGTACATGCATAGTGGACACATGGCCAGGGTGACATGCTCTGTATTACACAGTAACACTCCATAGTTTCTATTGGTGGCCAATATGCGTTGTACTACACACATTCCGGCACCTGACCACATGTGTGTATGACATGGTTTGACACTGTGCTGTGGGTGATGCTGTTACTGTCATTGTTTTGCATTCTGGTGGTATATATCACTTCAACAGCCCGATCATAACCAATTGTTAGATGATGTCTTGACAACCGACACACAGATGTAGGACACACAACAACATTTGTATCCTTCAGGTACTATACAATGCCAGTAACCACTGGTATTCACCTGCACCCATTACTGAGACCACTCCTGTTTGCCATATAGCTCTCTTAGGTATAAGCTATCACAGTAGGGATATGTCCGTCCACGTCTGGTAATACATACTGTGGCCTATAATGCATTCTCCAGATGACACACACATACTCCACAAGAGTATCATACATACAGATGCCTGTTGTCAAACCCATGCTGAAAGCTATAAGCCAAACTAAGCATTGTCATCCACTTATAAGGAACATATTATCCACACAGTACCACATAGGTAGTAGCCACCAGCATGACGAACAGGTGCCGATGTGTACCTGCAACCAAGTGTTATGTCATCTCTCCTTTGTTAATCACATTTCCAAAGGTATTCTGGAATCCCTTGGTGGATCACATAAGCAATAAGGGGTCTGCATGCATATCCACAGTTTGTTCTACACCTATGAATAGTCATCATGGACAGACTTTGCTGTGTTTGAACAGGTCTGACATATACCTCGGCCATAGACCCTCATACACACATTCCAATAGGAATCGTAATGACTTTGTGTGACACAGATGACCTAGGCCAAATATCACTGCAGTGGCTGGCCTTGTCACAAGCATACAGATGTGACCTAAGGTCTGGGAAGCAGCAGCACAGTCTGGCAAGGATGACAGCTGTGTTCTTGGAGAAAGCAGGGTTCCCACACATGCAATAATTGAGGTAACATATACAGATATGTATTTGACACACAGCTAGCTCACATGTGCAATGCATACTGATACGTCATACAGTGGTAAAAGCAAAATCCACAGCACATTGACCAACAGTGTCACACACATACAACTCACACACTCACCAAGTGCAGGATTCAATCCCCTACCTAACTACTTCATGATACTAGAGGAATACGCATTAACATGACACGCTATGCACATTACTGTCAGTTCTCATTTCCACAGGTATATTTGTAGGATGGTGACATCATCAGACTTGACAAAGGTTAGATTACCACTTTTGAGGTGTTCCACTACTCTCCTAAATGGTTGCTCCTTCCCAAGGGGAACACACACACAGTTGCCCAGTGCAGGATTCAGACCCCTACCTAACTACTTCATGATACTAGAGGAGTACACATTAACACAATGCACTATACAGACTAGTAGGAGTTTTATTTTCCACAGGTATACTTGTAGGATGTTGACATCGTCAGACTTGACAAAGGTTAGATTACCACTTTTGAAGTGTTTCACTATTCTCCTAGTAGGTTGTTCCTTCCCAAGAAGAACACACAGTTGCCCAGTGCAGGATTCAAACTCCTACTTAACTACTTCATGATACTAGAGAAGTACACATTAACATGACGTGCTATACAGACTAGTAGGAGTTTTATTTTCCACAGGTATACCTGTAGGATGCTGACATCATCAGACTTGACAAAGGTTAGATTACCACTTTTGAGGTGTTTCACTACTCTCCTAAAAGGTTGTTTCTTCCCAAGAGGAACACACACAAACACACACTTGCCCAGTGCAGGATTCAAACCCCTACCTAATTACTTCATGACACTAGAGGAGTACATATTAACATGACTCGCTATACAGATTAGCGGGACTTTTATTTTCCACAGGTATATTTGTAGGATGGTGACATCATCAGACTATACGAAGTATGTTACATTAGGTGACATTAGTTGGCCTACATTGAACAAATGTCTAAACACTTAGGCCATGTGATCGTCAAAGGTGAGTTTACTATCTACCTGTGTCCCCAGGGCCATAATTACTTTCTTCGTACATGCTGGATTACCACCTATGTGGTAATTTGTGTGCGCGTTGTATTACCCAAAGGGGATGACTATGCATTCTTTGCCATTCAGCTTGAGGGCATTGTTTTGACACCAGGTATCTGTCTCTGTAAGACACATCTGGAGGATGTCTGTGTCAGCTGTACAGTCAATTATGGACCACAGTTTCCAGTCATCTGCAAATCTATTCAGCCTTATACCTGCCATGCTTGCCTGTACCTCTGAGCAGTATTGACTGAACAGGTGAGGTCCCAGGACCAAGACCTGTGAGATGCCATGTGTGACTGGCTTAGAGTTGGACATGGCACCTGCAACTATGAACATGTGTGTTTGATCCGTGAGCCACTTGTCCACCCATTCTGTGACATAGCTGTTCATGTTCAAGCTGGTACACTTGTCCATGATGACGGAGTGGGGAATGGTATGATAAGCCCTTAGTGAGGTCCAGGTGGGCTGTGTGGACTACTTTCACCTCCATCTATGCTCATGGTTACTGTTTTAAATAAGTCAACTAGGTTTGGGAGCCAGGCTATGCCCTTAACAAGTCCAGTGTCTGGAGATCTCCAATGTCTCAGTGTATGGGTTCCATGATGATTTGCTCAATAGCTCTGTTAGACCAGGCTGAGTACACATGTTGGGCAATGGTTTCCAGATTCTGTTTTGGCACACCCTTTGTGGAGCTGGATGACTATTAGTGTATGCCATTCTTTGGGTACATAGCCTGTGATACGCTTGAGTCTGGACAGTGAATGTAGGTGAGGGTGTAGTTCCTTGTAGGCCTAGTGTAAGACGCAGCCTGGGACAACTTACAGTCACATTGATGCTATGTTCTTAGCTTTGGTGAGGGCTGTCTTTATATGCATGTCCATGATGTCTGTGTCTCTGCATCCTTCTGTGATAGGCACAGGCCCTTTTGGGGGTGATGGGGGGATTTTACACTGCACCGGTCCCCCTTTGTGTGGACAATGAAAGTTGGTTTGGTGTATGTCATGACTTTTTTCAGTAGCTGACAGCATATTTGGAAGTTGACTCCTACATGCCTGATATAGCTACAGAAGGCTTTGTGGTTGTTATTCTTGCATTCCTTGGCAGTTTGTATTTAGAAACTGTGCTTGGATTATTTAATGAGCGATCATTGTTTCATCCTAATAATGATCAGTGATGCCTTTCCTTTAGTGAAGTTGGCTCTATCAGGTGTTAGTTTTCTCCTTCTGCTGTATAGCTTATTTATGGGCAACGGCCACCAGATTGTTTTCTTATTTTTGGAGGAGTGCATCTTGCTTTTATTTGTGATGTCTCGATCCATGCATCCCTGTACATGCTCACAGGATGCACTTGTAAATGATTTGGCAGATTGTATACCATTATCCTATAGAAAGAGGGCTTTGGAACTTTCCACTTTGGTCTTGGGAAGTGTGCTGTTTGCTTTTGAAAATGTCTTCACAGTGGTTTCATTAACTGGGTGTGGGGGCGGGATGTGGATGTCCAATATGATTACTTAATGATCTAATATTACCAGCGAGGGGTTTATCTCTGTTGTGGAACACTGGTACCCCATGTTGGTGATGATCATGTCCAGTATGTTGTCACCTCTAGTGGGTGTGCTGACCAGCTGTTCCAGGGTGTTAGAGTTTCTTAACTCTAGGACACATTGGACAAAGGACATTGTATACGAGTAATTCACCCACTCATTGTTTGGGAAGTTGCAATTTCCTCATATAATGGTGTTTGATATGACCTTTATATTTGCCATTGTTCTCCAGAATACTGAGTGAGGTTCCTGAGACAAGGTACATGATCTGTAGTAGCCTACAATCTGATGGGCAGCTTTGCCCAATGTTAGTTGCACTTGCATGGTCTCCAAGGCCTCATGTTGTGGCAGTAACCTGGAGGTGTGGATATCCATAAGGTAAATGCCTACACCACTTCCTTTTGTATTTCACTTGTGGTCTTGGGTCCAAAGGTCAGGGTGATTTTGAGTGTTTTATGTGGATCATATCCAACAGCTGCATGTCTTGACATAGCTTTGGATGTTACGTAGTGAACACCTATGAGTAGGCGATATGCAAGGGAGTACAGATGGAGCATTTTGCGATGGTCTGTGTATGGCATGTATTTCAGGCCAATAATGCTCTTTGTGAGGTATTGCTGCTGGCTTTCCAGTTGTTGTAGTTGTCTTGTGAGTTACATAGCAACAGTGGTGTTGTACTCTTTTATAGTTCTAGTGAGTGTTGAGTAGAGGGGAACAATGTCCTCTTTTATTCTGCATGAAACACATTTTGTGATGAGGTGTGCCACATAAGAGGGTTTCCTGACTACTGTGGGAATGTGCTTATTACAGATGTATCCACTGTCCACCCGTGGCCCAGGGTCTCTTGTCACACTTAAAGTGTGAGGTATACTACCACGTATGTTGTAGTTCTTGGCTACAGAGATTTTAGCAAAGGCGATGATAATACACCTTTTGGCATTGAGCTACAGCCCATGGCTTGGACAACAGCCATCTGTCTCAGTGAGGCCCTTTGGTAGGATGTCCACAATGATGGCTCCTAGTTTGCAGTCCTCTGGAAACATCAGTAGCCACAGAACCTCCATGTTAATGTTTACTTCAGGGAAGTAGATACTACACAGCCTGGGAAGTTATCTAGTCCCATGGCTGCTGTGATACTGGCTTCGGGGAGTGTTTTTTACCTGTGCAGCCGTGATGACAGCAACTTTGCAGTCTTCCATTATAGACATGTGCTCTTTCATGGGTGAGAGGGGAGTAAAGTTAACACTGATCCTATCTGCCAGGATGATGCCAATATCAGTTGGCTCTGTACATTTAGTGCCATTGAGCTGTAACTCAGAACAGATCTGAGTGTAACCATGACATGGACCTGTCTGTTGGGTAGAGATCTGCTGCATAGACAGTATGCCACTGAGTACTGCTTGGGTTACATTCATTCTTGTTGCATGGGGAAACTATTTGAGGCCAGTAATCCTCTTGTAAAGGTTCTTCATTGTTCTTTCTAGTTGATGAATGTACCTAGTCAGATTCCTCGCAAGTGTGTTGTGGTAGTCTCTGACAGGTCTGATGACTGCTGAGTAGTGGCAACCTTCTTTGACCTACATGCACAGACCTTGGCAGTTTGTGTGTACACATAGCAGGATTTTCAGACCACTTTGTGAATGTGTTTCTGGAAGTAGAGATGACTATACACGTTTGTCCATAGATCCATCATCACATCCGTATTTAGCCTGTGTGTGTGAGCATGCCCAGTATGACCTTTCAGTATTTTCCTGCCTGACGTTTGCTTCATTTAAGTGTGTGAGCATGTCCAGTATGACCTTTCAGTGTGATGCAGATTGAAATCCACTACATTTGTTGGAGTGTGTGAGCACGTACAGTATACACATTTATATCATATGTGTATGGTAAATCAAGGTGTATTTTTACAGCAGGGCTCACCTTGTGTCATACATCAACAGGGACCATGCTGTGCCTACAGGGCTTCCATGAGACACTTTGCATAGACCTATCAACATTTCTGCATACAGGGGGGACAGCTATTCTTTGTACATTTCTAACTGTGGGTACACTGGATTATTACTGTGGGTGTACATAGGATGTGGGTTTCACCTGACACTTATACAAAGTTGCTGTGCCTGCACTGCTATGTACAGGACACCATTACTGTCTGTACTGTTGCCTATCATACTGGCTTGAGGCATACTAGTATACTACAGATCTTCGTGTCCATTGCCACATATATTAGCTTGTGACTTCATAACCTACACAACCCACAATGCCTGGCCTGGTGTTCTCTGTCTGCATAGGCATGTGGGTGAGGTTACCCATTTGCCTCATTAGGGGCATGATACAGCATTGCTTTGTGTTTGCATTAGTGTACAATTGTCCTGCTGTGTCTGCACCACTGTAATGCTATCATGGCTTAGTGGTTCAGTACTGTGACTATAGTGCACAGTATATCCTGGGTTCAAGCCCTGTCACTGCATTTTATTCTCATGCTGGCCAGACCAGATTGCTTAAGGTACAGTAAAGCAGATATGAGCATGTTTAACTGACTTTGCTCAGCTTTGGGCGACCTTGGCCAACATTGCACGAGCAATTTTGTTTACATATACTGGTAAAAGCTGCTTAGCACTGCTTTATATTGTGTAAAACATGGCAATCATGCCTCAGGTGGTGCTGCAGGGCTGCCTATGTTGGATGCACATACTACACTCCCTATACATGTTTGGAAACAGGTAGTGTCAAGTTGGGCATCCCTTTTATTTTATGTGTGAGTCAGTGAGAGGTATCATTTCCAGGGTTCCTACTGAGTCACTGTATGTGCTATGCGATGCCTCTTTGCCAAGGACAAGGCATACTGGGCACACCTCCTTCTGCCTACTGGGGCAGGCTCAGGTTGTTCCTCCTCTGAGTCACTCTGTGCCTGTGCAGGCCTTGGCACTGGTGGAGGGCTGTTTGGCCCTGCCCCATGCTGTTCCTGCTGCAGCTGTTTTTGCAGGATCAGATTGTGTAGCATGGCACATACCATGACAATTTGGGTATATGTAGTTGGTGAGTACTGCAAGGCTCCACCAGATGTGTCCAGGCACTGGAACCATGACTTGAGCATCCCAAACACACACTCGATTATATTTTGTGTTTGTGCGTGTGGCTCATTATGGAGTTATTGTTCAGGTGTGTGTGCATTTCTGATGGGTGTCATCAGCCACAGCTCCAGTGCGTATCCAGCATCCCCCACTAGGTGACCGTCAGGGATGTCCCCATTTGCAAATGTCTGGTACAGCTGTGACAGATGCCAGATATGGGAATCGTGGTAGCTTCCAGGGCAGCCAGCACACACATTCAGTATTATGCCATGAGCATCACACATGACCTGGCAGTTGATGGAGTGGAAGCCCTTGCGGTTGGTGTAGGCCCTACCCCGCTCATCAGCTGATTTGATGTGTATGTGCGTGCAGTCAATTGCACACACTACCTCAGGGTATTCCGCTATTTGCTGGAAGAGACGCATATTGCTGGCCAATACCTCATTTGAATTGGGTAAATATACATGATCACTGACGTGCTGACATGGCATTCAGGAACTGGTGCAGTACCCTTGATGCTGATGCCTGTGAAATCCCCATCATATCACCAATTGGTCTCTGGAAGGTACCTGTTGCTAGTATTCTTAGGCCAACACATACCTTGCTTTCTACTGGGATGGGTTCCTCTCTGTTGGTTCTGTGTGTGAGGCATGGCCTGCACAGCTCAACAATTTGCTGCAGGAGCTCTCTGTCCACTCTACAGTGCTCCACTATCTCCAGCTCATGTAGCCCCTGGTAGGTTACCCTGGGTCTGTACACTCTTCTCCATCTCCTCACTGTGGGTTGCTCAGCAGCATTCACAATGGCACCACCCTCAGCATCTTGCACATGTTGCCTTATAACAGCAATGGCAGCACCTAACATTTTTATGTCTCAGTTTAAGCTTTTTAAGTTTTCACTTCTCTTTGTTGACTGCAGTGTTGCAGTGTTTCTGAGGAAAAACATGGGGGAATGTTGTTTGCAGAGTTTTAGGTGCTGGGCTGGGCTAGTGTACTGCCTGTATAATTGGCGGATTCTGATTGATTTCACCTGGCAGCTCTGCTAGTTCTCCTTGGTTAACTTTCTACTACTTCCTTTCCTTCGTTTTCCCATTTCTGTTTCCACAGGGGGCAGCGCCGCGCAAACACGTGCAAACATGCTCACACACACTTACACAGGCTTACACAGACTTACACAGGCTTAGGCGGGTGCACATTCATGTATACTAGCTTAGACAGCCTTACACAGGCTTACACGGGCGCACACACACGCACACAGGCTTAGAAGGGTTTACACGTGTGCACACAGTGTAAGCAGCTTTGCAAGAAACTTTAGAGATAGCCACAGCGTACACCTTCAGTTTCTTGATTTCAGTTTAGACAACAGTAGACACACCTCTTTTAGTCCTAACTCACAGCAACCACATGCCACTCTGCTCCAATCAGCTTACAGTCTTTTTCATACATTCCCCCTCATGATGTCACCCACCTCCTACTCTGTTACTCCCCTTTTCCTACTCCTACACTCTAGGGACATGGTTCACATAGTAGGGAATATTGGGATTCACAATCCTTATCCTCATTTGCATAGGATTGCCTACTAATGCTTAGTTACATCTCTCAGACTGAGCTTCCCCCCTTAGCAACCTCTACTCAGTAGCCATGTTGTCTTCAGCCTGCCATCCACTTGGATGGCAAATTAATATTTTGAATAAATTCCCTATTTGTGCCTTTTATTTTTTGGTTTTCTGATTTTTAGAGCGCAGCACATTTGCGCGGCGCTGCGCTATGCTTAAACATCGGAGATCGAGGTAACAAAAAACATTTTTTTTTTTATTTTGCAACGGGAAAAATGCCAATGGCCATATATTTGGCCATTGGCATGCTTCTTCAACTGGATGCATCCTTTATTTGGAACTGTCATGGCTCAGTTTTGCTATTTGCAGAACGGTACTCAGTTGACAACTGAGTACATTTCTGCAAATAACACTACTCTTACTCGGACAGGTTAGGGTTTCCTGGATCACAAATTTACCTCATTTGCATAGCTTTCAGCAGCAAATGAGGTAATTTGCATAAACTAACCCTGTCCATGTAAGAGTCATTTTAGGCTGCATGGAGTCTTACTCTACTCTTAGACTCCGTGCAAGCCTTCATGAATCCGGCCCCTTGAATTTAAAGTTATGTGATGTATCTATCTCTGTCCTATTTTGTACTAATGCATTAGAAGGTATAGCTCTTCTCATCTCAGATTTATGTTCAATGATTCATTCTTTTAATGTCCTTGAACATTTACCTACATAAAAACTTCTATATTGTGTGCAGGTAGCCAGAGTCCCTTCATGTTGGCCTGGACTTCAGAAAAGTAGATACCAAACAGGAGAGGACCTAAGACCAAACCCTATGGGAATCCAAAAGTGACTGGTCAGCAGTCTGACTTGCAGTCAGCTACTTTCATACTGTGGTTTCTATCTGTGAGCCAGTATGCAACCCACCTACTGATATAGGGGTTGATGCCTAGCTTAGTGAGTTTTTCTATGATTCCTGAGTGGGGAATTGTATCAAAGGCCTTTGCCAGATCAAGGTAGGCTCTATGAACCACCTTGCCTTCATCCACAGCTCTGGTGACTGATTCAAAGAAGTCGACCAAGTTGAGCAGGCATGATCTACCCTTCACAAAACCAAACTGTGTGGGATCCAGAGTTTGGAGATTCCCTATATCCTTGTTTATTAGGTCCATGATGATGCGTTCCATAGCATTGCATATCAGACTCATTAGGCTAATGGGCTAACGGAGCGATAGTTCCCAGGGTCTGTAGTCACTCCTCCTTTGTGTAGAGGGATGACTGTAGCAGTATGCCATTCGGTAGGGACAAAGCCTGATGTGAGGCTGTGATTGAACAGGGCACACAGGTGAGGAGCTAGTTCTCTATGCAGTTGATGTAGAACACAGCCAAAGATATTGTCAGGTCCCATAGAAGCTGTATTCTTGGCCTTGGACAGTGCTGTTTTAACCTTTGCAGCAGTAATACTGGCTGTCTGGTAATCTACTGGTATTGTGATTGGTCCTTTGGTGGGGGAGAGAGGGGTAAAGTTGGCACTGAATCTGTCGGCCAGTATATTGGCAATATCTGTTGGCTTGCTATAGGAGGTAGCACTGTGCAGTAGCTCAGAGCAAATCTGTGTATTGCCATAGAGATTCATATAACTACAGAAGGCCTTGTGGTTGTCTTTACTAATTGCTGCAATTCTGTTCTCATAACTAGCTTTAGAGGATTTGTTGAAGAATCTCAACTTTTTGTTGAGGCTGATAACGGAGTTTTTCCAGTCTTGGGACTTCACGTTATTTCACATCAGTTTCTTCCTTCTGCTGTAGAGTCTGTTTATGGGAGGGGACTACCAGATTTGGCTTCCTTTTTTGGAGGAGAGAGTCTTGGTTCTATTGAGTATAGCGAGATCCATGCATTTGTGTACGTGTTCGCACAGTGCATTGTTTTATGATTGGGCAGTCATGCAACTATTCTCCATTTGCATGGGTGCCGTGAAGTTAGCCACCTCTGTTTTTAGAAGCCCAAAGTTAGCTTCGGAGAAGTTTTTCATGCTGGTTACCTTTGCAGGGGGTGGGAGGGATGTGGATTTCCAAGGTGATTAGTTTGTGGTCGTATCTAAAGGGAGGAGTTGACTACTGGTGTAGAGCAACAGTCACCCATGTTAGTAATGACCAGGTCAAGGATGTTGGTACCTCAAGTGGGGGTGAGAATGAGCTGGTAGTAGAGATAAACAAACAAATAAACAGATACATGCACTTCAGAGAGGTAGGCACGGCAAAGATGAAATTTTGTGACAAAGAAGAATTGCATAGCTCAGGTTCTATGAAAAACATCAAAGCTGTGATATTGTAGGATATTGTATAAAACTCATAACAAAACTAATGAGAAATACAGCATGTAGTGTAAGCTATCACCTGCACAAGTAGGGAGTCTCTACTCACACCACAGGAAAAAAACAGAGTATGGGTGGATGAATGGATGTCCATCAAGCTGGACAACTTACTACTTCATTAAGAGGGATGGAGAGGGGTGCACAGAAAATTATGGCAAAGGGTATAGAAAGCAGACAAACTGATTACAGGATGACTGTGAACTAAAATAGGTTAGGGAAAATGTGGGTAAAGGATTAATTTTACATATATATATATATATATATATATATATATATATATATGTGTGTGTGTGTGTGTGTGTGTATGTATGTATGTGTGTGTATATGTATTTATAGATAGAGAGAGAGAGGAAAGGAAAGAGAAAATGGGTGAAAGGAACAATGGGTAAGAATATACAGTAAGGGTAGGTACTGGAACACACAATCACGCTGGTAAGACCACAAAAAGTGGAGTGAGTAAACACAAAATTGTGGGAGACATGGAAGACACATGCAAAAGGTGCAGACAAATGTCTGAGGATAACATGGGACAGAAGCAGCTTACGAGCACTGCCCAGAGCAGGGGGACATCACTAGGACTCAGTAGTAGTGTCCTGGGTCCAATTAACCATATCAGCACTAGGTGGTCTGATGGCATTAATGAGCTGTTCTAATGTGTATGCTACATGCTGTGGGGGGGGGGGGGGTTACTGTACAGTCCAGCTCTAGCACACCCAGGGGCAGTGACTGTGAAGGTCTATCTGCCTGAAATGGGTCAAAAACCTGCAGAAATCTTCCCAGATGAAGCACTTTCTCCATACTCATCAGTAAAGCCACAGCTTCAGCCAAGCTGTCAGCAGGCTGTGACTGATTTGTCTGTAACTCTGGTGGACCATACAGACTTGAGAAAAGGTAAAACTAGGAAACCTAATATTAGTGATGGGTTCTCAGAGGTGAAATTACAGATATGAGTCAGAAAGCAGCTAGTTTCCCATGATGCAACATAGTCTACTGTACCACATATATTTACAAAATATCAGAGGCAACTACAGTAATAATGTATTTGCAGAGAAGTCAACACAGCTACAATAAATACATCTATGTGAAATGATGCAGAAGCATAAAATGGTCTTGAATGTGCTTCAGAGTTATGATCTTGTACCCACTCCAAAAAGCTATAACGTACCACAATACCACAAAAACATAGTTGCCATCAAGACAACGGGATCTTATTAGATGACCAAAGACACATTCTTTCAAATTCGTCTTGGTCGAACTTGAAAAGATGAAAAGGCAAAAGGACGAAGCGGCATATAAGCAAATTATTTCCCTGGGAAAGAAATCGCTTGGCTGTGTCCATTACTTTGCCGTTTTCATCACTGTAGTGCGAGTTCGGAGTTGGTATATTTAAGTAGGGGGGTGTGGAGCACAGCCCCCACATTGGGGGTGTTAGGGGCGAAGCCCCTTACTTTATGTTATGTTTCAAGTGCATGAGTAAAGAGACTTGTAGGCTGGGGAATAAAATATTTGAAATTTACTCCAAAACACAAAGTTAGGTAAGCGTTTTCGAGGCAATCCTCTTCATCAGACGTTAATACACAAATAAATTAGCACACAAGGTTTAAATAAAACCACCAACCAATAGAAATTCTTTAAAAATCAGTGAAGCAACCCTCTTTTTTTCAAGAGAGGTTTTAAGGACATAGCACTGTTAAGGCTAGGTGATAAGTATGCCTTAAAGTCCACTATCCACCTTAATTCAGCATATTCAGTTTCATTGTTAATGTCAACTTCTCTAAAACTCACATTCATTTTCTGAAAAACCAAAAATTTTAAATTGTGCCGGTCTCCACAATCTAAAACATGCTTGGCGAGTGCATTAGTGAGCTTGCTGTTCCTAATATCATTAAGGTGTTCCATTACCCTTTCATTTAAAGTTCTATTGGTTTTACCAATGTAGAATGCACTACAGAGATTACATTTAGCAAAATACACAATGTTTTTAGTAGAGCAATCTGCATAAAATAAAAACTCTACAGGCTGCTGATGCACAGGGTGTAAAATCATGCAAGTAGACCAAAAACTATTACAAATTCTGTAATTTCTACAAGAAAAAGTCCCTCTACACTGAGAGACAAACCTGTCACATATTTTCTTCTGTTTGTAACAAAGTTTCATTTTCAAATTATTGCCATTTTTGAAACTAAAACTGGGTATAGAACCAACAACACGACTGATTTCAGGGTCAGTAAGGAGAATGGGCCAGTTATTTTTAATGGTGTCACATTTCTTGTTGACATCATTAGAAAAAGTAAGACATAGCCTATTCACAGATGTTGAGGAGATCTGCCTTTCTGGGAGTGCATTCACTAGACGCTCATCTGAATAGTAGGGTTTGGTTTTGTAACTTTCATATGAATCTACTTCCACTATCGCTCTGTCAATATCAGACTTCTTATATCCTCTCTCAACAAACTCTGTAGTGAGACGATTCATGGCTTCCATTAATTCTTCCCTGTCTGTATATAATCTCTTGCAGCATAAGACTTGGTTCTTAACTATATTCTTAGTAATGGGTCTAGGATGCATACTGGAGCAGTGAAGAATGTTGTTCTTCCTACAATCCTTCCTATGTATTCTGGTTGAGATATTACCAAACATATTTTTACTCACAGTTACATCCAGAAAGCTGATTTCACCTTTGGAGTGACTAAGGGAGAAGGATAGGTACCCAGTTGTGTTATCAAGGAACCTAACATATGTATCTAATCGTGTCTCATCACCATGCCAAGCAATGAATATATCATCCACAAAATGTTTATAAAACATAATGCGCTGCTTGTACATGTCGGAGGTAAAAAACATTTTTTCTCCCATTGGGCCAAAACAATATTGGCATACATGTTGGCACATGCCATGCCCATAGCAACTCCCACTTTCTAAAGAAAAAAACTCTCTTTCAAACAAAAAAACATTATTCTCTAGAATCAAGTCTAAAAGGGCACATATATTGGTTTTGGTATTGCTGAAGTTGCTTTCCTTGATAACAAACTGCCTGACATTCTCAATCCCTTCATCGTTGGGAATAACTATGAATAAAGAGTTCACGTCCAATGTAACAAAGATAACATCAGTTAAACCTACAGCTTGTTGAGTTTCAGCCCAGTCATAAAGATGTTCTAAGAACTGTTTGCTGTCACGGACGACAGTAGTTAACTTATTCAACACAAATCTTAGCTGTTTTTCTACATGTATAGACATTGGCTCTGTGAGCCAACCTCTTCCTGATACTATAGGTCAAAGTGGGGGATTTTGTGAATCTTTATGCACTTTTGGAAGACCATAAATTGTTGGTATAGTCGGATGTTCTACAATAAAATAGTTGAAAAGATTGTAGTTTATTTGGTTAGTCATGAGCAAATCATATAAATAGAAATTCAGTCTGTTGATAATATCATTAACCTGAAATTTCTGTAATATGATGTACACTTTTTCATCATGAAGCATGCTAAACATCCTAGCCATATAATTTTCAGTATCAAACACAACAATTCCACTCCCCTTGTCTGTAGGTCTAATAAGTAAAAATTCTGTATTAATTAGTGTTTGTAAAGCCTCCTTTTCTTTAATAGTCAAATTGTAAAAACTATTACTAGATTTCAAAGTAGCCATTTTCCTAAGGTCATCTTCACACATTTTTACAAAGGCATTCATAGCAGGGGAATTATTAGGAACAAAGCAACTTGGTTTCTTAAAAATGCATCTGTAGTGTGATCTCGGAGTTGGTATATTTAAGTAGGGGGGGTGGGGCACAGCTCCCCATGTTGGAGGGTGTGGGGGGCAAAGCCCCTCACTTTATGTTATGTTTTAAGTGTATTTTTTTTGGAGCAGCAATTTTTTTTCCCTTGGAAAAAAAATTGCTGTTCTAAGCTTTCAAGTTTGTAAGCTTTCACTTAAATGGGGTCGATAAATCATCATTTGCTTTTCTAGGCATTCGATGATTTAATATAGACCCAAGACAACAGGCACTCAATTACAACAACTAACCTGAAATATCATGGGATCTGTCAGATTAAATAAAATGAGAAATTCAGTTGGCACCAATATATATTAAAAACAGTACTGTACACAGCAGATAGTAAACGCTTATTATAACATTCAGGCCATCTTTGCTTAAATTCTACCTCTCACATACAAATATCTCCAGCAGAATGGTGATGTAGGTCAGCATACCAGTTGTTGCACTGCAAACTGGTACATCATAGCTGTTCTTACATTGCAAACTGGTACAAGGGAAGTCTGTCAACCTGGACAGCAGAGTTGCAAGGTCATACCGGGCATCAATTATCATAAATATAATCATTGAACATAATGCCACTTTGGCATGTATCTGTCCAGACATATGCAACAAGTGGAATGCCCACAGAGATACCTTACTAAAAGGATACAAGGCTTAAGCAGTATGTCATACAGACTGCTAAGAGGTGTCCTGTGTTTGGCATAGAAGGCATCCTCTGACAAATCTCGATGGATTTATTGCACATCAGCAAGTCAAATGACATCAGAAAAAAAAATCAGTCTTGGGATCTAAACTTCTTTTGCATCACCAACAGAATGTTTTGAAGGGACAGGACTCTTAGATGATACCACTGCTCTTGTACGGAGTCCCCATCCACATAAAAAAGAAGTTATGTTCTTACCATAATGCTCCATCTGTGTTGATGTTGGTGATCTTCATTCATTCATGACTGATGGGTCTCAGTTCTATCCTTGGAACCAACTTGGCCGATATAACAAGCTCGCACCAGTCAAAAACTCTTGAGTTTACCCATAGTGCCCATCGCCTCATCTCCTCAGATCAAGTTTGCTTGTAAAGATAGAAAAGCAGAGGGTTTGTCTAAGCAACTGCCCTATCAGATAACCAGGACCAAATCCAAAGCTCCAGGAGTCTTTTGGAGGGGGTAGGAGGATGGCATGTTATGAATGAATGAAGATCAACAACACATAAGGAACATTATGGTAAACACATAAATTCTTTATCTGATGTTGTTAATCTTCATTCAGTCATGACTAATGGGACAGAGTCCCTAGCTACTTTATATTCAGGGAGGCACTATGGGAGGATATTCCGGAGCACCATTGAGTTAAATGATGCTCTTCCCCTGGAGACCATATCCAGTTTGTAATGAATTGTGACGACTGTGCCCTGGCCCAGCAATCAAGGAGCCTCAATCCTCACCACTAACACCAGGGAGGGGGTCTCATATAAGAGGAAAGGATAACAAATGCACACAGTAAAGTACAATTTCCCTTACGTGCACACAGAGATCACAGTCAGTCTGAGGCTTCTTGCTCTCTTGCTCTCCAGGTCCCCAATAAGACTCCCCATTGGCACAGCTATAGGATCCAGATCTCAGCCTAGCTGGCAAGCTAACCTCCAGTACCCTCTGTGTCCTACCAGTGCTTCGTGTCCCTGTCCAGGTAGCTGACACACCACACACACTTTGAGATAAGTACTTATACAACTTCACAGACACTCCTGGGAAAGACTGACACAGATTCGCCAGCTGTGCCCCTTTACCCAGACTGTATGGTAGTAATTTCTGCCACCATCAGCTAATACTTATCAGCTACCCAAAGGCCCTTAAAAGGGTGTCCAATTATTACTGTGCAATATTATTATCCAATTGATAATGTGACTATTCAGTCTAAGGCTTGTTAGAGTGGCTTATTACAATAAACTCTACAAATATGCAATGTACTCTAGAGCTTACTTATCTCTACACAAACCAGCCACAGGTAAAGGTTTTTAAAATATTTAATAATAAATAATTAAAACACAAGGCAATACTACTACACCATAGTGATATCCAAGAGGTCACAGATCACAGAGAAATTAAAACAATACAGTAGGAAAGTTCTGATATAACAGAAAAAACACTTGTCTAACTTTCTTCTAAGTTCCTAGCTATTACTACAAGAAAACATACTTCTAAGACACTACTTACATAAGACAACAGGCAGAGTGCTGATAAGTTAGATATCAAGATCAAAATACGCACAGTCTCTCTCTGAACAATAGTTTTAAACTCACTAACAAAAACAGTTCTGCTAGGCCCTCCCAAATTACATCATTTTGACACTTAGGTTTTCCCACTATACACATTACATCATTTTGACACTTAGTCTGGAGTTTCCAGGCAAAAAGGCTACATTATTTAGCAATCTAATACCTGCTCAGGAAACTACAACAATAAAAGACATTTCATATGTACACTCTAGCAATTATTCCTTAAGTTAAAACAATAGAAAGAATGTGTTCAGACAGCTGCTTCGGCACCACTATTTAGATAATTTTACTTCAAAGAACATTTGAAATGTTTGGCTTAGTTTTCCTTATAGCAGATAGCAATGCTGCAACAATCCTGAAGTTCACACTTAACAGTGTTTTCTTTCATTTAAGAGAACAAGCCTGTATTTTACATTTATATATACAAATGATAGAATTATGTATCAAATTCTATTTGACTAGGCTGGCAGCCTTCCCCAATCTTCACATGAGTAATAAAGGTATGAGAGGTAGCCCAAGTAGCTGCTGCGCAAGTGTCATCCACAGAGGCTCTAGAGTGAAAGGGCATGGAAGTGGACACCGTTCTGGTGGAGTGAGCCTTAACTTTATCCAGAAAAGTAATTTTGTTCTGTTAATAAACAAAAATAATGCAATCTCTCAACCAATTTGATAAAGTGACTTTGGAAACTGCTTTGCCTAATCTTGGACCTGAAAAAGACAGGAACAGTTGGTCCAATTTTCTGAATGATTTAGTCCAGTCTAAATAAAAACATAAATGTCTATGCACATCTAGCAAGTGCAAACAGTATTCCCCTTTGGAAATTTGGAAAGAAAACTGGCAAATCAATGGACTGGTAAGATTTGAATCTGAAACAACTTTTGGTAGAAAGGAGGGATTAGTCTGAAGTGATATTCTCTCATTGTGGAAAAATGATGTATGGTTGTTTTACACACAAAGCTTGTAACTCTGATATCCTCCTGGCTGATGTGATGGCTATTGGAAATAAGGTTTTCCAAGATAAAAACTTTATATCACAGGTGGCTGATGGCTCAAAGGGTTGACAAACTAAAGTTTGTAAGACTGGCATCAAATTCCAAGGTTCAATAGGTTCCTTAAGAGGTGATGTCAAATGCATGACTCCCTTCAAGGTTTTGCAGAGATGGTGGAACATCAAGGACAAATCATTAAAGCCATTATGAAAATTGGAGAGAGCTACTAAATGGACTCTGATAGTAGAGGCTGAGGGTCCTGATCAGAATAAAGTTTACAAGTATTCTAAGACCTTATGAATCGGGGATGAGACGAAATCTAGTCTTTGTTCTTGAGCCCAGATCATAAATCTGTCCCATTTACTTTGGTAAAGTTTCCTGATGGATGGTTTATGGGAAGACAGAAGTATCTTTTGCACTGGGGAAGATAGATCACTCTGTCTTGCAATAACTGGAAGTGGAGAAACCAAGCGATCATCTTGAGACTCAGTAGGTCAGGATGGACCAGCCCCTGTGGATGAGACAACAGTCCTGGGGTTGGATCCAGAGTCCAATGGCGGTGAACTAGGTTAGGCCACAGAAAGGGGAACCAGACTTGATGGGGCCAATAGGGTGTAATGAGGATCACTTTGCTTCTCATCCATTGTGTTTTCTTTAAAAACTGTGGTATCAAGTGAAGGGGGGGGGGCATAAAGTAGAGCCAGGGGCCAATCATGTATTAGAATATCTCTCGGTGTCTCCTCCTAGTGGGACATCAGGGCAAAGTAACTGCTGCATTTCTGGTTCAAGGGAGAGGCAAAAAGATTGCAGCAATGCTGGCCCTATTGAAGAAAGATTTTGGTTGCTATTACGGGATTGAAAGACCAGTTGTGAGGCATAAGTATGTTCCTGGTTGATTTGTCTGCAATCAGATTGGAATTCCCAGGAATGTGAGTTATTATCAGAAAGTGGTTGGAATCTATTACCCATTGCCACACTCTCAGGGATTCCCAATATAATGGGTAAGATCTGGTTCCTCCTTGCTTGTTGATATACCAGACCATTGACATGTCTGATTGGATAGCAATTGTCCGCAATGGAAGGGCAGATTGGAATACTTGCAACACTAGAAGCACTGCCCTCACTTCTAGGACACTGATATGCAGATTGGCCTCTAAGAGGGACAAACTGCCTTGGATGTTTCTTCCCCGAAAATGACCCCCCCACCCCTTCAGGGAAGTGTCCATGGTCACTAAAGCTTTGGGTTGAGGGGGTGAAAAGGGCCAACTCCACAACTTGTGTTCTGGCTTCATCCACCAATTCAGATCTTGTTTGCAATGGTTTGTTATGCGAATCAAGTAAAACATTGGATGTGTCAGTATAGACCACTTAGATGCTAGGAGCCATTGAAGCAGCATCATATGGAATCTCGCCAATAGACAAAGAGTGATCATTGCTGCCATTGAACCCAGTAATTGTAAGACTTAACGAGCTGGAACTAGGTCCAGAGAGACTATAGCTTGAAGCTGGGATCTTAACCTTTGTAACCTGTGATGAGGTAAAGCAGCTAGGTGGGATCTTGTGTTGAAAGTCGCTCCAATGAATTCTAAGGTTTGAGCTGGTACCATTTTGACTTTTCCTTGTTTACTGATATGCCTAGCATGTCTGCCAGTTTTACAGTGTAGTATATGGCTTGAAGTAGTAGACACTCAGTGGGGGTGGTAAGGAGCCAATCATCTAAATACGAAAACACCCGGAATTCTTGCAGTCTCAAGTGAGCTTTTACTACTGCTATGCAGTGATGAACACCCTAGGGGCTGTGATGAGACCAAAGGGCAGTGCCCAAAATTGATAGTGATTGGCCCCCAGCCGGAAGTGGTTATATTGTCTGGATAGTTTGTCCATTTTTATGTGGTAATACACATCTTGAAGATCTACTGAGTATATCCAATCATCTTTTTCCAGAAATGGAAGGATAGACTGAACTGAGACCATCCAGAATTGTCTGTCTGATGAAGTTGTTCAAGATGCTGAGGTCAAAAACTGGCCTCCAGTCCCCTGTCTTTTTTGGCAGTAAAAATAATCTCGAGTAAAAAACAGATCCTATTTGGTCTGGTGGGACTGTTTGGATGACTCTTTTTTCTAGCAGCTTTAAAACTTCTCATGCTGCTGCATCCCTCTGACTAAGTGGAACATCCGGTATTCACCTTAGTGACCTTGGGTAAAGGTCAAAAGGGATATGGTAACCTCTGGTCTTTATTGTCTTCACCCAGGAGTCTGATGTTATTGAATTCCAGGTCAAGTGATGCAGAGAGAGAATCATTTCCTGACTGCCTCCAGAGTCAAGCAATCAGGCTGCTCTTCAGGAGCACTGATAGAGCTGCCCAGAGAAGAAATCCCTGGAGCCCTGGTTTTATGGGTGCTGTCTGCCATTTCTTGAATCACATCTTTCTGCCTCTCTGATTCCTGGTATAGGATAATTGAAGAGCGGAGAAACATATGCCAACAACAGAAAGGGTCTTTCCACCTTTCTCACACCTGGCTAAAGTGTCTTTAACTTTTGGGCCAAACAAGGAAGACTTGCCAATGGGAGCATTAATGAAGGAAGTCTTAAAGGGGTGTGCAAAGTCACAGAAGCACATCCAGGCATGACGTCTCATGACAATATGTGTACCCGCTGCTCTGGCTGTCCCTTCGGTTATATAGGTACATCAACCACATGGAAAATTTAGAAATGGATTCTAGGGAGGCAACTTTGTCACATACCTCATCAGACAGTGCTCCTGCTAAGGTTCCTGAAAGTTCTGTAATCAGGTCCCTCTAAAGATGGGTAAAATGTGCCAAATAGTTCAATGACTGTATGGGGAAGATTGTTGAAGCATAAACCCACTTCTTTAGTCTGTCTATCATGCAGGACTCTCTGTTTGGAAGATGGACAGCTGGTCTCTCTTCTGCAAGTTCTTTTCTTGTGGCCATCACCACCACCATAGAATCTACTGCCTAGCCTTTGGGCCAATGGGGCTGATCCTCTGGAGGGGAGAGAATTTTGTCCAGTCTCCAGAGAATTGGCTCACTGGTGTCAGGGGCCTTCTAGGCACGTTGCATGATGAGCTTGACCACTCATCCACAGGCGGGGTCACCCAGGAAGTAGAGGGTCAAGCATGGAAAGCTTGCAAGAATACAGATTCTTCAGTGGAAGGGTTGATGGGCTTCCAGTCACTCCTCTGTTTCAGAATTTCCAGTATGCCTCCAAAGGAGACATCCTCAGGCTGCAACGATGAAGACCCTTTTCCTTCATTGTAATTTATATCTTTGGTGAGGGATTCCTCAGGGGAATCAACATGCTTCCTCTTGCATGTTCTCTTACAGGGTGGGTCTTCAGGGGGAACGTCTGAAGAGGACTCCGAAGAGTGGGTGCCCTGCAGTAGGGTGTCTTGCTGCTCCCGTGCCTGATGTCCTAGTGTAGTGGGCTGTGTCAGCTGCATACCAGAGGACATGTATATATTAGAATCCTGCACCAAAGGGGCCATCTGCATGCTTGCAGAAGTGAGAGCCCTCTCCATAACCTGGAAGGCATGTCCACCAGAAGAGGGATGGGAGTCCGGAGATGAGAAAGACAACCTTTGAACGGGGTCACACCCCATTCCATCAAGTTTGCCTCCAGGGTTGGAGCTGTGAGAGAACTCGGAGATGTCAAAATAACTGGAACCATAGATGGCTCCATAGAAAAAATGTATGCACAACTAGGGATCATGGTGCTGACAGGCCAGTCACAGTCTTAAGGGTGGACCAGCTCTGACTGAACAATGGTCTATAGGGTAGGCTCTGGAACCACGGTAAGATGCACCAGTGGAACCGAAGTAGCTGACACCAGGATAGGTGTTGGTATTGAGGACTCCAAGGCCTGTGAGGAGGTTGAAGGAGGAACATATGTTGGAGCCTGTGGAGAAAACTCCCTGGCTCTGGGTAGGAGGGAGATCCTGGATGGAGTTGGGATGCCTCTGGCCACTAGGAGCTTATCCACAAGCCTCATTACATCAAGCTCTGAAAGGCTACTGGTCAAGTGGGTGAACATCCCCGAAGGGGACTCTGGCTGGTCAAGAAAAGAGTAAGCTGTTGTCCAACATAGGGATAGATGGACAGGGAGTATCGTGTCCTGGCTAAAGTTTCACCTTTCGGCACCGAGGTTGAAAGACTTGAAAGTTGTGATGGGAGGAGTGACCAATTTAGAAGGCAGAACTATCTTTGGTGCCAAAAAGGTGTCCGGTACCAAGGAAGGGGTGGGTACCATGACAGTAGTTGAGGTTGTCAGTTCCGTAGTCAAAGTCATCGGTGGCACCATGGTGGGGGTTTTAGACTCCAGTGCCGAGATAGTACTGACAGTTTGGGAAGTTTTGTCGTAGGTTCAGTATGAGTTTGGGTTTTAGAAGGCTTCAGTTCCTGTGAACTAGGGTACATTGGGACCGAGTGACTTCTCATGTTTGTCTCTTTTTTAGGAGGTGTTGAAACCTCTGCCTCAGATAAGGCCTCTGAGAAAGGAGCTTTTACCAGACCTTTTAAGATTAATTTATTTTTTATGGAAGAACAACTTACAGAACACCAAACTGTACCACGAACTTCAAGAAAAACAATGAACCAGTGAAAGTCACACTTTATTTTCTCTCTCTAGCGCCTCGGCTCACCAAAAAGCCTTCAAGGAGTAACAAATCACATAAATCCAAAGAATATATAGCACTACCAAAGTCAATTATTCGATTAAAACATTCAATTAAATAAAAAACTCATTATGTACTTTAAAAAAATCAGCGTATTAAATCAAACTTTTCCAACAGCATTCAGTATTTAACCTTACAGGACTTAATGTATTATATTTTAGAATAAAAATCATTTCTTTCTTTAAGAGAACATTTTTTATTCTACTCTCACTAGCTTCATTTATAATAATCTGCTCTAAAATAGTAACCTTCAGACTATCACATTCCCCATTATGAAACTCAATAAAATGTCGAGCTAAAGGGCTTTCTATTTTATTTACTCTTATGTCCCTTAAACTGACTGTACGAAAAACATCCATAGTAATGGGAAATATATACCTAGAACTCAGAGTGATAGTGATATAGGTTCTGATTTTCCTCCTTTACCTTCACCAGCAGATGACTGTTATTTCTCGGAACATTTTCATCCCTATAAGACCTATGGGAGGCAACAACAACAGAAAAGGTGCTACACGGAACAAGAACCACAGAGAGGAGGTCCCCCACGCCAATGTCGCGAAAACAAAAGGACTAGATAGTACTGATTCTTGTTCCCATCAAACCTTGAATTTAGTTGTTAACTTATCTGGTTGGCATATCAGCGATGAAGTTTTTACTGTTTTAAATCATGGACTTAAATTTGTGCCTACAGTCTTACCAAAAAAGTATGAGTGTAAAATAGAGTTATTTAGGTTTGTTCGTAAATTACACTTGTGGTATTATTTTAATTGTATTGTTGTTAAAAATGCAGAGCCAAGTGATTTGTTTAATAACTCACTAAGCTCAGATACGAATTCATTAGAAGTTAATAATAATTTGTTGAATGATTCATTTTTATCTTGTTTTAGTGAATTGAATGCATATTGCACTATAGATACCTCTGCAATTAGTACAAATAATAAATTTATGCCTCCTTTGTTACATGAAGGAATAAAAAAACTTTCAAATGATGGTAGGCTTTGAACTTGATGCATTAATAGATAATCTAAATAATAGAAATGTAAGTTTTAATTTATCCAAAAATGAATGGAAGGAATTAATAAATTTTTCAAAACAATGTGATTTAATAGTGAAGCCCTCTAACAAAGGTAACAAAATTGTCATAATACTCAATATTATAAAATGTGTACAGATTTGTTGGAAGATGAGTCTATATATTGTGAAGCTTCAGATGAGGCAATAAAAGTAGCCAAGGAAAACTATTTGAATTTAATACAAAGAGGCTTGAGATTAGGTTATTGGTTGGATGTTGATGTTGAAAATAAGCTGAATATTCAAGATTGTAGTCCAGCCTATTTCTATTGTCTACCTAAAATCCATAAGGACATGATTAATCCCCCGGGTAGACCGATTGTTTCAGCAGGTAATTATTTTTTGCATAATTTAGGGGTGGTTTTACATCAAGTTCTTTTGAAGGAGGCACAGAAACTTCCTTATTATATACAGGATTCTTTTGATTTTTTGAATAGAATTAAAAATGTGATTTGGAATAAAAATATGTATTGGCTGACATTAGATGTTAAAAGCCGATACACTAATATTAAAAATTCTTTTGGAATAGAAGCTTTATATAAACAGATGGGTGACTCACCATTGACACATTATATTTTAGATTTAGTGAAATTTTGCCTGGAGAATAATTATTTTTATTTTGATAAGATTTTCCACCAAATCCAAGGCACAGCCATGGGTGCTGCATTTGCACCCATGTATGCTAATATTTTTATGGGATTGGTGGAATTCAAATATATTTATACTCATTTATTTGTTAAAAATTATGTTATATATTATTTTAGATTTATTGATGATTTAATTTTTTTGTGTGAGGGAGGTAAATCTGAAGTTGAGAAATGTATACAAGATATACAAATGAATAGGTTTATTATAATGATTGATGGTATGCAATGTGGTGAGAATGTCTCCTTTTTGGATATTAATTTAAAGGGTGTTATAGGTAAACCTATAGTTACAGGTATACATAGGAAATTTGATTGCCTGAATGAATTTTTAATGGGCACAAGTTGTCATCCGAGGCATACCCTGGAAGCCTTACCTTATAGTGAATTCTTAGGGCTATCTCGTATCTGTAATGATGAAAAAGATTTTTTTTAAATGAAATAAAGAATTCTACAGATATGTTTATAAGAAGGCAATATGATAGACAATTAATTAAGTTGAGTATAAATAAAATATTTGATAAAAGATATAAGAGGGAATTAACATGTTGGAAAAAACAAAATAATAGAATTAATAGGAGTAATAAAAAACAAGTAGAAGAGATTTTTATGGTCTCTACATTTAATATATATAGTGAAAATATTAAGAAATGTATTTTACATTTTTGGAAATTCTTACAAAACTATAGAGAACTTAATGATTTAACAAAGAAGAAATTGAATTTTGCCTACAAAAGAGGTAGAAACATAAAATACATGGTAGTGCATACGAAATTTATTAGACCGGGGGAGAAAATATATAAACAAATTGGTGTTAAAGGAACAGTACCATGTGGAAAATGCAAAGTTTGTCCTTTCATAAAAAATGTTTTTCCTTATATTAATGGAAATGGTTTTAAACCTAATAGTTATTTTAATTGCACAACAGAGTGTGTAATATATGCTATTCAATGTAATTGTAATAAGTTTTATATGGGTCAAACTAAAAGAATGTTTAAAGTTAGAATTTTGGAGCATTTAAGGGACATAAGAGTAAATAAAATAGAAAGCCCTTTAGTACGACATTTTATTGAGTTTCATAATGGGGAATGTGATAGTCTGAAGGTTACTATTTTAGAGCAGATTATTATAAATGAAGCTAGTGAGAGTTGAATAAAAATGTTCTCTTAAAGAAAGAAATGATTTTTATTCTAAAATATAATACATTGAGTCCTGTAGGGTTAAATACTGAATGTTGTTGGAAAAGTTTGATTTAATACGCTGTTTTTTTTAAAGTACATAATGAGTTTTTTATTTAATTGAATGTTTTAATCGAATAATTGACTTTGGTAGTGCTATATATTCTTTGGATTTATGTGATTTGTTACTCCTTGAAGGCTTTTTGGTGAGCCAAGGCACTAGAGAGAGAAAATAAAGTGTGACTTTCACTGGTTCATTGTTTTTCTTAATTTATTTTTATGCTCTGCTAAGGTATGAGCACTGAAGTCCTTAGAGAGCTTGCATGGAGGTTGAACCTGCAAGTGGGAAACTCCCAGACAGTAGAAACAGGAGAGATGCCCATCAGAATTAGGAATCTTCCTGCAACATTTATCGCACTGTTTAAACTCAGTGGTGCCTTTTTTATCTGACATCTTCATCCAATAAAGGAGAACAAAAATTCAAGATACAGAAGTCCACACAACAAGAAGACCTGTTGAACACACAAGCGTAAGAAAGTTTTTATATATATATATATATATATATATATATATATATATATATATATAGCTAGATAACAACAAGAAACCCAAGGGGGAACAGAAGGGGGGAAAAATACCAGCAATGGTATTAAGATTACCAAGAGATAAAACAGGGGGGAGGGGCTTGTACCAGCAATGGTACAAAGAAATACCAAAAGGTAATTAAAGGAAAAAAACAGTCACGGAGAGAAGAAATTTATATAACTGTGCTAACAACAAAGGACTTCTGATATTTAAAGGAGAAATAAGGAAAAAACTCTACATAGAATTGAAAAATTATATGTCTTAGCTTGAGAACAGGCCTGACAGATCTTGATTCTCTACGTGGCAAATGAGATCTGAGGAGAGGGACAGTATGTGTAAACTTAGTTCGAGAGTTTTTGGCTGGAGTGAGCTTGTTATATTAGCTGAGTCGGTACCGAGGAGAGAACCGAGATCCATCAGTCATGACTGAATGAAGATTAACAACATCATATACAAAGTTAATCCCTGTCCATATTCAAGCACAACTTGGATCTATGGATAGGAAACAAAAACTTTACCTCGGGACTGCCCTCTGTATTACTAATGGACAGAATCAGCTCTTAAATGCTTTATCAGATTCAAGGGTCCCCTTAAATTATCTATGGTGTGATCCCAGTTGTTCTCATTAGTGATAATATATAGTTATCAACCACAGGATGGTTGAGACCAATCTCTAACCAAATGGGAGACATTAATGTGATTACAAAAAGGGAAACTGGCTAGGCCTAAAATGGTCTGCAAGGGCAGCTAGCCTAGTACTTACCAACAGAGCTAGTAAAGGACCTGACCAACAGCTGTTCCCTGAGCTGGCTCAGCAGGAGGAAGAGTAAAATTGTGTTGCCTTTTGCACAACAGGGTGATGTTCTCCATGAGACACTATGCAACCATCTCCATGAAAGTATACAAAAATGTAATAGTACCATGTAAATCATGTCCTATACATCACTTTGAATTGTGAGCCAAGTGTCCAGTGCCTCATCAATGCACAATGTACAACCATGAAGAAATTGTGTGAACAAAAATGCATGCATGGTATACTTGTGAAGTTTAGCTAAATTTATGTATGCTCTATATTGATGGTGCACTTTTGAGAAATATGCCATTACATACAGAAAGTGGGAATTTAGTCTAATTCACATAGATAAAGTGCAAACTAGTATGTATTACTGATGTTTATGGTCACTGTAAAGTCATAGCTGGCACTCCTGGTGCTCCTCAACACTAAGTCATGGAAAAAAAAAAAGTCAGTTGTCCAATCTGACACTCCAGAGGAAGAGTGCCAGGTCCTACTAAAATGCTCTTGTGCTTTATGTGAAGAGCAAAAAATAGTCTGTTCTCTTATGGAGGAGTGCCAGGTCCTCTATGACATGCCCTCGAGAGTATTGAGCAGAAAAAAAAAATAGTCTGTCAGTCATGCTGCAGAACAGCTTGCAGTCAGATTGGCTGCCACCTCCATCACGCCCTAGCTATGCATCATGGTCATTGTTCAATTTTGGATGCTAAAACCTGCATCAAGATAAAAGCAAAAATAGACTTATCTTACCACCTTAAATAGTTTTGACAGCACATAAGATATATAGGAGACTTGACCACAGGATATACATAGTGGTGTACATTAATGTAGTAAGGGATATGTTAGCAGTGCTACCCACATGAATATCTCACTGCTGTAACACACTTGAAAAGGTATAGTTAATAGGTTAAGATTACTGTTCATGACTACTCATGCCACAACAGGTACCTATACCTGATCTTTATTGCACTCATGCACTTGTTCACATACAACCTTATCAGGGGATGGCAGCCCCTGACTTGGGACAGCCACTGCCTCACCATCCAGGCAGCCTTAACCTGTACACCACCTGCAGTCATACTCTCTTGTACTCATACACCTGTTCAAATGCAAACCTAACAGGGAACGGATGCCCACTGACATAGGACAGCAACTGCTCCCCAGCCAAACAGCCCTTGGCAATGTATGAGGCCCCCACATCTTGAAGTACTCAGCCATATTCTACTGTGCAAGCTTGCTTTAACTGTGAGACAGCTATATCTGTGCACCTACACATGCCTTTCCCATATATACTGTCTTTCCTCTATAGGTGTTCACATATCCTACAAAGGTGATGGATTTTACAGGTTGAACAATTCAGTCCTGCAAAGAATAATGGAAGAACAGATGGGTGGCTGCTGTTCAGCAGTGGGATAACCATTAGCTTCTAGGTGGACATGTGTGAGGAAATAGTGATGCACAGTGTCAATGGTGTGGGTAAGATGAACCACACAATATATCAATATCAGAAGTCTGCAAACAAAATTATACAAATGGCCTCAAAGAAGGAACACAACCTGGCAACAAAAAAATATTGTGATGGGGTGGCCCTCCATCAACTACCACACATTCTAAGAAAGAATCCTTTGTCCAGCCTGCATGGTGATGCTGAGTGGAGAGGCATCATGCCAGGTGGTGTTAACACAGAATCAGAGAGTGACCTGATGCCATGTATTTCTCATGGACACCAGCCAGTTATGTACACAGACTGCTGTTAGCACATTGTAACTGAAAGTGTACTCATATAATGACATTTGCATTAAAAATTGCCTCTGTCCTTCACAGCTACATTGGGCATACTGACTCAGGGAACTACGGCCACAAGTTGGTGCTACATATTTGGCTACAGAACTTCAGCTATGAATAGCATGCACACCATAGGGCATGGGACTTGTGGGGTGGCCATTACCAGACAGTATCATTATGTATGTGCTTCAACAGAGGGCACCAATATCCTGGCACCTGATAAAGCAGGGTGAAAATAACAGGCTGAGCACAGTACTCTGCCACGACTGGTAAAGATGTCAATACCCACCTGAGTTACAACAAAAGGAGATACTTACTCCATTTGTTTCACTCCAAGGTGGATATTCACATACTGGCTGGGATTAAACTGTCACACCTCCCCATATCCAACAAACTACACAACATGGCATACCATCTATGCAGTTTGGAGACCTTCATTTCTAGTGAGGTCACAGCCACTAGTTATAATCAAATGTCAGGTGCACTACATTCAATATATACCCAATGAATGGTGGGCTAGACATGAGACACAGCATCCATGATCCCAGCTGACCCCTGATATGTGTCTGTCTCTTGTCCTCAAACAAGCAATGTGCACTGCTGTAATATGGGCAAAATCTGAAGATGCACACATGTGAATGGAAATGGTTGGCATTATGCATGGCCTTTTGGAGACACTGGAGGTCATGGACAATGCTGTGATTTAACTTGTGTGCTCTGGAGTTGGACACATCATTGCCATGGCCACCTCTATGAGGATGCTAGCCACTGCTGCTAATGTGACCTGCACCCTTGTGTTAGTCATGATCATTACCACTCCCTTTTTATATGGTATATGTCAAGATGTCCACTGCATAGTGAGAGATTTACAATGCATTGCCCACCATAGGCATTAGATAACACTGCAGGCATCATTTTGTTCTCTGTGACAGTACACTACTGCTGTATACCTGTTGTGACTCTTCAAGATGGACTAGATGTTGCTGCTCTACCCACACTGCTGTATACAGGGGTTGTGGTATGGCCACTGCTGGTTGTCTGCTACCATTCATTTTGCTTGTAGTAGATATTGTAGTGAGTTCAGCTGCCGTTGCACTAATGTCTGGTCTGTTTTATGATGGTCTATCGTGTTTTGCAGCATATAGCATGCAATAAATATCTGCTAGGTTGTAGCAGGGGGCATACTGCATTGTCACAGAGGTGGAACTGGGAGTTCAGCAGATTGAACATGTGCTCTACCACATTTTGGTTTTAGTATGGGCAATGTTATTCTACAGTTTGGCCATATCTTGTAGGATCCATACAGGCATCATCAGCCAAGGCTCCATGGGTAACCCACATCACCTGTAAAACATTAGGGATGGAAAAATGTTTACTTGTTATGTATGTAATTGTGGATATATTGATGTGTCATTGTATCTGCATTAACCTACTAGATAAGTGGGATCTCTCCATTCAGGAAGCAGAAATATAGATTAATTCTCTGTCATGTGTGGGAATCATGGGCAGTTCCAGGGTGCTGTGAAGACACGTAGGTTATTAGTTACTATGAATCACATGTCACCTGGCAGTTTATGGAATATTAACCTTTCCTATTGCTGTAATTATGTTCACTTAGTGAGACTATTACTGCCACATGGGTATAATCAGTGGTTTGCATTACTTCAGGGAGATGGGTGATACCACAGATGCCAGGAATGGTGGTGGTAGTTGGCACTAGTCTGTTGGGAACAGAGATGTGTTCATCCACATGTGGAAGCAATGTATACATGTACATCCTGAATATTCTACAGACTGACATCTGTGATATACCCCAGATGTCCCAAGTTTGGTTCTGAAAGGTCCCTGCAGCTAGTTTGTTAAGTATTGTACAGACCTTGGTATCTACAGGTATAGGAAGCCCACACGTTCCTCTAGTTTCAGTCCGTAGACCATATATGCCATTTCCTATGTAATGTCTCTGTTGATGCACAATCAGCCCTGGACCTGTTAGTCTACCAGCTGGTGGGAGGTAATCCTCTGCCTAAATTTCTTCCTACTGCTCACATGACCACTTCATGCACCCAGCAGACCAGCAAACTTATCAAATGTTGATTTACACATGCCATTGCTTCTAGCATTCTAATTCCAGTGCCACATTTTTGGCATAGTTGATTTCATGCTTAGATGCATGTGCCTGACCCATTTTGCACCTGATGACTGAGACTCACTTTTCTTTCTCTATCCTCATTTGCATGTCATCATATAATTATTAGATTGTGCTTCATTTTCATGCCATTGTGCTGTAATTTGCATATTGTTATTTCCTGTATATCTTTGTTTTTTGACCTGTAGTTCTATTTAGTGCCATACATTGCTACCTAACTATGCAGTCTCATTTTTAATAGAAGATGCTACAAGCTTCACTAATTATCTATGAACATGCTCATTGTAATTAAGAAACTCTGGTGGTCTCTTAACTTCTATGCCCTCCTCTCTAGATCAAAGACTGAAATGTGTAATTTGTATTTACTTTTTATAGACAGACAAATGACATACTGAAAGGTGTTTGGAAAAATAAATCACATATGTACAAAGGTTCTAATATATGCTGGAGCAATGATATCCCCAATGTGATAATGAAAAAAAAATAGCAGTGGCCTCTGATTAAATAATTATTAAAATCAAAAATGGTAAAATAAAGAACTTTTTTTTTCTGACAGACTGAAAATTCATGTTGACTCAAGAAAACAGATCTCAAATAGTCTGGAAGATGTCACTAGTTACCTTAAAAATACATTTTATCCTACAAGATGGAATAAGCTCTTTCAAGTATGATTATGAAAAAGTAATTTTCATTCCCAAGCCTAGTTGCTGTGGCTGATCCTAAAAATAATGTAAAATCTGATGCTTCAGTACATTTTCTGATAAAAACGTTTAACCACAATTCATTTAACTTATATCTTCATCTACATCTGAACATAACAGTATGTTACTGCTTTAAGTAGTATTTCCTTTCTGGTTGCTGCATTTAAACAATGGATATTGTTTTAGAAAAGTGCTCTCACAACTAATTAGGCACGATTAATAAGTGTGTATTCACCTCCTAAATGCTCAGCAATACATTTACTGTATAAATAACAAACACTAACAATTATACTTTATAGTAATTTAACCTATGAATTATCTGGTGTCATATAGTCAATGGTCATTCATTTTGTTGTGTTGTTTATTTTCATTTATATATTCATATGATGATGAGATTAAATCTCTTAGCTGGAAGAATTTTATAATCATCAGATGATTTTTCTTCTGTATACAGTTTAACACGCAGTGGTGGTGCTGCGGTAGCGTTGTCGCCTCACAGTAAGACGCTGTCCAGTTCGATTCTAAGCTAGAGCGTCTTCTGGGTGGAAACATACGTGAATGGGCATACTTTCATTGAAGGTTGTGTCAGGGCTGGTAACTCGGCATGTAAAAATCAACTACCAATCATTAGCAGACCGGAGTTCCGCTGTGGTGACCCCTAACTGGGAAAAAGCCGAAAGAAACAACAACATACAGTTTAACAAGACTCAGAAGTATACCAGCATGGACATTATGACAGTGCAACAAAATGCTAATTATAGGCCATAAACAAAGCGTTGACAGAGAACCCTGTGACATTATTTTAGGCAAGAGCTGGAAGAATAAGACCTTCTTCCAGTAAAAATATGATGAACTTTGGATATCCTAAAGATCTGCACTCTTCAGAAGAATAAAGTACACTGTTAGTCTGTGGAGAGTAAAGAATATGGGCAATATTCAATAAACCCTACACAGCTCCCTGAAACCATGTGTATGTCGCAGTGATAGCACACAAATTTGTATTTAGTAAGCAGATTTGCACGATGTGCAGAACTGCACAAACATGCTAAACACTGGAGCATGCTAATTACTACCTAAGCAGCTGAATTGTATGCTAATCAACCAATTGAATATGGTGAAGCTATTCAACAAGCTATAAAGCAATCATGTACACTTAGTGTAGCCTTTTGCCTTGTACTCTAAAATCTATTGGAATATAGCCACAGAAACTTTACAGCAAAGAAAGAATGTTAGGGGCTGTTGCTTTTCTGCAAGTGTATTTGCAACAGGTTCAAGTCTATACTGCTGCTGCTGACAGACCTCAGGTAAGGACAAAAAGGGTATTTAGACTCCCATTTAAATTTTCATAGTCTGCATGAGATGGAAATAGAAGAGCACTGCAGGGTGGATAGTGACACACTCCAGGAATTCTGCAGTCTCTGTCATCCTCACCTGACAACAAGGACAAACCAAGGGGAACCGATACATGTGGAGACCAAGGTACGTGTAGCACTTAGAATATTAACTACAGGAACTTTTCAGTGACCCACAGGTGACATGCTGGGGGTGTCACTAGCATCAGCATTCAGGATCCTACACCCCCAGTATGCCCCCTGTGGGAGACAGCCTACCAGTGACTATATATATATTTCCCCTGTACCCCCAAGGACAAAGCTAGAACTATGCAGGCATTCTATCCAGTAGCACACTTCCCTGAAGTCTTGAGTACCACAGACTTTGTGCACATTGAGATCAAAGAACCACCTGGGGAACAGGAAAAAGTTTACATCAACAGAAAGGGTTCCACTCCATTAACTGCCAGGATATGTGCTGTGCTAGGGGAATCATACTTAATGTGTATGCTGGCAACCCTGGCAGTTACCACACCTCCCATATTTGGCACACGCCACAACTCCACCAGAGGTTTTCTAGGGGTAGTGTCACATAAGGCTATTTACTGGGGGATGTAGGAGATGCACTCAAACCATGGCTAATGACGCCCATCAGAAATGCACACACATCCACAGATGAACTCAACAATGAGACGTGTTCAAACAAGAAATACCATGGAGGATCTATTTGGGCTGTTGAAGTCACAGTTCTAGTGCCTAGGTATATTGGGTGGGGGTTCTGCTGTACGTTCCCAGTCCTAGTGCTGAGATCGTCACAGTCTGTGCTATCCTACACAATATCATTCTGCAAAAGGAGCACCAAGAGCTAGCACCACATGTTCGATCACCACATCCACATGCTGGTGAGGAGTCAAAGAGGGGACCCCCAACTGCTGTGGGTGTAGGAAGATGTAGACTTGCACAATATGCCCTTAACCTGGGCAAGAGACAACAGATAGCACACATGCACAGAGCAAAATTGATGCCACTCACAACCTTTATTTACCCATTTAATGGCTGTGTACTGCTAGTAATGACTAAGTCAGTCCAAAATGACAACAGTTGTAACTTCAGGACTATCAAGGTAAGTGTTGCACCTGTAATAGAAAAATAAATGTGTAATAACATGAATTAATGGAAGACACCTGCATACTGTTACTTGTAGATGTACTTAAGTAGAATGTGTATGAGTTGTCCAGCAATGGCATTAATATGTGACATGACTGACTTCTGTAATATGTAGTTATGCAGTTTAACAACTAAAAAGCCACATTCATCTGAAACAGCCAGTATTGAAAAAGTAGTCCAAAGTCTACTTATCCCTACAGTCTCACAAGTGGAGCAATAAGCATGAATGCCTTATCAATGATTTCAAGGTAAGAATCATAACACATACAACAGATATCCTAAACACTCAGTTAGCTATCCACTCTGTGCATCATATATATATATATATATATATATATATATATATATACATACATACATATATATAACCCTGAATCCAAAAGAGAGAAACGAGGTGCGAGCACCATTACCATCGCATGGGGGGAGAGCAGGAGGCCAAGGCTGCCACCAAAATAGTGAGTGTATATGTAAGAAATACAGGATGGCAGAAATGTAGATAATAATATCACAGGTTCACTGAGACAGGATGACCTGCAACCCTCATTAATGCCTCATGTAGCTGGCATGTGTGGGGGTTTGTATGAGCACACAGTGTGAAATGTGTGTGTGTGGGAGTGTCTGCATGAACACAGTCAAGCTCCTTGCTAGCACTATGTCCTGGCATGTCAGATATGTGTGAGCTGTGCATGGTAGAAGTATCTTCTCTGACTTCTGACTCTACCAGGAGTTGTACTGACACATCCACAGCCATGGTCAGATGTGCTAGTGCTAACTGAATGGGGGTGATGTCTGCTGGATGAGGTCTTCTCATGACTATGCCCAGGTCCATGACCCCATTGCCTACTATGTCTATATGTGGACACCTCAAGCACGGATTGAGCAGTGGAAGTAGTGCCACCACAGGAGTCAGATCGGGCATGGCCATGTCAGCTATCACTAGATAATGCTGCAGCCCTACAGCCATGTGGAAGTTATCCCCATGCCAGCAGATGTTCCATCACAGACACTACTGTTCCAGTGTGGCATTCAAACAATTGATTAAATAGGACACATGGTGGAGGCAGTCAAGTACATCAAATTAGCACCCTAAGCATGTCAGGAGGCCCTAGTGGAACATGCCTGTGCCTCCATGATGGCCCTATACATACGCCAAGTGGCACATTATGAAACACCAGCATCAGGGGGAGGGCAAACAGGCCTCCTCCAAGCACACATTCTGACCCTCCTGCATGGCACCTCATCCCCACATTGGCTATTGCAAGAGATATCCTGCACTGAAACCACAGTAACCACACTACCCTGATCATCTGTGTCACCCTCACCTTGTCCACTATCTGAGGGCTCAGTGGAATGAATATATGTACGCATACTAATTGTGTCTGAAGGAAATCCAGGGGATGTTTTAGTCACAACCTCAGTGTCAAACTGAACCTCTGCAGCTTTGACTGTGCCTCTATTTGGCCACCATCATCATCAGAAAAGACTACCGATACACCATCATTAGAGGCTATGAATACTCCAACATCAAGTGGTAGGAGTCCTACATTTCCACTGTCAGGGTCACCTATGGTAATAAGCAATAAACACAGGAATGAAGTTACTACTCCCCTAAATATTAATCCAAAATATATGAACAAAAAGTAACACTGGTCACAAAATTGTAGATGCTACAGCAATACAGATACTCATTACACCCTCTTCACAAATACTGATAATAAATCTAAATAATGCCTAGCAATAAAAAATATATATTTGTTTACCATGTGCAGATATCTCAACACTTTGCAAGGAGGATGGACCTGGAAGAAAAGAAGCAATGAAAGGATGGCAATTAATCATCATGATGGGAATAACACAGGGACAGTGAATACACAATCACCTATATGTCCTGTAAGAAATAACTGCAACTGAAACTTGTCTGAGTCATTCCCCCACCCCCATGCCCATTGCCTCACTCTCTTGTATACTATGAATTATCAAATGGTACAGATATAAAACATGCATCACAAGCAGTAGCAGCCAATTTTAGTATACAAGACAGTAGATGTGTGTACAGCTCAACCTTTTCATTTTTGTAGTGGTTATAGAAATACATTTCTAAAAAGTTACAGTCTAAATGTCCTTGAATAACAGACACATATGTTATCAAAATAAGTTATTTTCTGCAGAGAAAGCTCCTTCTAAGAAATACCAGTCTTCTGTTTTGTCTGAAATAAGTCTCCTCACCTTGAAGTTCCCCAGCTAAATGGTTACCTTTTTTATAGTGGAGATTCAGCACACTGAGCACTGTGAAGATGCAACTGAGGTGTGAACTCACTGGAATTGCTGAAAAATAAACTTTTGACTTTGTGTAGCAGATGTAAATATAGTGTACCCTCTACACCACTGCTAGGTGCTAATGGCTTGCAACTATGACTGATTAATGTGAGTGAAGGAAAACAACATCAATACAGACACCTTTCCCTGCAGTTGATGTGTCAGTGAGGATGTACTTACAAAGTGTGGAACTAACGTCAGTGAGCTTTTAAATAAACTCAAATACCACACATGTATACCTTTTTGACCATAATATCACAAGTGTCTTGTTGTCTTTGTTAAAAACTGCTGTTCAGTGTTATGCATTTGTATTGCATCTTGAAAGAGAAATGATAGAAAATGCACTACAGAATTCATACCTGATAGTGGTCAATTGGCTGTACAATATTGCATTGTCACCCATTTGTGTTGTAGTGACAGTCTCAATTCATGAAATTTTGTCTGCATGTGTATGTTGCTATGTTGAAGTGCATATCTATGATTCTTTCCTAATTCCTTCCTGCAGATACCTATATTGCTTCCTCTTGTGCTCCCCTCTGCTTGCCCCCCATTTCTCCCTTTTCCTATCAACCCCATTTTCACACATTTAATCTGGTCAAAAAACAGAATCACACACAACACACATGGTCAGAAAGGGCCCATAAAAACCTTAAGTTTTTGTCCTCTGCATTTGTGTAGAGTTTGGCATCACATACCAGTTCTGAGCGGCTGTGGATGGCTGTTCATGTCCTATGGCAAAACCTGTTGAGATTTTGCCATCAACCACAGTAGTCCAGTTAACTTTTTACAAAGGTACTTAAACATGCTGCGCTATAGGAAGACATATTTAAAGCAGATTAAAGCTACTACATTGAAACACTCCAAAGAAAACTTCTTGGCATAGACAGAAACTGTTAAACCAAACACTCTACCAACAAGTCTCACAGCTAGAATAAGTCCAAATGTATTAAGCGCCTCTGTTCCTATAGAGAAACTTCTTCAGAATAATCCAATCATTAAGTAAGTTTAAATCCTCCTTCCAATCTATTACATGATTAAATTACCTACTTAAAATCCAATCGCATTTACCATAAACATATTGTCTTAAAACTATACTCTATAATCAACAAACCTCAACAAGTAAAATCAATCATACTAGTCTAAACAATTTCATTTTAAGCAAATAGATTATAGATATCTTACCATTCAAATCTGGAATTTCACTAGCATTTGTTTTAATTTGCCAAAAATAAGAATTGCTGATTGGGGAACTCAGCTATATGTTTAGCCAGTGAATTGTTGTGGTCTTTTTTGTCAATACTACATGTATTTATATAGATATATATATATATATATATATATATATATATATATATATATATATATATATGTGTGTGTTCCCATATCCTATCTGTAAAAGTATGTACCATTTTCCCTATGTAAGAGCCTAAACATTGCTGACAAAGAGCAATGCAAATGAGTCCATTAGTCAAACAATTACAAAAAAAATTAATATAAGGATAATATTACTTACGTGACTGATTTTTCATTTAAGATATATTTAAAATAAATATAACTCCCACACTTTGATGTACCACATTTTTTCCACTCTGTTGGTTAACCCATGTATTCCATTCCGCCAGGTTCTTCAAACAAATCCCTCTCCTAACTACATTTTGGGAATACACCAACTTTTTTGTTCACTTCCTCTAGATGATAATATGTTTTATCTCATCGTAGTCAGAACTAAATGTGGTAAGAAAGGCTGCAGTCCAGTTCATGGGGGAACCAGTATTTAATTCTAACATAAATGCTGTACTATTACCTAATAATGGACAGTACAATTCCATTTCCCTGTTATTTACAGCTTCATTAATAATTGCACAGAGGAAACCATCTGGGAATTCCCTCCTCAAAAACATTCCTTTATGTCTGTCACACTCTTCTAAAAATCTGGAAGCTCTGATGCCATCCTTGCAGCTCTTACCAGTTGCCATTTGACAATGGCTTTTTTATGATACAATGGGTGACTACCAGTAACGTGCAGCATGGAATTAGAATAAGTGGGTTTTCTAAATATTGTTGAAATAAGTCTGTTCTTTTTCACATCCTTTTTCAATTTAACATGCAAATAATGTAACACATCCTTCGAGGCAGAATAATTAAATCTAAGAAAGGATGTGGTGTTAGTAATAAAATTAAAAAATTCAAGAATCTTTTCATATTGATCTATCCAAAACATGCAAATATCATCCCGGTATCTGGTGTATAGGGACCAAGAATTTGTAAAATCTGACCTCAAAACTGCGTCCATTGCAACTCTTTTGTGTCTATAATACAAATCCTCAAAATATATAACATTGTGTCTCAATACTGTCTCCAGCAGGTTCAAAATGACATTTATTTTGCTCCCACTTAATTCACTATTTTCTATTAAAAACTCACCACACATTCAAATCCTAGGTTATGGGGTATTTCTGAAAACAAATCTTTCAGATCTATTGTGACAGAAATTAGATTTTTATTATATAAATCACTGGAAATTCAATGGCAATGCCAGGGGGACAGTGATCGTGTGGCATGTGTTGAGGTTTAATATGTACTTATAGAGTATGCTCCATGTATTGTTTGGTATGTGTACAATATCACAGCAACAGCTTCCTTGATCACTGACACTTGACTTTGCTGTGCGGTACTTTCTGTGCACATGGGCATAGTTGATACACTATCATCAGCCTCACATAGTGCTGTACCATTCATTATAATGGGCTGCTTCTTAATTCAAACATCAATTGCAGATGTTTCACAGGATGCATGAAATATCAAGCTATATTGAGAGAATCCACTCATAATAGTGTGTTGTTATCCATATGGTCAAAACAAACGTCAAGCAGGGGATGCTTTAATCAAGTGCATCACATTTGGCACAGTGAGCTCCCACACATCTGGTCAGCCATACAGAACTATTCTTTGGGATGCATACACATTAGCATACGACAGTGCAGGCTTCCCTTTAAGGTGTTCAACTAGATGCTTGTATAATATAACTTTCTGTGTTACACCCAGTAAATATACAACTCAGTGACAACATTGATGGCATGGGTTTGATTCTTGTAGGTGGGGATTGTGGCTTACATGCCATGTAAACTGGCCATGATTGCCCTTAATTTTAACTCCAGGTTTAATACTGCCCCTCTTAACCCCTCAAAAAGTGGTCATGTTTGGGGAAGGGGTGGTGAATTACCCTTACATAATACTGACAATAATTACAGTTGGCCCCTTCTATTTATGCAAAACATATATAATAATTTGCACTCATATATTCTGTCAATTCTGCAGATTATTATCTGTAATATTTTAAAAGTGACAAATTGTGCCCATTTCTGTCTATATTTCTCATAGGTAGGTACTAGGCTATAGGCGCTAGGGCCCATACAAGCCTAGCCAAAAAATGTACCCTGGCTTTCGCCACACAAGAAAATTATTTTCCTGTGCCCCTGTTGAGCAGAGCCACAGAAGTGATCCCCAGGGTGAATTTCCCCATTTCCCATCCAATCATCAAGATTTTTCTTGAAGAGTGCTAATGAGGAGCACTGTTTGACATAGATAGGTACTCTGTTCCAGAGTATGGGAAGTCTCTGGGACAGGAATCTATGCCTCCAGCATGTTCTGTTTATTGTGGTGACAAGGTTTAGGTCCCTAGAGCATGTAGCGCAGAGGGATTGGGATTTCTTTAAGTGGAGCAAGTCCAACAGCTCTGGGTTTGACATAGCTCTGTATGTTAGGCAGAGATCGCCCTTGAGTAGGTGATATGTGATGGTGAAAAGCTGTAGTTTTTGGAGATGGTCTGCATAGGGCATCTGTTTGAGGCCAGTAATCCTCTTTGTGAGGTATTTCTGTGGTCTTTCCAGTTGTTGTAGATGTTCTCCAGAAGTTTGTTACATTATGTCCATGACTGGTTGAGAGGTATGGTGACATGTCAGTGATATAAAAGTAAGTCATTCTGCAGATCTTCAGAGTATGCACATATCCCCTATTGGATATACCATACTCACTAAATGTCCTCTCCATTGAGCATGTCAGTGATGTTTATATCACAACCATTCATGTCCACTGACATGTAACCTTGTGTAACTGCCACATATATACTATCATGTGTGATGATATAATACACTCACACAGGAGGTGTAAACAGTAGTATGTACTGTGCTATTTACATATGTGCTTAATGTAATGCTACTGACTTGTCTTTGAGGTGTACATACATTGACATATTCTATGTCTGGAGACAGTGCCATATTTATCATGCACTCTTCCTCTTTATGTATTCCTATCATTCATATCTGTGACCATTTTCATCATCACACTTTCCCTGCCTAGTGTATGTCTCCTTGTATTTACCCTTGCCATTTCCCCCTTCCATAATTTGATTCTGCAAGTAATGGTTTTGTACAATGCACTCAGTACATTTTTTTACTGTGTTATTACTGCTGTTATTGCAATATTTTCAACCCTGGCAGTCTTTGTGGCTGTCCACACAATCTCACTAAGCAGGTTTACTTGTAGGCACTCTTGAATGCCTCATATTTCTGTGGTCATGCTGGTCTGCACAGTTTTATAGCAGCACTGTTGCTGCCCACAAAACCTTGCTTGTACTCATGTAAGCAAGATGAGCATCATGAATATACAATTAGTGCTGCTACTCATCACGCTAACATGTAAACCCAGTGTAGGCTTCATTTAGTGATTGTGAAATCCAAAGAAAACTTGCAATTGTTTATTTTAGGAAAGATGCAGTAGAAATGTGAAATACAAAGGTTATTTCAGTAAATATATACTACACATTAGAAATAAAATTTAGCAACAGCTTCACACGCACTAGCAGACCTTACATCTCTTTAAGCTATTTCCTGTCCAAAGCAATATTAAGTTTTTTGGAGCTTTCTGTTTTTTTTTTTTTTTTTTTTTTTTTTTCTTCAATACAAAATTTTGATGCAGCAAGACATGAACAGCTACAACTCAACCACAAGCAGAAAATAGGAGCTTCTCATGATAGCTGCACTCCAATCAAAAGTTTAATGCCAGCTCTCATGGCGTAAAAATGGGGGCAGTAATTTTGCCTGTTTTAGTAAAATTCAGTTACTGGCTAGCATGTACATGGTCTGGATGCCAGTAAAGAAGAAATTTAGAGAGCCTAAAAGAAATTCAACTAGAAAAGGTGAAGGAAAAAAAGACTGAATGATAGGAATGCTGCAGCTGTTCAGCAAAAGCAGTTCAAGTTCCAGCTTTGGTACATGAGATATTTTTTCCTCTAAATTACTGGAAGCCAAGTCAAATGTACTCACAGCTGATTAAAATAAATGAAACACTGAAGGAGTACATCAACTCAAATAACAAAAAGCTGTAACAAAGGAAGAAACTTTAAACAGCTATCAGATGAACTGATAAAACTGCAATAATCACGGGTCAAAATGAAGAATTCTGACTGAATATGAGAATACTCAAGAAGAAATGTTTCAAAAAATGGAAGAGTTAGAGGACACAGCACACAGAGAAAACCTGACATTTTCTGTAGTAGCAGAATAAGTAACCGTACTGATATTCCATGGCAGGATTTATTAATTAAAAAAGCACATCACATGTATACTCCAAATCTGGCCATGAGAAAACAACCAAGATATGTATTAGTAAAGATGTACTCATACCAGCAGAAAGAGATTATCCTAACAAAACTATGGCAAAATATTAAATACTGAAGACAGCAGAGCGTTTATGGAAAATGATTATTCACTATACACCAGACAGAAGAGAAGCAAATTTATCCCAGCATTCAGGAAATGTCAAAAAGCTGGTGTGATATTCAAGCTACTGTATCCAGCTGTCTTCACAATATTTTTTCTGGAGTATCAAAGTAAATTTTTGATGCAGAATATGCTAATGAGGAAATAAAGTTTGTCCAACAAAACATTAGCCATCAAACAGAAAGGGACTCTTTGTCTTATTCTTCTAATAATAAAGGTCACAAGAGATACTTTGCCAGTGGCCTGGCCCAATGTTCCAAAGGAAAATACTTGAGATAGGAATTGACTAGAACTGGTAGTACCTTGTACTTGAACTAGAGACTAGAGGCTATAGGTGGGAAATTGAGATGAACAGGAAGAAGACCAACAACACTGAAATTAGTAAATAAATGTGAGACTATAGAGCATCAATCATATTTGTGAAATATGACTTCACAAGAAAAAGAGGCTGAAAAAGATCAAATTTTTGTTTTAGTTTGTTAGACTTGTGGAAGACTGACAGGTATTTGCCCCAATATAAGTCATTGATGATTGGAATAGGGAGAAACAGAAAAAAAGAAAGAAGCTGTAATTACTACATGTTTTGCTCTTAACAGTATTTGTATAAAGCATTTCATGATAAAAATTATTTGATATATAGTAAAACATGTTCACATTACGTGGGATGAAGATATTAAAGTAAATAAGTATGTTTTTTATAGTTTTAAGAAATGTAAGCACTGCAATGCAAAAAGAGAAGAAAGACTGGAAAAAACACATTTGAGTTAATGGCTCTAATCTTGGGCTGAAGTAGTGGGGATGGGAGTGTAAAGGTGTACTGAATAGACTACAATATAAGTAGAGTTGGAATGTCTGGATTGCATAGGTGAATGTCTGGATCAATGCCCTTGGATTAATCTAATGACAAGTTATTTAAGCAAGTGTTTTTTTTTTTTGTATCTTTGTTTTAATGACAGACCACAATGTTATGTTTTCTTTAGTAAATAAATATTCAGTGTTAGAAGTAAATGCTTTGTTATGTTTCCGTGAAAACTGGCTGACTAAAGGTGAAGGATATAAATAGAGAGGGATGGACGTTGTTTACTGAAAAAAAAATGTAAAATTAAAGGTAAATGGACAAACAGCACAGTAAAAAAAAGGTTGAAATTACTGGAAGTGAATAGGAGGTATCAGCTTTTTGTTAACTAAATCTCTAGTGTATTTATTTCAGTGCATAATTTATGCTTATTCTTATGTAAAGATAGCTACTGCAGTTTTTCTCAGTACAAGCTGTTTTTTATATCTGAGAGGGGAATAAAGATAAGACAAGAACCGACAGCAATTAGTCTACGTAAGAGCATGGATATTCTTAATTTTGGGCTACATAGTGCCTGTATGTAGCTGTCTATCTGGGACAATTGTACCTATTAGGTAGGTTAAACTTCATTATTTGAAGATGTACATATTTTGTGTGTTTAAGTTAATATGTTATGGGGATGTTCAGGGGAGTATTTGGCTTTTTGTCTGAGGGGTTTAATTAAAATAAAAAGTCTTGTAAAATGTGATATAGGATCAAATGGAGATGACAAGAAATTGTATAAGTGATCAACCTGCAAAAAATTAGTGTGTGTATGTAACACAAAAGCTGAAAACATATATTTTAAACAGCTATCATATATCATAGGTGGGAATAATAGCTTATTATAATGGCTACACTAGACATATTTTGGAATACGAATGGCCTTACACATATAGACAAAAAGGAAGACTGAATTATATTAAGAAATGAAAAGTACAAATAGCAATGTTACAGGAAAGACATGAGCAAGTGAATTTGATAATAAAGGATTTCAGACTGGATCATCAGCAGAATATCAAGGAGAAAGGAAAGAAATTTATGTTAATTACTAGAGGAGTTCCAATAGTGGTAGAAGAGGGGGAAAAAGATAGTAATAGTCAATTTATGGTAGTAAGGGGCTACTGGCAAGAGTGGAGGATTATGCTGATATGTATTTATATTCCATCTTAAACCCTGTTGTGAAGGTTAAGAAATTTTTCGGAGAAATAATCAGATTTCAGCATGAAATATTACTTATAGATGGGGATTGGAGCTTAAAACAGTGAGGATGAGTCTGGGGGACCTAGAAGGGAAAGTAAAACAAGAGGGTAGACGTCTGAAGAAAGTTATGAAAATATTTGGTGTGGAACACAAATTCATTAGTAGAAAGTCAGAGAGAATTTACAAATTATTCCCCAAGGTACAATAACTAGGCTAGACTAGACGAACATATTTTACAGGAATATGTGCATTTAATTGAAAGCTTTGACATACATCCAATTACTGTTTTAGATCATTCACCAACGACAAATAGGATAAAATGCAGATTAATGAAATACAAATGAGACAATAGTACTACCCCCACCTACCTGCCAAAAAGAGAAGAATTTAAGAAATGGGTAGTGGAAATGATTCATTAATTTTTACTAAAGATATAATTTTCTACAAAAGCTATAACTAGTGAGTGGGATAAAATAAAAGTGGAGTTTAAAAATAGGGTAGAAATAAAACAAAAAGAGATATGCATAATAAGTAACAATTATTTAGAGGGACTGACAAATGTTAAAGTACTGCAGAACAATGTCGGTCTCAAAGAACAGGAGCAGGTGCAATTACATAGTGCTAAAGAGAACATAAGGGAGTATCTGAATAATATGCATGAGTTTAGAAAGACTGTTGTTAAGCAACTGTTTTTTGATAAACTCCAGAGTACAAAAACCTTTAGCACAACAGCTTTAGAAAGGATGGTTGCCAACCTTTGGGAGTCTATAACAAGAAAATAACCACAGATCCTGCAAAAATATTAAAGATGTTTCTGAAATTTTATGAAAATTTGTAAAAAGCAAAGCAATTTCAAAATTGAGAAAATGCACAAATGGAAATATTAATGTAAGACTTGGGTATGCCAAGGTTAGAGACAGATGAGGCTCAAGAATTAACAGTTAAAATAGGAGGAGATGAGATAAAAATTATGTATAAGCAATCTGCAGGAAAGTCTCCAGGAATAGATATATTCCTATGGAAGCTTAGAAGGTAGGAGGGAAGAAAAGTGATAAAGATCTGGAATGTTTTGACCCCTTGGATTACCTATATGTGTCCTGGTTATTAGTAATATACTTGTGTTACCTCTTGTTTTTCTAGAAAGCCTAGCATTTTTTTAAATTACTTGGATCACCTACACGTGTCCAGGTTATATCTATGATACTTGGGTTACCTCCTGTTTTTTCTAGAAAGCCTAGCGTTTCTTTTTTCTCTAATCCTTATGTTGTACTGCGGTATACCCTCAGGAAGACCACGTGCATTAGGTTCGGTCCTACGTAACGTACCTTAGCTTAGTGTCTGCTGTTTGTATTGTATCCTGTTTTTAGCTGAAAGCCTCTTAATTATCTAATACTTTAGGCTGTGAAGTGGAAACAGCAGAGTCCTATTGTAGTGTAACCTCTTGTTTTTGTAGAAAGCCCAGCGCTTTTTTTTTTTCCCTTTCTTTTTTTAAATTACTTGGATCACACATACGTGTCCCGATTATATGTTAGATACTTGGGTTACCTCCTGTTTTCTTGTAAGCCTAGTGTTTTTTTTTTTTCTAATCCTTGTACTGTACTGCTGTATACCCGCAGGAAGGATGCGTGCATAATACTTGGTTCTAAGTAACGTATCTTGCATAGCTTAAGTGTTTGTTGTTGAATCGCATCCTGTTTTATCTGAAAGCCTCTTGATTATTTAATACTTTAGGCTGTGTTGAGGTTTTTTGAGCGGAGTTCTATTGTAGTTTGTGTCTACCTTATACGTTGGATAGTGTTATCCCTGTGGTAGTTCATTTATGCTTTAAACACCCTCTACTTTGGCTCTATACCTATAGCTTGCATACTCAAGACAAAAGTGTTTACTAGGATAAAGAACATTTTAATAGCATTGTCCTGGGGCCTCCTACCAGGGCACACCTACTATGTTATATTATGAGACTTGTATTAATGCATACCAGCTGTAACTGCTAAATTTGTACATTACCTTACATGACCTGTTGCTGTGGATTTTCAAATGTTTATTTTGAATTGTATTTCTCTCTACTCCTGCACCTTTTCTCTCTCTCTCGCTAACTAACTTTGTAATCCCTTTTGCCTTTTTTTTTTCCTAACCCACCTGTCTTGTTTCTTTCTAGCATTGAAGTCTAGTGCTCCTCATTTGGGTTGTCCCCTCCCTGCTGATGTATTCAGTGGTCTCCTTGAAGCTACATTACAGGCCTTTTGTGTCGGCACCCAGGAAGCACCCTAACTACCTCTCATGTGCTGGTCCTAATTTCTAAGCAGAAAAGTGATTGTGCTGTATGTCCATTTTGTTTATACTGTAATTGATAGGTATCCTACTGTGAGCAGCACACACGTGGAACCACCTAAGGTTGCTTACTCTCCCCTCCACACTAGCATTGTAATAGTAACTTTTCTCCCACTCCACTCATTTCCAGTTAGGTGTCATACTCCCTCATGCCCCTGCTTGACTAGAGTCACCTGTGTCTGCTACCCTCAACATCTCTAAGTTGTCCTGATTTCCTTTATCCTTTTCAGTCTTTCCTTTCCCATCCTGTATGCTCTGGCTGCTGTATTTCCTTTTTGGTTCTTCCTACTCACACTAAGCGACTAAATCTTGACTGTATACTGACTTTCTAACCCCTCTTCCTTTTTCCCCTCTGTATAATTTTTTCTTGTATATTACCTGTACCTTTATTTTTCGTATACTTACCTTGTTCCTTCTATGTTTTCCACCTGCATAACTAGCTATCATCTGTCTCACTAATCTCTTATTCTTACTTTCCTAACTACGTAGTGTTTCAGCTCCTCTGCTGAACTGATTGACTACGCTCTCTCTCCTCTAACTGTTTCTGCCCCGCTCCGCTCCCCTCCCTACACCGTTATCCCACCCACCCCACATACCCTTACCCTTATACCTCACTTTCCACACCCCCAAACACTTTCCACACCTATCCAAAACACCAACCTCAATTGCAAATCTCCGCCCACTGGTAACTACCATATCTCCCTTTCCTTCTTATCTCCCCTCCCTCCTACACCTAAGCTTATACTTTGGCTCTTTCCACCAAGTTTCTTTGACTTGTACTATAGTCATAGCCCAACCTTTACTTTGAGAGTTCCTTTTATCCCCTCCTCAACATGTCTTCTAAAACTAACAAAACTCCATCCATGACCTCTATAATAAAACAAAACCCAGCTAAGCTAGTACCCCTGCTTATTTCTTCTTTAGTACTCACACTACCGTATCTCCTGACCTCTTATGAAATAAAATATAATTATCACTTTAAAACTTCTTCCAAACAAACTGCCTCAGATTTAATAACCCTAAATTTCACACATTCAAACATTACATCTACCTCTTGCTACCTCTTAGCCAAATATCATAGACTATCCCATATTAAATCAAATAATCTCATGTTAAGGAAACTAAAATATTTATTGTTCTTTACCAGTAAACCACACTTAGAATACAACCCCTCTACCCTGGCAGATGGTGGTATACATCCCAACCCAGGACCCTCTCTTACTTACTCTGAAGCCAGACCTATTATTTCAAACTCATCCCTTCCATTACCAACCTCTAATGCAAATACCTTACTCATAGGACACCTTAATATCAGAAGTGTTAACAAAGTTACCCATCTCCACTCTCTTCTTGAATATTACTCTTTTGATATCCTATGTTTAACCGAAACCTGGTTAAAACCCCTCACTAAAGATACTGAAATCATTCCCCCAGGTTACAACATTCTGAGACTGGACCGCAATACCCGCAAAGGTGGGGGAGTAGCACTCCTATCTAAGACTGAACTAAATATATCCTTAGTACCCTATGCTCCCCTGGAGAACACCAAGACTGAACTCCTTATATCAAAGCTGCAACTGAACCCAAATAAAGCCATCTATATTATCTGTATCTATCTACCACCTGGAAATAACTCCATAATAATAGAAAATATCCTTAGCTGGGCTTCATCCACCTACCCACAAGAAACTGTAATACTTGGAGACTTCAACCTTGATTGGTCCTCAGTTAATACTAATAACCCAGTCTCTCATATTAATCTCCATGGCTTTACTCAGACAATAAACACCTCCACTAGGATTAATAAACCTAACAAAGAAAGTATACTAGATTGGATTCTTGTTAATAAACCACAACTACAATATCAAACCGGTACTTTGCCAGATGACATTAGCGATCACAACTTAACCTATATCATAAGAAAGAAGAATGTCACTACTAATGCCCCTACCTTCAGAACTTCACGTAGTAATAAATTTTTTAACCCTATCCTATTTAACACTGAACTAAATGCCTGTAACTGGAAACCTCTAAAAACTCTTCCTCTTGAAGAAGCTGTTCAATATTTTAACACCACATTTTTAACAATCCTAGACAATCATGCACCAAAACGAACTATCAGAGTCAAAACTAAACCAGCCCCCTGGCTATCTAAGGAAACAAGACAAAAAATGTTACTCAAACAAATCCTGGATAAAATGGAGAACTGGTAAATCTCCCTCTGATCAACAGACCTTCAGACACTTAAGAAACAGTACCAAAAAAGCTATTCTTTCTGACAAAAAAAACTACTATAGTAACCTCCAGCAAGTGAATCACAATAATCCCCAAAAATTCTGGTCAACCTTGACTAGACTTCTTCACCCCGGACAGACTACCACTCCCTCTCCCTCTGGGTCTGAAAAGAATTCTTCCCATGAAACTGCCAATGCTTTCAACTCCTTTACTGATACTATCAATTCACTGGCCTCTCACCTTTCCATTGACAATTCTAGCATCCCTGATCTTGCAACTTCTAATCAACCAACCTTCATAATACAACCCATCTCCACCACCTTCATCCAAAAATGCATCCAAAAACTTAAACCATGTACCCCTTCGGCTGATCAACTTCCATCTGAATTCCTCCAAAAAGCAGCTAAGGAAATAGCCTATCCCATATCTATCCTTATTAACAGAACTATTAATGAAGGAACCATACCTGACATCTGGAAAATCTCACACATTATACCCTTACATAAAGGAGGAAACTCCAATGAATACTCTAATTACAGGCCTATAGCCCTCCTGTCTCCCCTAGCAAAAATCATGGAAAAATGTGTTCACTACCAACTAATGAATCATTTAACTAAAAATAACATTCTAACTCCCTGTCAACACGGCTTTAGGCCTTTTCATAGTACTACCACTGCTCTCCTTTCCTTTACTGACTTTATAAACAAAAACCGCAATAACAATATTCTATCTTCAGCACTCTTTATTGACCTGTCCAAAGCCTTTGATATGGTCAACCACCCACTCCTCATAAAAATCCTGGAATCTCTTGCTTTAGAACCAAAGGCTATCCAATGGTTTACTTCCTATCTCACTAACAGGAAACAGGCAGTCCTCTGGGATAACAAACTCTCCTCTCTTCTCCCAATCTCTCTTGGTGTCCCACAAGGCTCTATTCTTGGACCTCTCCTATTCTCCCTTTTTATAAATGACCTACAAGTAGCTATTCCCCAAGCTACATGCATACAATATGCTGATGACTCCACACTTATTTGCTCAGCTAAAACCATTCCAGAGCTTCAAACTATTACTCAAAATGTATTCCACACAGTTGAAGCATGGTTCTTAAAATGCTGCCTACTTTTAAATGCTAAAAAAACGAAACTCCTCCTCTTTAAACCCACTACTAGGTCCCCTACATTAGACTTCTCTATCTTATCTATTAATGGCACCCTCATATCAGCCGACTCTACTACCAAACTGCTAGGTGTCATGATTGACAACAACCTTACCTATGATTGTCACATCAATAATACCATTAAAACTGTAAACAGAAAATTGGGCTCCCTCTACAGAATTAAAACATTCTTAACCCCAACAGCCAAAGTTACTCTTGCCCACTCTCACCTTATTTCAACTCTTCTCTATGCCTCACCAATTTACACTAACCTGAAGAAAAACAATCTCTCTAAACTGACTAACACATATAATAGTATTGCTAGATTTGTGACTGGTAATCAATTCAGAACTCACCACTGTCTGAACCTACAGCAACTTCACTGGCTGGAATTAGAAAATACGTTGCTTCTTTCCCAACTTTCCTTTGTCCAAAGAGCTTTCTATCAACCTAATAACACACCTGCACTTTCCAAACTTTTTACCCCTTACTCTAACCTGAATTCACTTCGCTCCTCTAGCAAACTCCTAGTAACTTTAACTAAATCCAACAACCTTGCTGGTGACTCCCTTTTCTCCAACGCCATTGGTAAACACTGGAATCAACTTCCTATTGAACTTACTTTGATTCCAACTCCTGTTCTGTTCAAACAAAAACTTAGAATTTACCTTAAAAATCACTGGTTATGTCCTTGCTTTAACCCCGACTAAAACTCCAACTCCCACAAATTTCCTCTACTCTTCCCCCTCCCTCTCCTGTTACCTTCTTTTTATGTCTAAGTTATACTACCGTCACTTTATAAGAGTTACCTCTCTAATATCTTTCTCCTCCTTCGGGTTCATTTCTTATTACTGACAGTTTATAAATTAATTGATCTACTCACTCTTTTCTTTTTTACTTTCTTTTTACATCCTAAATATTAAATAATGTGAAATAAGTTTCCACTTTTATTTCGAGAATGTTGAATCCTATGATGTTATACTGTATATTTGTCTATTCCCACCTCATTTTATTTCTGTTCATTTTTTGCTTACTATGTAACTGTTTTTATCTCTATGTGGAGCTTTTCTCCCCTGGCCTCTACTGAAAATGGAAATATATCCAGTTAGACTAGCCCGGTTAACAAATGTAAAATAAATAAATAAATGTTTTGCTTATTTTTTTTTTTTAAATGAGGGAAAGCAACATTCTGGAAGAAAGCTGTCCCAGCTTCATATAGTCTCATTTAAATTTTAAATAATGGTATACAGTGTTTATGTCTACAACAACTGAAGGAATGGCAAAGGTGTTGCCTAAATTGATAGATATGCATCAGTGCAGTTTTATGGCGGGGGCAAACATATGACAACACTGATAGAACAATGATGATCTGGATGGAAACAGAATATAAGAAAATACTGCTGTTGCTGGTTGGTCTTGATGAAGAGAAAGCATTCAACAGAGTAAACTGGGATTTTATGAGCAGGGCAATGGGGGCATTTGCATTCCCTGATACAATAAGAAGGTTAATTAGGAGGATATATGAGGGAATAGATGCAAATGTTAAAGTGAGATGGTTATGCCAAACTCAGGAACCAGGCAGGTATGTTGTCTTCCCCCTTAGTTATTTGCATTATATTCACAACCATTGGCAAAGAAAATAAGGGACTCAGAAATTCAAGGATATAATTGTATGTTAATCAAGAAAAAATAGCTTTATTTGTAGACAATATTATTCTATACAAGATAAAACCAGAAAAGGACATCTCAGTGTTGTGGAACATTCTGAGAGTCTTTTTGGGATATAAAATTAATGACAAAACAGAGGCTATAGCTGTAAACTATATACCAACACATGAGTTTGTTAAGCAATACCACATGACAAAATAAAGTATTAAGGAATATGGGTTAAAAAAGGATTATGTTATGGCAGCTATGAGGGAAGAGAATAAACAAAATATATAAAATCTGAGAAACTGGAAACTCTTCCTTATGGATATGGATAGCATGATAAAAAGCAGCGAAAATGTTTTAGCCCATTTAGTTTTATATACAGATTAGGCATATTTTTATTAACCAGAGGAGAAGTGGTGGACAGCAATTAATGAAGAGTTTAAGTATTTTATTTGTCAGGGAAAGTCTCAAGTGGGATTAGTTGATTATTTGAATAGAACAAGATAGTATAGGATTACCTGATTTGAAGGGATGCTTTAGAGCTACACAGTTAAGGTTCATATACATAACGCAAGCAGAAAGCTACAATTTAAAATGGAAAGGGTTAATGAAGCAGTGGAGATATTCAAGAAATAAAGACAGTGGGATTTTAGATGTAGATCCTTAAGGAGAATGACAACAGCCATACAGGATATTATATCATAAAGTAGCAGAAAGTATTAGAAGAACTAAGCCGACATGAGAATGGAAAAAGAGAGATTCTGCCAATAGGGATGAATGCAATTAGCCTTGCAACGTGAGGAGAAATGCAGTCATCTCGAGGACGCTGATATGCAGTTTGGCATCTGCTTTGGACCATGTGCCTTGGATCATCTTTCACTGAAAATGCCCCCCACGCAACAGGGAAGCATCTGAGGTCACTGTGGCACTGGGGGGAAGAAGAGAGACTGGTCTACCTGCTAGGATGTTGGGAAACTATAAAGGAGTATAATATATCAAATAAATGAAAGCACAAAAGTAGTATAAGAAGAACTACCTAAACAAGTATTGTATCAGACTTCAACTGACTTCCTTGTCCTGGACATACATACTACATTATTTCAGTCCAGTGATTTTCCTCTGGAAAACTTATCCACTCCCTCCAACCTTAGTTCTTAGGCAATGTCTTTTTTGCAGTCTTGCAGGTACCTAGCATTGCCTAACAGTCTTTGTTATCTAACATTACATTGCAAGAATACATATCTTTCCCTTGAAAAAGGAATATTCTGTAGCATTCCATCGAGAACTATTATTTCTACACATCTCATGCTTAGCCAGCAAGAATATCTTTCCCTTCTGCTGAACTGTCTTTTCCTAAAATATATGCATAAATGAAACACAAGTCTGATAAAAAGTGTCATGTGTATGGTCAAAAACCAGAAGTACTGAGTTGTCTGTGCAAATGTCCAGTTTACTGAATGGACATTACATCAAATGTTGACTTTGCTGCAAAATGTAAGTGGGATGTATACTACGTGTGAGTGTAGGTAATGGTTAGAGTGAGTTAGATAAGGGGATAGATTAAATGGGTATGGGTATTTGTGTGTGTAGGTGTAGGTGTGAGTATTTAGGGTTAGGATCTAGGTTAGATTACTGGACAGATTTAGTGTGTTTGTGTGTGTGCGCACCTGTGAGAGACGGGATGAGTGTCAGAGTCTTGTTTTGTAATAGTACTATGAGAAGACCCATGTAAAGTTAAGATTCACATTAAGGCAAGGGGCAGGGACAGCATTAGAGCTAGGGTTAGCACATATTTCATCCCCCTGTTCCACCTTAGTAATGTGTGCTAACCCTAACCATAATATTGCCCTTGACCCTAACTTGAATGTGCAGCTTAGCTTTTAAAACGCCCTTCTTGTAACATTACCACTGTCAAGACAGAGTTAAAAGTAAAAGAAAAATAGTAGGCATTCTGTCAGTGGTAAACAATTTACATTACAAGTTTATGCAAATTGCAAAAAATAACATACATGGCAAACTGCAACATACAGTATATCTGAATTTTTATATACAGGAAAGACATCAGAAATTGAGAGCACATATAGGTGATCATCTATCAGATATAAGAAGGCATATATAAACAAATGCATTATATCAACACATATTATACAATGACAGCTTGTTAGTATTCAAAAATCTGCACTATGATTGGTCAGCCTATCCAGAGTGACCATTGTAATCAAGCATATACCAATATAAGAAAGTCCAGTCACTATGCTCTGGAAGTCTGTTTTAAGCATCCAAAATTTTGCTTCATATTTTAGGTCTGTCCCTCATAAAATGTGTGGGTTTCCAGCAAATCACCGAGGAGTGACATTACTAAATAATGACAAAGCAATGCACAGCAGATCAAATCCAGTTATTGTAGTAGTCTTCTACATTTATAAGTGCAACATTCACAATAGGGACTTTTGTCCCTCTTATTTAAGGCTTTGCAACATTTCCTGAAACAAAAGATTGAGAGGTACCTTCTGAGGGCAGAGGAAGTAAAAGGAAAGTCAGGTATGCTCTGCAAAACAATGTACTGGATTCTTCATATTTTTGCACAATATCTCTTTTACCTCTAAATTGTCCAGATTTTAGATTTTAAGTAACAGATCTTCCTTTCTCTGTTGCTTGCTTTCCAAAGCACCAATGTACTAGTGTGTGAATGCAAGTCCCATATGCAAGCACAATACATCAAAGTGGAAGAATGTGGAAACAACAGAGAGGACCACCACAACACCGTTATACAAAGACATTTAAGAAAACGAATTTCTTATTTAAATAATGATATTCTATAACAATAACTACTGACACATGGGTATAATCACTTGGGCTTCACCCTCGTGATCAAACCATGCCAACTATGGGTACATCTTCAATATATCACACCCACTTGATTATTGCTTAAAAGAAAACTAGTGATAGGCATTCTTTTAAGTTTATGGTTTTACTGCTTATTGAACAGATAAGAGGGGGGACATAATAGATATCACTGAGAAGGAACAGTACAAATTAATTGCTAGGTTTAGGACTTATAATATCCAGGATTAAATGATACTGTTAACATTAAGCCCACACTAAAAGAATTACATAATCAAGTAAAATAATATAGTATTATGCACAATAGATGCATTTCAGATAGTTTCATTTGGCTTGACAGTTATTTGCCTGCGATTGGGTCCTTGAATGAAATTTTACTTATGCATAAAGCTTCCTTCTCCGTCTCCCACAGATATCAAATTCTGAATAGGTACATCTCTGTGGCATGACACTGACCACATAGAAAGTATGACCCTATATGACATTATGGAGACATTCCAAATGTATGACAGGAGCTATGGTCACTTGAAAGACTAGACCAAGAGAAAAATCTTAACATTTGTAGCTATATTACAACAAACACAAAGTAGAAACTATGCAGTTTTATCAGAATACCTGAAGCAAGTTTTCTGCATTTCATCTCGGTCTGCAAGAAATTGTACATCAGACCAGTGGGTCTATCTTTGAACTTCAGGCAATATTCTAGATTCCTACATCACTCCCTCTTGCAAGCTTTGCCAGATCTATGCATCAGCGCTGGCCAGTTATTAGAACTGATGCAAGCTGTTACTACAGGGCCCTAAAACACAGCAGTATGGATTATACTCATAACACCGTCACTGGGCATGTATCATGTTTCAGTAGTTAGGACTGTCAAACTCACTTTCATATAGATTCCATCTGTTTTCTATAAGTCAAAAGAAAACTGGTTATTTTAACGGTTGTGGACTCTAGCACTTGGACTGCCATACAACCTTAAAGAGGCTAGCTGTTAAGGATGTCAGTCGAAGACTACAGATCAACCCCATAAATGTTTTTACTGTTTTAAGGTATCAAATGTTTCAACACCACACATCTATTGCAACAGGAAATCTTGTGCTCAGGAGTTGGTCTGATGTTCATTTCTTATTAAATAAATGAGCCAAGGATCAAAATTGCAGGCTCAGTAACATGTCCAAAATGACTGTCACAACAGTCACACACCCTCACTGTTTACTACAGGGAGGATAAGATCACTGGTACTTCACAAGAGTAACAGGGTCACATTAAGTGTAGTAAATCTGTCATTGTAGACATGAGCTGGATGTATTTCCTATTTTACTTCAAACCACAGCAATTTGTGGTTGAAAGCTAAATAAATCATAAGAGAATATATGAACTATAAATAAATAATTGTGTCTACATTTTCATTCAGTCTGCAACATATTCTTCTTCAAGATAACTTCCAAGTGATCACCCTGACACAAAAGACTGCAAAAGCTTGGAACTCCCTACACAAATATGGTCTTAGAAATCCATGAGCTTCTATATAATTACATTCTTTAATTTAGAAGCTTATTACATTTTTGCATGTTCTATGCTCAGTACTTTAAATAATCCTGTTAATTCTATTTTGTTTTTTTCTGGTTAAAACTGTATGCTGTCATACTGTGAATCCCAGCTGCAGTTTAAATGAATTTATCCAAATATGTTAAACTATGAGTACATGTGAATGCAATTTCCCTGAAAACAAAATGTTATAGATTTATATATCTCAGTCTATAGCTGCATACAAAAACACATATGTATACATGTTACTAAAGGGTGCTATCCCTAACTCCAACCTTATAACTTAACACTACAGTGGCACTGTGTTATATATATATATATATATATATATATATATATATATATATATATATATGTATATATATATTTTTTTTTTTAGCATATTACAGCAAGTGTGTTCCAAGTACAAGAGGGGTATCACACACAAGTAGCCTTAGAAAAGCAAAATTCAACAGTGTTTCAGGTCTGCATCTTATTAAAAAGAGAGGGAGCACACAATGGACTGAAGACTCTAGAAGCTGGAATTATCTTTTCCTGTCTGTTCGCATAAAATTTCTGCCTCACAGTAAACCTACCATGCTTATACATGTTCCTGTAAAATATTTTATTAAATATTTTCCACTACACTACATACTTCTATTCAAAACCAAAAAAAAAAATATAAAAATTACATTTTCTTTTTTATCATTGTCTAGTACCTATTATAGAACGTTTTATTCACCATACATTCAAAATCCCATTTCCATTTATTTTTTTTGAAACTTCTTGGTGCTTTCCATATCATTCCAATTTTTTTTGTTTATTAAAACTCCTGGTTCATTCAGAAACGCACCTAGTCTGACAATGTCACAGGAATCCACAAGCTTTACTGGTTGTGGATTACTCCAAACAGAGGGATAGCATGAATTTTCTTCACTGCCTCCAAAGGAAAAAGTTATACAGAGTTCCACATAATCTGGCATGATTTTGCAGTCTGCAGAGTGTACTGTCCAGGATACATCAGTCTGAGTTTAACAATGGAGTTGACAAGATGTACTGCTGCCCTGCTTCCCATAGCACAGATGGTACTAAAAAATCAGTTCCATACGCAAGTAGCTTTCTCCTAAAACACAGTACTTAAAAACACAGAGTATTAGTTCATTGTGTACACAAGAGGATTAGTTCATTGCATTTTTCCATAAATTGTCAGTTAGTCCATTCTATTTTTTTTTCCGAATTCTGTGTGACACAAATTCTTAAACCTAAGCTTGCTGTAGTTATCAATTAGATTATTTACTCCTGAAAGATTCTTATGAGCAGTTATCAGCAATTTAAGACACTCACCTAGAACTAAAGTCCTCAAGAAATTCATCAATATGGCTTCACAGTACAGAGAGATGGAGCTGTAAAGGCAAACCAAATGACTTTACTTGATTAGCAGCTAGGTGCTTGAAGATGCAACAAATGTGCTTACCTCTCTCACAGGGGACATTATGATGTATATTGGTTCAAATCTAAGGTTGTGGGCTCCAATGGAAACTGAAGCAATTTTTTTTCAGGACAGAAAACTGAATTGCGTGGTTGTGTGCATAAGAGGGCATGAATGTGAGCCCTCACAGCACCAGTGCATGCCTATTCACATTACACTGCTCAAGAAGTCAGTGGGATAACCTGTATAACAATCTCTCACAAGCAGCATATATGGTACTGTAGGCAACTAGACAGTGATCCACCTCCCATAGTGCAATGTCCACCATTTTTTTTGGCCATGATAGCTCTCCCAAGTGGCTGATAGCCCATGGCTCAGGTTTACACTGGATAAAGAATCTCAGAGAATTATGAATGCAGTGCAGCAGATGGTTGTTCCTACTCGTCACTGAGTTGGAGAAGCTGATCTGGGGCAAATCCAGGGTCAGACAACATGAAAAAAATGCAAGAGAAAGAATTTATTTTAAGCTTAATTTAAGTCGTAAAAGATTCTGGAACTTGTAGTGGGGAGGTAGCATAGGTGAATGCAGTGGCAGGGAGAGATGATTTGAAGGGAGTAATCTAAGTAAAAACACATTCTAGAAATAACCATTGTGATGGTGTGAGTGAGGAATGGAAGTTTTATATAGGATAGTGCTATGTAGTGATATGGGTTAGAGATAAAATCATTACTTGTAATGTAATGATTTTACAGTAGATTTGAGTAAATCAGAAATGTGAATTATGGGCCCTACTGGTTTCCTGATTTCTTTAATAACTGTACATGGTTAGGTATGTACTTGGACACAAATTCAGTGTTTAAAACTTGCAAGGACAAATGTCTTATTAAATGTATACTAAACGTGTATATCTAGACTGTTATACATGTATTATTCATGAAGATGAACATTATTATTAATATTACACTTCACAAATTAACAATTTAAAGTTAACTTAGCAGTACTCACCAGCAGAGCTACTTTGTTTTAGTTACTGACCCTTGGTCCGCTAACTTTATTTCCCATAATTTCAAATGTGTTCCTTAAATTCGGTGCAACTGAAAATATCCAAAAGTTTTTAATTATTCTTTGCCCTAGTACTGCACATTACTGTACTGTCTATTTTTATAAAATAGCACACATGCAGAGGTATGCATTTTGAAATGTGCAGTATAAGTGCACTCCTCAGATTCCCACAAATAAAGCAGTTTTACTTCTGGAAGTACACAAAGAACATTCAACTATGATAAGGTACATTACCTTTACCTTAAGGTTTCTGTTCTGCAAAAAGATGAAGAATTTAGATTAAATAAGGCACAAAAAAAGTTATGAACTCACCATAACATTCCATGTGTGTTTTCCATCTTGCCTTCATTCTTAACTGATTAGGTTTGGAGCTCCCCAGCTCTTGTTTGCTGATATAACAATAAAACTATTAGAGAACTTACAGAGCAATAAAGAAGGTTGGAGAACGTTTCTTTCCAATTGTAATTTATGTTCTCCAGGAGCCGAGGGTTGGGGGAAGGAGAGTGGGATGTAATAATGAAGGCGAGATGGACAACACACATGGAACGTTATGGTGAGTACATAGCTTCTTTATGTGATGTTGTCCTATCTCACCTTCATTCTTAACTGGTTGGGACAGCATCCCCATAATTTTTGGGTGGGAGAACATTCTTCAGAACAGTGGACCCAAAAGAAGCCCTGTTCCTGGAGACCAAATCCACTTTGTAATGAGCGATAAAGGTATGAGGTCTTGCCCATGTTGCTGCAGCACACATGGTATCAACTGGTAGTCTCACTCAAAAGGCAGAAGAGGTTGCTATAGCTCCTGTAGAATGACCTTTTACTTTGAAGAGTTCTTTGTTTTGAGATTTGTAAGTAAAAGTAATACAATCTGATAGCCATTTTGAAAGTGTGACTTTTGATACAGGAGCACCTTTCTTGTAATCTGAAATTAAAAATAATTGGTCAGATTTTCTGAAGTCCTTTGTCCTATGTAAGTAGAAACATAATTGCCTATGTACATCTAGTTGGTGTAGCATATATTCTGCCTTGTTACCACAGTTGGGGGGGGGGGACTGTTAGGTCTATGGATTGGTCCAAATTATATTCGGAGCATACTTTGGATAGAAAGGATGGGTTTGTTCAAAGGGATATCATGTCTTTGTGGAAAAACATGTAGGGGGCCTTTATTGACAATGATTGTAGCTCTGAAACTCTTCTAGCAGAAGTGATTGCTATCAAAAGGATTGTCTTCCAAGTTAAAAACTTTAGATCACAGGATAATGCAGGTTCAAAAGGGGGAAGAATCAAATGGGATAAGACAAAGTTCAGGTCCCATGGTGCTGGAAGGTCTTTAATGGGTGGTCTTAATAAAATAGTGCCCTTGAAAAAGGATTTGCAAAGTCTGTGGGACATAACATTTGGGTCCGATTCACCTATATGGAAATTAGATATTGCTGCTAACTGAACTCAGATAGTAGCTGCAGCTGCTCCTTCATTAAACAGCTTTGCCAGGAATTCAAGGATGGAAGGTATAGGGGAAGAGAATGGGTCAATGTGGTTGTTCCAAGGCCCAAGAAGTAAACCTCTTCCATTTGCTTGTATACAACTTCCTCGCTGAAGCCTTATGGGATGATATCAAGATATGTTTCACTGATAGAGAAAGGTTAGGGAGCCTGGCTATATTTGGAATCGGAGCACCCAAGCTGTCAATTTGAGGGTTGGACCATCCCTGATGCAAGAGTCAGAAGGTCCGGAACAGAGTCCAGAATCCACAACTCCTCCTGGAGATGAGACCAAAGGAAGGGCCCAGTGTGGTACGATTAGCATCACTTTCCTTCCCAAGGAACTGGCTTTCTGAAGAACTTTGGGTATCAACGGAAAGGCGTAGAGGAGACCAGAGCACCAATTGTGTACAAGTGCATCCCTTGGTGACTCCCCCACAAGGCGGGGGGGGGGGGATTAGGGCAAAATGGCATTCATGGATGTGGCAAAAAGATTGCAGCAAGACTGGCCCCATTTGCGGAATATTATCTCCGCTACTTCTTGCTTTAGGGACCACAAATGAGGCATCAGAATTGCTATGCTGAGTTTGACTGCTATCACGTTGGATTTCCCTGGGATGTGCACTGCTATCAGAAAGCAATGGGAGGAGGTCACCCATTGCCATACTCTCAACGCCTCTTGACAAAGGGGTTAAGACCTGGTTCCTCCTAGTTTATGTACCACACAACCGAAATGTCTGCCTGTACTGCAACAGTTCCTAGCGGAAGAGAGTCTTGGGATGCTTGCAATGCTAGAAGCAGCACCCTCATCTCTAGGACACTAATGTGCAAGTGTGCCTCATGATTGTGTCAAGTGCCTTGGAGTGTCCTCCCCAGATAATACCCCCCCCCCCATCTGGGAAGCGTCCGTGGTTACTGTGGCCAAAGGTTGCGGTAGGAAGGGTCGATCTAATAACACATGAGCAGAGTGGTGCCACCAATGAAGGCCTTTCTTGCAGGATTCCATTATTATAATTTGGTGGGACATGGGTAGTTCCTGCATGGACCATTTAGTGAACAGTAACCACTGTAGAATTCTCATATGCAGATGTGCTAATGGAATTAGGGTTCTTATTGTTATGGATCCAATACTTTCAGGGCTGTTTTTGCTTGTACTTTTTTCTTGGAAAGTAGGAGTAGGACCTGACTTCGTATAACTTGAACCCTTTCAGAAGGAGGCTTTGCCATCATTTCGGTTGTATCTAGATCTGCTTCTATAAAAAACGATACACTGAGATGGCAACAAGGCAGATTTTTCATAGTTTATTGTGATCCCCAAGTGAGAGCAGAGCTGCAAGGTGGTGTCTCACTATTGTTAGTAGATGCTTGGTGGTGGCGGTTAGGAGCCAGTCATCTAGGTATGGAAACACTTGGAATCATAGGCATCTCAAGTGAGCTGTGACTACTGCCATACACTTGGTAAACACTCTGGGGGCCGTAGTAAGACCAAAGAGCAGAGCTCGAAACTAGTACTTACTGGCTCCCAGCCAAAAGTGTAAGTGACTCCTGGATCACATGTCCATTTTTATATGGTAGTACGCATCCTGGAGGTCTATGCAGCACATCTAATCATCATGCCCCAGAAAAGGGAATATTGACTGTAGTGTTACCATCTGCAAATTTTCTTACTGACTTTAATTTGCTGAAATCCAGAATGTGTCTCAGTCTCCCGTTTTCTTTGGAACTAAAAAGAACCTTGAGTAAGTTCAGGATCCTTTTTGATCTACGGGGACATGACTCTTATTATGCAACTTCTGTATTTCTAGAGATGCGTGTTGCCTTTCACTTGAGGGAATGTCTGGGATGTTTATGTTTGGGACTGGAAAGGAAAAAAAGTGTATGGAGTAGCCTCTGGAAATGCTTTGTACCCACCTGTCTTATTTTTAGCCAGGCATCTGGGTACAAAGATAAGTGACCCCCAACTGCCTCAAGAGATAGATAGATGGGCCTCCTTTCAAGAGCGCTGAAAGGAATTACCAAGGAATGATTCCCCATCACTCTGATTTTGCAGACCCCCCCCCTTCCGTTACTACTTCCCCCTCTGCTCCTCGGGGAAGACACGCGTGTCCTGAAAAGCTCTCTGGGATTTTTGGAACCACATTTTTCTGCCCTTTTACCTTTTGTGTAAGGTCTAGAAGGTAGGAAAAAATGGACTCTTAACACAGTTTTCCCTTCTTGTTCACACCTGCTAAGTGTGTCTTTGACGTTTGGACCGAACAAGTTTAAGCCATCAAAAAGGGCATTAACAAAAAAAAAATTTAAAGGGCTGCGCAAAGTCACACAAGCACATCCAGGAATTTCTCCTTAGGGAAATTCCTGAACCCACTGCCTTACTCGCTCCCATCTGCTGCATGAGAAGGGACTCTCATTGATGAGTTTACCACTGAGTTTAAGGTGAAGAGCTGAGGAAACCTTTTCTGATACCCCTTCAGCTACTAAACCTTGAAGAGCGTCTCCTAGCTCCTTCACAAGTTTGGTAAAGTGGGTGAGATAATGCAGTGATTTGAGTGCAAAGGTCACTGAAAAAAGGTGGGCTTTCTGTATCTCTCCATCGTACGAGACTCCTTGTTGGGCACATGGACAGACAAGGACGTCTCAGTTACGTTTTGGTGGCTGCCACCACCACCATAAAACTCATCTGTAGGGTATGTTATGAATTTGTCTGGCCTCCAGGGAACAGGCTCCAGTGAGGAGACTCCCACGCCTTTCAAACTAGGTCTATCAATTTGTTGAAAGGCGGAGACACCCAAGTGGCGGAAAGGCGAGACCCAAAAGCCTTCAGGTATACAGACTCCTCCTCAGAAGGGTTGGACTTCTAGCCACCTCTCTGTTTAGGAATCTCCAGGATGTCTGCAAAGGAGACATCCTTAGAGGACATCCGTGGGGACCCTTCTGACTCAAGGTCTGTATTGGATGTGATGGACTCCTCTGGGGAGTCTAAATGCTTCCTCTTGCAAAGTTTCTTACGAGGGACCTTTTCAGAAGGGTATTCTGGAGAGGTTTTGGAAAAGGGGGTTTCACCCAAGGAGGCATCCTGAGGCCTAGGGTCTTCGCATGTCTATGGATGCAGTGGTGCTGAGATGGACACCAGTGCCTTTGGGTGAAGAATGCCCAGATTTGAGAGTGGACCCAACAGCAATCTCATCACCTCAAAAGCACCCTGCTCCTGATCTGAGGAAACCTCCAGCTCAGACGAACCAGAAGGTATCCCCAGAACCAAGGGGGTTGTTTCAGAGGCAGATATAGCAGATGAGCTCACCCGCGCTGAAGCATCTAGATGCAAGTTCAGCTCAGACTCTCCTTCCTGGACCCAACTAGAGAGAACATTGGCTCCTAGACTACTTGAGGTAAGACAGAACCAAGGACGTCGGAGCAGTAGTCTGGCCCGAAGATCCCGGGATAGTTTTCGGCTCCAGAAGTTCCACTACAACAAGTTCCTAAAGTCTTGGATCGGATGAGGAGTTGATGATGAAAGGGTAGGCTTAGTCTATTCCAAAGCCCTCTGGGTTGGCTCCGACAACAATATGGCAAGCCCCAATGTCTGCGATAGCCTCCCCACCACACAATCCACCTCATCATCAGAAAGGTTCCTGGAGGATCGAGTGGATGGAGCAGGAGATCTGGAAACTTTTAGTAAAGGAGATCTTAAGGTTGGAGATACCGGCTCCATTTCTGGGGACTGGCTCCATACCTAAAAACCCAAGGAGCTGGGGTGGAAGGCTTCTCAGGCCCAAAAGTCTTCGGGTCCAAAGATGAAATTTTTTGCAACTTTGTCAGCTCTGACTGAGCCTCTGAAGATGAAGATGATCTTTTCCTCGATATGTCTGATTTAGAAAGGGGCAATGGATCGATTTTGAAGGACACTGACCTTCTTCAGTAGCCTCTGAAAAAGGGGTCTTCAATAATCCTCTTAGAATTAAATTTATTCTTCCTCTCCATTAGTACTCTATGGCTAAAGGAGCAGCATATGGCACAAGACTCCTGAAGATGTACCGCTCCAAGGCAGTACACGCAAACTATGTCAATCAGTAACTGACATTTTTTGGCTGCATTTTACACATTTTTTTAAACCCAGAGGGTTTACTACCCTTAGGCTGCTTAGTAGACATGACGAAAAAAGGCAAGAACAAGAAGATGACTACGTACTACTTTTTTTTTTTAACGAGCAAGTACAAAAAGAGAAAGAAAAAAAATGCTCTCCAAGTTAAAACAGGCAAAAAAAACAGCCCTCTAATTCAAACGAACTTGTCTAGTAATTTACAGAGGAGCAATAAACTAAATCTAACGTCAGATGAGCTCAAACGAGTCTGAAAATTAACAGAAAGAAAGCCCTCTAAAATGGGTTTAGAACACTCCTCTAATGAAACGATTTACAGGGGGAACAAAAAAGGACAAAATGTAAAGACAAACCACTCTCTAACTTAAGCAAGCTATAAAGTTTACAACAGAAAGTCCTTTAACTAAAACGAATGTTGGGAGAAAACTAAGCCGAGATAGGGTGAGATAAAGGCCTTGAGAGGAAACAGTGGCCAACAGCAGAAAATGAGCACTGCAAACTATTCAACAACTACCTAAATATAAGTAATTATATAAGTAACTGAATAACAGTTATCAAAAAATTGAAAGCATTCCATTTAGCCAGAGCCAGTATGGAAGGAACTGATCTTGTTTAGTGGCAAACAAGATCTGGGGAGCTTCCTAGGGCATGATGGGATAGGGTTACAGCCATGAGCTAGTGGAAGACCGAGCTTTTGTATAATGCCTAGTTGGAACAGAGGATCAGTCCCGAAGCCAACCAGTTAAAAATGAAGGCGAAATAGGACATCACATCATTTATTTTAAACTACAAGAAGGTGCAAAACTTCTACCTATGAAAATATGCGGAGTATCTGCTTTATTTCTCTAAATGCAGTTAATGTTTCATTTTTTTTTGCTTATGTCAATGCCTCATTTTATCCTGACTTGTGTACTTCTACCTATCCCATGAAAAAACTACTTCCATAGTTATTGGTTTTGCCCTCATGGGCTACTTGAACTCTTGTTTTTGCTGCCTGTGAGGTCACAGATGGCTTGGGAATAACGTTATGAAGAGTGGAAGTCTACACAAGGGTCCTTTAAACCACATTTAATAAAGAAAAAAAAAAGTTACCATCTGGAGGAATATATTCAGCTTCATTTGTGCAAGGATGGTATCTATAAGCTAGGTAGCTTGTACTAAAGATGGAAGTGTGACACAATATGATTGCTCTTCTAAAAAGCATGTGTAAATGTATGCATGGGACATGCTTTAATTGTACTGTGTGAGATACAAACAGCACATTACCTTTACACATTTCTTCCTAAACTGCATATGCACAGTTTAGAGTGAAGGTATAATCATATCACTCTTACCTGGAGGTTTTCTAGTTACCTGTCCCATCTTTGGCATGTGTCAGACATGGTAAACGAGGCAAACCTATACTAAATGAAATATTGCAAACACACATTAACTTCTCTGAATACCTGTCTAGTTCTAATATTTCAGTGCATTATTAAGCATGGCAGATTTGTGTTTCTCTGAATACCTGTCCAGGAGGCAAAGGCATGCCCGAAGGCAGGAAGAGAGGAGGAAGGTTAGGAGTGTAGCAGTGAGGGTAGGAACTTTGAATGTTGGCAGTATGACTGGTATAGGAAGAGAGCTAGCTGATATGATGGAGAGAAGGAAGGTTGATATATTGTGCGTGCAAGTGACCAGATAGAAGGGAAGTAAGGCCAGGTGTTTAGGAAACGGGTTCAAATTGTTCTATCATGGTGTGGATGGCAGGAGAAATGGGGTAGGGGTTATACTAAAGGAACAATATGCCAAGAGTGTTTTAGACGTGAAGAGAGTGTCTGACAGAGTGATGTTTATGAAGCTCGAAATTGATGGTGTAATGATGAATGTTGTTAGTGCATATGCTCCACAAGTTGGGTGTTCAATGGGTGAGAAAGAGAAATTTTGGAGTGAGTTGGATGAAGTTGTGGTGAGTGCACCCAATGGTGAGAGACTATTGATTGGAGCAGACTTTAATGGGCATGTTGGTGAAGTAAACAGAGGGGATGAGGAAGTGATGGGTAGGTATGGTGTTAAGGAGAGGAATGCAGAAGGTCAGATGATTGTGGATTTTGTGAAAAGGATGGACATGGCTGTGGTGAATACGTATTTTAAGAAGAGGGAGGAACATAGGGTGACGTACAAGAGTGGAGGAAGATGCAAACAGGTGGATTATATCCTATGTAGGAGGGCCAGTCTGAAGGAGATTGGGGACTGTAAAATGGTGGCAGGGGAAAGTGTAGTTAAGCAGCATAGAATGGTGGTCTGTAGGATGACACTGGTGATCAAGAAGAGGAGGAGGAGTGTGAAAGCAGTGCCAAGGATTAAATGGTGGAAGTTAAAAAAGCGTGGTTGTGAAGTGGAGTTTAGGGAAGAGTTAAGACAGGCACTGGGAGGTAGTGGAGAGTTACCAAATAGCTGGGTAACTACAGCAGAACTAGTAAGGGAGACTGCTAGAAAGGTGCTTGGTGTGACATCTGGACAGAGGAAGGAGGACAAGGAGACCTGGTGGTGGAATGAGGAAGTGCAGGAGAGTATACAGAGGAAGAGGCTGGCGAAGAAGTGGGATTGTCAAAGATATGAAGAAAGTAGACATGAGTATAAGGAGATGAGGCACATGGCAAAGAGAGAGAGGTGGCGAAAGCTAAGGATAAGGCGTATGGAGAGTTGTATGAGAGATTGAACACTAAAGAGGGAGAAAAGGACCTGTTGGCTAGACAGAGGGACAGAGCGGGGAAAGATGTGCAGCAAGTAAGAGTGATAAAGGATAGTGAGGGAAAGGTACTCAAGAGAGGAGAGTGTGTGAGTAGATGGAAAGAGTATTTTGAGAGGCTGATGAATGAAGAGAATGCGAGAGAGAGAAGGTTGGATGATGTGGGGATAGTGAATCAGGAAGTGAAACAGATTAGTAAGGAGGAAGTAAGGACAGCTATGAAGAGGATGAAGAATGGAAAGGCTGTTGGCCCAGATGACATATCAATGGAAGTATGGAGATGCTTAGAAGAAATAGCAGTGGAATTTTTAACTAGATTGTTTAATTAAATTTTGGAAAGTCAGAGGATGCCTGAGGAGTGGAGAAAAAGTGTTTTGGTACCTATCTTTAAGAATAAGGGTGATGTGCAGAGCTGCAGTAACTACAGAGGGATAAAATTGATCAGTCACAGCTTGAAGTTATGGGAAAGAGTAGTAGGAGCTAGGTTAAGAAGGGAGGTGATGATTAGTGATCAGCAGTATAGTTTCATGCCAGTAAAGAGCACTGCAGATGCAATGTTTGCTCTGAGAGTGTTATTGGAGAAATACAGAGAAGGTCAGAAGGAGTTGCACTGTCTTTGTAGACTTGGAGAAAGCATATGACAGGGTGCCTAGAGAAGAGTTGTGGTATAGTATGAGGAAGTCGGGAGTGGCAGAGAAGTATGCAAGAGTGGTACAGGATATGTACGAGGGTAGTGTGACAGTGGTGAGGACTGCAGTGGGAGTGACAGATCCGTTTATGGTGGAGGTGGGATTACATCAAGGATCAGCTCAGAGTCCTTTCTTATTTGCAGTGGTGATGGACAGGTTGACAGATGAGATCAGACAGGAGGCCCCGTGGACTATGATGTTTGCAGATGACATTGTGATCTGTAGTGAGTGTAGGAATCAGGTTGAGGAGACTCTGGAGAGGTGGAGATATGCTCTAGAGAGCAGAGGAATGAAGGTCAGCAGGGCTAAGACAGAATATATATGTGTAAATGAGAGGGAGGGTAGAGGAATGGTGATGATGCAGGGAGTAGAGTTGGTAAAGGTGGACGAGTTTAAGTACTTGGGATCAACAGTTCAGAGTAATGGTGAATGTGGAAGAGAGGTGAGTAATGGTGAATGTGGAAGAGAGGTGAAGGAGAGAGTACAGGCAGGGTGGAATGGGTGGAGAAGAGTGTCAGGAGTGATTTGTGACAGACAGGTACCAGTAAGAGTGAAAGGGAAGGTCTACAAGAGGGTAGTGAGACCAGCTATGTTATATGGGTTGGAGACAGTGGCATTGAAATAAAGGCAGGAGTCAGAGCTGGATGTGGCAGAGTTAAAGATGTTAAGATTTGCACTCAGTGTGACTAGGATAGATAGGATTAGGAATCAGTATATTAGAGGGTCAGCTCATGTTGGACAGTTTGGAGACAAAGCAAGAGAGACGAGATTGCATTGGTTTGGACATGTGCCGAGGAGGGATGATGGGTATATTGGGAAAAAGATGCTAAGGATGGAGCTGCCAGGTAAGAGGAAAAGAGTAAGGCCTAAGATAAGGTTTATGGACGTGGTGAGAGAGGACATGCAGGCCGTTGGTGTGGCAGAGCAAGATGCAGAGAATAGGAAGAAATGGAAAGAGATGATCCGCTGTGGCGACCCCTAACGGGAAAAGCCTTAGGATGATGATTAAACACAGCAGATTTGTGTTTCTCTGAATACCTGTCCAATTCTAATATTTCAGTGCGTTATTAAACATGGAAGATTTGTGTTTCTTCTGTGCAGTAATGCAGTAAATAGATATGCGCTGGAGGATGTTATAGACCCGTTAGTCTCACTAGCCTTATATGTAGAGCTATGCAGCATATTACTTTAGACCTCATTAATCTGAACACTGAAAATATCTCTTCCTCGGACTCTCATCCAGTTTGATTTTGCCAAAGGAAGGTCATACCGCTAACTTAATTATTTTTAAAAATATATAAATCAGTGGATAGCTGTTATGGAGCACATACAGCATATATGGATCTGGACAAGGCCATTTACATTATACCCTCATGGAGACATTGCTAACAGCCTTGTAGATATGAACATACGTGAACTACAGGGCTCTGTGTTGGGATTATCTTCTATTTAGCATCTGTTTCTTAGACCCTCAGGCCAACACTCCTGTCCTACAGTTACCCAAGTTTGCAGAGGACTGTAAATTGGGTGTCATTCAATCTTTCACTGACAAACAACTGCTCCAACAAAGCAAGTACAACTGTCTCAAACTGAATTGGAAAAAAAGCATAGTTCATTTTGGTAAACAAAACAAAAGATTTTCACATACCATGCAGGTGACAAAACATTCCAATCAGGCACTGTTGTAATGGATCTAGTCACCATTGTTGATAATTCCTTATGTCTCCTCAGTAATTCCAAAAGCCCTCTGTCTGGCTCATTTAATTTCCAAATGCATCTTCAAATACAAATAAAGGGGAACCAAGATTTTTGGGGTATATCATCAGACCGGTTATTGAATTTATAGGTTCACAGGTTCATAGAGTAGTACTAGGCTAACTGCTCTTGAGTCATTTGTTTTAAGCCTACCTGTCTAAACATGTTACATAACTTCAGATTTTCCAGAGATTCATAACCCAGAATATCATGGAGTCAAAAATCTTAACTTATCAGGACAAACTTGATAAGCTTATATTTGTATTCAGTCTTTTATAGACCCCTCCAGTGGAGATCTGAGTGTAGGCTTTTGAGCCATAAAAATCTAGCCCTCTTTCACCTTCTATTCCTTTGCAGAACAAAAAGGAACTAAACCTTCATCAGTAAATAAGTAAGACGCATTGTCATGCTAGATGCATACCCAACGTATCCCTCACTTCTGGAACAAACTTGTACAACATATCAGGCATAGTATTACCCTTCCCACCTCCAAGGTAAACCCAGACAAATGGACAGACAGCCTGAAATCCTCCACAGTCTATTTTGTCTTGTTATCCTTGATGCTGGAGGGAGATTTAATGTAAAGGGGGGGGGTGGGGTGCTTAAGATTGTAATGTTCTGCAGAGTGACTGCCTAGAACTTACATATGAACCTGTGTTATGGACAGCTTTTGCTTGAGCACCCCATTACGCAGTCTCTAATAAATGCACACAACTAACCTGCACAAGTATATGCCATCATAAAAACTTCACAGCTTTCACGCATGATTGTACTACAAAACTGCTGCATAGAACTAAATTACAGTTATACTAATTGTTATTACTACTGTTACAACAATCACACATTGCTAAGCATTTGTTCCGGAAATTAGAGGTTTCATAAAATTATTATTATTTTTTTTAATTACTACTTAATATATTTCATGCACTGCAAAGAAGCAGGTATGACTTCACTTTATAAAAGACTAGAGAGAGAAGAAAGACAGCTGTCCTGTCAGTGCATTTCCACTGGAGTATTAATTGCCAGTACTAGTCCTCTTGTCAGAAACCTACCGTTAGTCTATGCCCAGTTAATCGATGCTCAAAACTTCATTTAACAGAAGATTACTGGGTTGGTTGGTTTGTTTAGTGGTAGAATCCAAGAGGAGGGAAAAGGTGAATGCTTTTTTTCTCACTTTCTTTTGCATTTGTGTGACCTCAGAGTTAGTATATAAATGATGATCAATGGTGGAGTACAGGGGGCTTTATACCTGCAAAAATATGTATGTGTGTTTTACTGCCTTGGGAGTATTGTTGCTCAGAACTGCAACCTCTCAAAGTTTTAAATGTTTTAGGTTCATTTAAACATATGTCATTTAAATGAAATGTGATTTTTAATAAGAAATCCATCCACAGCACATGGTATGTGTTGAACCACAATAATTTACCTATAGTTTAATGTTGTAACTGCTTTACTTACTGCAGCTGTGACTTGTTTTCTTTAGTTGTATTCTTAAAAGCTAGCTAAGAATTATATGGCACATTCACATTTTGGAAGCAAACCATAAGCACTACATGATAAAGCAGTCTCCTCAGAACCACACTGTACAGAACAGAATGCTCTGGAAACCTTGATTAGATTTACTGTGTACAATCTGTTTAGAATTCACAGTATTAACCTCTAGGTCATACTGCTAGCATTAATAGACTATGAATCTAGCATGCAGTCAATAACTGAACTCTAACAACCCATGCCCTGACACCACCTTATACGGCATTAACACACAATTGCTTTCCATACTAGCTAAGAAATACACATCTCAGCATAAAAGTGTCAGTTCAATATATGCATAGAATTTAATACCTTACCTCTCTGACTTAACACATGTAACAGTGGATAGCAAAATGCTCTTCATATCTGAGGTAGACGAATGGCTATAATGTTAAACAATCATGATCATATGCATAGAGTGAAGTGTAGCAGATCAATTATTTTGTTTCTCATCAACAAGGATAGCATTTTCTGATCCATTTTGAAGTGATTGTGAAGATTAGGATGTAGCTGAATGGCTGTAATGTTAAACAATCATGACCACATGCATAGAGTGAAGTGTGGCAGCTCAATTGTTTTGTTTCTCATTTCCAAGGATAGCATTTTCCGATCCATTTTGAAGTGATTGTGAAGATTAGGACTTGCTTAGGACTTGCTTAGCAATGGATTCAGTTGACTCCTGTTTTCCACAGGACTTTTGTCAAGTGTGCCCTGGCTGTTGTTGGGGGCTGCACCTCCCACCCCCAAGTAATATCACCATCTACCACATTTGCACCATTTGTGGGAATGGGATCACAGTTAGAAGAGTCCCAAGCTTCACAACCATCATATTTGCTTTACTTGCTATGCATTCAACTTGCACGCACCTTTTCATGTGTTTCTGATTATAAACCTAGAATAAACTGTTTAACATCACAATGCTTTTTATGAAAAATGGTAGCTGTTTGGTTTGCTTTCTAAACATTTTGTTGTGGGCACTTTTTCACGCGTTTCTGATTCATAAGGATGCAAGGAATTTCTTTTTAATGCCGGGCTATCATTTTGCAGAACTAAATATTACAGTTTATGGACTTTGATATTTCTGAATACAAAACTAACCTGACAATCAAGAAATTAGTTACTCGTGGGAGGTCTAGCACTGTAGATTACATCAAATGACCCTACAGCTAGAGAAGCATAACTCAGGATTTGTCAGCAGCAACTGCACTCCAAATGATTTAAGACTAAAGTAGTGCAATACAGACCACATGGGGATTACAATCAAAGAAAGACCAGCTGGAGGCTGCCTGTTACATACAATAGATGGGAAACATACAGCCAAAGGCAGTGGCCATGTGCAAAAAAGGTAACCTTTGGAGTTAGTTAGCATACAAGATTACAGCTGTGAGCTACATTCTGTGAAACAGGGTTTGATTCCCTCAGCCTTCATTTGCCCACTGTGTGAACATGAGAAAGTCACTTAGACAGTACTCTGCAGTAGCTGGGAAAATGGACAAGGCTCCTCAGTGATCTCCTGTTATGCATGCCTAGTAGCTACCTATTTACAGCTAATAGAAAGCTTTATGAAACTATAAGACACAACCGTTTATTAACTTGTATGTATTTACTGACTAACGGGACACAGCTCTTGATTACATAGTGCTCAAAGTCCTTCCTACAGAATCGGGTACAAATCCAAAAATAATCAGGAACAGTTTAGAAATTAGTAATACTATTAACTCAAGATATTAACAAAATAAGAGAACAAACACAACTAAGTGTAATTCATCACCTTTTCTCCCAATATCTCCTGTTTTAGGAGACATGGTGCAAAATTTTAAGCCAAAATCAGGACAGTTGATTTTTTTTTTACAATAACGCGCTAGTACAGGGAGATGATTCATGTACCAAGTAGTATTTTAACAAAAAAAAAAAAAAAAAAAAAAGATGCGCATTTTAATTTTAATAGTGAGCGCCTCTCAACTGCCCCTGATTTTGACTCCGATTTTAGCTGTCCCTCTTAATCCCTCCTAAAATTGGATACTTCTGTAGAAAAGGTGGTGAATTAGTCTTAAATATTGACGATAAAACACAGTTACGGGTTGCTTTTACTTCAGAAAATGAACATTACCCATCTGGTATACAAGCTCTGTGGCACGTGCGTACGCAGCACTACAGTACATATAACTAAATAGGCTGGGGTTCTAGTCTCAGTATTGGCAACTGTGTTTGTACGTTAAACCATTACCCCTTTTTAAGCGCAACCTGGACGACTGGGTGGGAAACAGAAAATACATCCCTGGGATTCCACCCATGTCCCTGCTGGACGGGGGCATTGGGTGCCGATTCGTCTAAACATGGGCTAAACTGTTTGCCTTGAGGCCCTTATAAGCTTAGCTAACAGCCTAGTACTTCCTATGATCTTATGGTACCCTCTTATTCTGTCAATGTGTCAAGTTAGTTGTACTAACGTTTTAAAAGTGTCCCCGAGTACCCTTGGTTCTATTGAAATGTGTCTCTTATTGGTTGCAATCTATGGAATAACGGGTTATTACGTTATCACGAGGTTATTTGAAATCTTCGGACAATGTCATATAACAGAATTAGTGGTAAATCACAACCATACCCTCCGTTTTGGCAGACAATACCAGTCACAGTGATGAGTGGAACGCTGAAACGCCAACAATCCAGCACCTAGTAATTTGACAGCTGGGAAACTTCACAAATTATCTCAATGACTAGCATAAAGAATGCAAACAGAAATCAGTTTTGTGCTTGCAAACTCTTACTGTTACCCTGCCCCCCCCCCCCACCGCCGCATTAAAAATAGTGGGACATGTACCTTTCAAAAGGTTGCCCATGTACATTCAACAAATGAATGCATCGTTTGAGCTTTTCCAGTTTTCTTTTTTGAGTTAATAATCTGTTCTATAATCAAATTATGAACCTTGTGCTTAAAACGGTAAATTAGGCAGCTGTACAGATAGTGTGAAAAAAAAAAACAGTACATTTCTCAGTGATGCTCAGAAAAGCGTACTTATTTCAGTACATAATTAACAGCACACATAGCTACATATACCACGGGCGCAGATTTGCGGTAGCAAACATTTTACCTTGCTATACTACAATGACTTTTTATAGGAGGAAATAATTTTAATTTGTGGAACTGCTTTTCTTTTACATTGCATATTCCCCAAGTTGTCGTCAAGTGAGACAAATGCACCCCCATCGCCGCATTCAGTTTTCAATCATAGAGGTTTGCCCTTGGTACAGATGGATGCAAAAGTTAAATTACCTAACGGCAATAGTTGCAGAGGCCCATTTCTGCTAATAGTCTAACATTCCGAAAGAAGACCGCACTGTATACATACAAGTGTGTTGCGGTAGGCTACGTTCTTCGGTTTCATTAGTACCATGGAACTTTTCTAAAGCCAATCTAATCATATTTTCAAAATAAATATTATAATCTAAAGGAACAACCACGATACTTATTTCAAAATGAATGCCAGAGCTGTATGTACTGTCACGTCACTTCAGTACAATGAGATTACCTCAGACTCAAAGAAGATCTTTAACTCCTATACGCTAAAACATATTATTTTCACAGGTACTCTCACTTAGAATGGAGATTTTTTTTTTCTCTCTTTTCGTCGGTTACTTCATCTTTGTGAGGAAACATTCCACAACGAGTCGTCAACGACCAGCTCTCACCACGAGACGGACTACATACGGAAACCATCAAACTTCAAGTGCACCTGCTCTTCTATCACCCACCCCCATTCATCCGTCAAGCCACGGCTGAGTATCTTGATTGACCAAATGCTGACTTGGGCGTGGTCTAAAAAGCGCCTGGACATAAGGGGGCGTGGAATTCCAGGTGCGTTGCTCAGCATGGTGTTAAGGCAATCCAAACGTGGACATAGCGCTCAGAGAGTGATTGCAGTATTTTCTGACACCCGAGGGATCCTCAAGTGTACAGAGAAGAAAATATGAACTGGTTATGTCTCTTTCATTTTGTCTTTCATTGCTGACTCCGGGAAACTGGATAAGGCATTCACAAAACTTCTGTCGAGAAGCAGATGAGTAGTGCTGTTTGCTGCATGTCTTCAGGCTTCCGTGAAAAATGTCCTTTTGCAGCCTTAACTATAAGTTATAAAGGCACTCCTGCATCCGTGCGATAGGAAGTAAGGGTATGTGAGTACTTAACGTGGGAGCTAATCCTCAGCTTTTGCCTCACCTATCACTTGGGTTCTGCTTCACCTAGTTGCACACCTTAGACTTCTGCTTCCTAAGTCACAAACTAATGAATGCTGAAATAAGTGGTGATCTGTAGACCGACGACCCAGTACAGTACCCATTTGTTTGGTGCTGTGACCAGTAGTAGCTAACTGGTATTGGGGTGTACTCCTGTCTTCACCCCGTACTGAGGAACGCCTTCACCTGCCGTAATGGATTTTATCCAGGTGCGCTTCTGGTTGACAGCGGGATTTACTTACTGCTTCTTGCAAACTGTGAGTAATTAACTTTATTTATTTTAGGTTGTTTCAGTTACGCTATATGTTGTGTGAAAGAAGAATCCTGTTTCAATCCACATGCCTTTCAGGGAGGTTAATTTGTAACTTATGTAGCATTGTCGCTTTTATTGCGAATTAACTTGCACCTCAAAAAAAGTTTTTTTTTTCTTTTGGGATCTAAGCTAAGGTACTACCAACATACCTCTCAAGTGTACCTCATTACGAGGAACGTACCTCATTTGGGGTCTTAAAGTTCTTGTTCCTCGAAATTCCTCAAAGTTCCACATTGAAAGAGTCTGTCACACATTCAGTGTTACGATTTTTTAAGAGAAATCCATGGTAAATAGAAATGAATCATATTAATTCATTAAAGGATCTTCTTTATAAGTAAAACCAGCATATTTAACCATCCTATAACCTTCTTAGTTGAAGTTGTTAGTACGCCATTAGTATGTGTTCCACATTTTGCCCATTTGTTCCACATTATGAAGATGAGTGTTCCTCATTTTGGCGATGGAAGGTTGAGAGCTATGCCAACGACAGCTTACTTTCTAGTGGAGTAAGATATTCCAGCACCTTCTAGTTGCAAGCCCGCAGTCATACCAAGAGCTCGTTTGCTTATAAATTCTGCGTAAAGTCAAAATAATGATGGGACAAAGGCTTAGGGTTGCCACCTTTTCACATGCCCAAAGTGGGACATTTTTGGGACAAACGTCAGATTTTGCAGGGCGAAACATACTCGAGGCCAGTACAAATGGCAGAACTTCAATTTTTGCCTAAATAAAAGATTATTCTTGTAGCATTTTAGTTGCTTATTCTGTTTCGTATAACATTTAGGTGTTTCAGATACAGAATAACTGTTTTATGCAGCTATTACATAAAATATAGGAAATATTTTTGTCCAAAAATCTCAGGACATTTGCCATTTTTCATTTTTTTTTTTTTTTTTTTTGCAGGACACAACTGCCCAAAGAGGGACTGTCCCTCTTAAAGTTGGACAGGTGGTAACCCTAAGGCTTAAGAAATATGGACACGCTTATAAACATTAATTGCACTTATAAAAGTTAATAACGTTTTACATAAACGTGCCTTTTCTGAACAGTAAGAAGTGTTGCGTTAATGATTGAGTCTAATTCTGCAGAAATCTTTCCTTTAAAAAAAAAAAACAGGCATTTTGCAAAGTCGAGGACAGCTGATTGTATGTGCCCAATAATCGCACACGCACTGTCGCACACACGTGCAGACACTTTTCTAAAGGAAAAGGGCATGTATGTCTGCATGGAAAGTGTGGAGGGAACTTTTGAGTTTGAGTACCTCCTTTTGACAGTTCACCTGTAACGTTTGGCAGAGTACATATGTCACTATCCTGCAAACTGTTAGTCAAAAGAAACTGTAGCATCTGCCCAGGTTTAAGTGTGTGTGTGGCGACACTGGGTATTTTGCAGTCCACTTGCAGAACAGCAAACAGTGCTGATCAGCTATAGGAAGTAATATCAAATCAAATGGAATTATGTAAACAAATTCTCTCTGTGTCTTTGTTGGGGATACGTGAGTATTTGACTGCAGAAAGTAGGCTTTCATCTGTCCGTTTTCGGAAAGGAAGTTATTTATTTTCTGCACCAGTCTTAATATGCACCAAATTATAAATGACTGATGCAAATATAAATCGTATTGCCTTAAAAAAGGCAAATGAAAGATCACTTTTTGCAGTCCCAAAAAAAGCTGCATACCGGTTCAAACTTAGAACAAGGGATTTTAGGTCTCTACAGTCTTAACATAAGAACTTTTGTTGAACTGTCTGTAGATCCACTTAGCAGCTTTGTTAGATTTTCTACAAAGTGCAATGGACAGTCCTAAAACCCAAATTAAACCTGGATGATTTTTATATACTGCCAATATGGACAAAGTTGTGCTTAAAATTACTGTCCTTAGACGATCATATCCACCACACGAGCCCCACCCCCCTACAACGTAGCTGCTCTAATTCTTCACCACTAAGCGATGTTTTTTGTATTGAACTGTGACAGACAATGGCTTGATTTATGATGCGATTCATAACTACTGGCGTAAATCTGAACGTTCAGACTTGACATGTTTGTTAATTTATTTGAAGAGTATTGTCTTTATTTTCTGGAGTTTGCTGTACATAGCTGATAACAATCCTCAAACTCTTGAAGTTATAGCTGCACACTGTGTGGTGTTATCAGATTAATTGTGCCGTATTATTATAACAGTCAAGACTATTAGATTGCTTGTTTTAGATTTACTGTGAGGATTAGTCCTCCGTCAGTTTAAGATGGGAATATGCCCAAACTGTGCAGTAACCTTTTATTATTTATGTATTATAAGAAAGGAGGAGTTGTCGTTTTTTTTCCTCCTTGACTAGTATGCTCTTGGAAAGTATAAATTATGCAAAAACAATTAAAATAATGCAAAGAAAGTGTTACTGCTTTGATCATGACAGCTGACAGCAAGACCTGGATTGTTTTACAAGAGCTTGGTTATACATTTTGTGTTGGTAATTTGTGAAATTAAATTTGAAGTAAATTGATTTACAAGTCATTACATGAACAACTGAACATTTTTTGACAGCTTCGTGTCTTGTATAAGATAAGGACACAAACGAATCCAAGTCAGCATGGCTGTTTCACTATTATGCCTCAAAATGAGTATCACAGATATTTTATATGATGGTCAGTAATGACACTGACTACCACAATGTAGCACACAGGTTTGTATCTGAAATGTAACTGAATCAGATCACCTTGTTTACTGATGTTTATTAGTCAGTGTCATGTCTTTAACAAATGCATTTATAGCATTCACTGTGGGAATGTGACATGAATAATATTTTCCTGAAAGTAGGATGCTTATCCCTTTTCCCCCAGGTGAATCATTCAGCAATACACAGATTAGGATCAGCAAGCAATTAAAACTTTCCTCATTACCCCCTCCCACTCTTACTCCTCCCACCCCACTATACTTCACTTTACCAATTAACTAATCATAGTCCTTCTTCTTACTACCCCTCCCACTCTTACTCCTCCCACCCCACTATACTTCACTTTACCAATTAACTAATCATAGTCCTTCTTCTTACTACCCCTCCCACTCTTACTCCTCCCACCCCAATATACTTCACTTTACCAATTAACTAATCATAGTCCTTCTTACTGCCCCTCCCACTCTTTCTCATCCCGCTCCATCATACTTCTATCCTCACCACACATACTCCCTTTCTCTCCCCTGCAAATACTTTCAACCCCATCTATTTCCTAAGCTCCCCACCCCATTTTTGCCTGTACACTTCCACTACATTCATCTCTTCAATATCCCCGTGCTGAACATGCCCTCCAAAATCCTTCATACTATCCGTGTCCCATCCTCACTTCTTGTACTACTAATTCCTCTATATTATGCTACTTCTCACTCTCACAAAATACCCCTATGCCTACCTCCTACTCAAACTATCCCTTGTACTCGCCTACAACCATCTCTATCTACCCACTACAACAACACAACTTCCTCTATTATTCGTCCCAAAACACTGTACCTTTTCCATCCCAAACACTTCACCATAACAAAAACATTCACTCTTAAACTACTGCTACCCCCTAACAGCTTCCTACTTCATAAACCCAAAAGACTTAGAGTTACTCCCAATAATGACCTGGCCTTATCTGGAGATATCCATCCCAACCCTGGCCCCTGCCTCATTACTAACAACTTCCCCCCACCCCCTACTTCTCCCACTGGAAACAATCATATTCCCCCTCCCACTTCTACCGCTTCCTCTCCTAACTCCCTTAAGTTCTTCACTATCAGTGCTCAGAGCCTCAGTAATAAAATACACCAACTACAAGCTTGGATTTGCCACAACCAACCTGACATCTTAGCCATCTCTGAAACCTGGCTAAAACCCCATATTGCTGACTCTGAAATCTTACCTCCTGGTTTCCAAATCCTCAGAAGTGACCGATTTAAATAAAAAAGGTGGAGGCTCTGCACTAATCTTCTCTAACCTCCTCTCCTTAATCCCTTTACAAATCCCAACTCCACAATTCAAAAATGCTGAACTAACAGCTAGTCTCCTACGACTAAATAAACATAAGAACATCTGCATTATTTCCCTATACATATCCCCAGGTGACAACATCCCTACCCTCAAAAATATTCTTTACTGGGCCTCAACAGAAATCACATTTGAAACCTACATTCTAGGCAACGTTAACATTGATTGGAACAAAATCAACTCACCTTCCCCCCTCCCAATTCATTAACCTCTACAACTTCACCCAAGTAATCCACTCAACCACCTATCCTAACAAAAACCATCCCCCAGGATCCATCATTGACTGGATCCTAGTCTCTCATCCAAACAAAATAATTCTCTCTGGCACTATCCCAGACACCTTTAGTGACCATCTCCCCACTTTCATACACCCCTCAGCTAACTTCACCCAATATCAACACCATTACATCCACACTCGTAATCTCAGCAACTTCAACCCCACAATTTTCTCAAACATTTTTAAACATACTAGCTGGCAGATCCTAAATACTCTTCCCCTAGACAATGCTGTAGAACAATTTAACTCTATCTTCCTAAATACTCTTAACTCCCTAGCCCCACCAAGAAACAAACAAGTCAAAGCTAATTCTGCCCCTTGGCTATCCAAAGAAACAAAACAAATCATGCATCAAAGGGACAAATCCTGGAAGCTCTACCAGAAAAATAAAATGCCTTCATCCCTGCTCCAGTACACCCAACTCCGCAACCAAGCAAAAAAACTAATCACCCTGGACAAAAAAAAAACTACTACAATAAACTTCAGTCCAACTATAATAAGAACCCAAAACAATTCTGGAAATCGGTTAATTCCATTCTCCATCCAGGAATAACCCCTGCCCTGCCCCTAGTATAACTGACACAGAACTAAGCTCTCACTTCAACAAATTCTTTACTGAATCTATAGCTAAGCTAACTATAAATCGTTTCCAAACAATAATACATCCAACTCTCTTTCCTTTACACCTAACAACCCTTTTAACTGTCCTCTCAATTTCCAGCTGAAACCTGTTTCAATTACATTTATAAAAAGGCTCTTATCCAAACTAAAGCCATGCCCTAATATCCCTGACAACATCCCCTCCTCCTTCCTTAAATGTGCTGCTGAAGGTATTGCTCTCCCTATCAGCATCTTAATTAACAGATCTTTAAAAGAGTCATACATTCCTATTCTTTGGTGCTCAGCCTACATTCTACCGCTTCATAAAGGAGACAAAAATACTAATATCTCCAACTTCCGCCCAATTGCCCTACTCTCACCTATATCAAAAATTCTAGGAAAATGTGTCCACCACTAGCTCATGCCTTTCTTAACTAAGAACCACCTCCTAACACCCACCCAACACGGTTTCTGCCCTGGCCACAGCACCATTACTGCCTTATTATCCTTCTTAGAAACAGTCAATCAAGCCTGGGATTCTGGATTACTAGTTTCCACTGTACTGCTAGATCTTTCTAAAGCCTTTGACACCATCTCTCACAAACACCTTCTCTTTCATCTAGCCAACCTTCATCTCTCCCCTGATACTCTATCCTGGTTCTCCAGCTACCTATCAGACAGATCTCAAGCTGTCAGATGGAAAAACTCTACCTCCTCCTTCTTACCTACACCCACTGGAGTTCCCCAGAGGTCCATCCTTGGACCCATGCTTTTCAACATCTTCATAAATAACCTTCACACTGCCATCCCAGACACAACAGTTATCCAATAAGCTGATGACTCTACCTTAGTCTGTGCCACCTCTAACCTTCCTGAACTACTGACAATAACCCAAATAGCTTTTTCCACTACTGAGAACTGGATGCACCAAAATCATCTCTCTCTCAACTCTAATAAATCTAAAATTCTTCTTTTCCCTCCCTCCAGGGCTTTCACTTTTGACAAAAATGCTTTCAAAATCCTAAGCCAAGCCAACTCTACTATAGAGGTGGTCCCGTCTGCAAAACTCCTTGGCATCACCATAGACGAGCACCTTAAATTTGATATCCACATACAATAAAACATAAAGAAAACCCACCAAAGGCTAGGTATGCTCTATAGGAACAACCGCTTTCTCTCCAACTCCTCTAGGCATACCTTAGCAACTACCTGTCTTCTACCATCTTTACTATATGGAGCTCCACTCCTAACTAACCTTCTTCTTCCAACTCCTCTAAACTCGCAATTTGCTATAATAAGATCTCTAAATTTGCAACCAAATCTAAAACCTCTACTCACCATTGCATTTCCCTACAAACTCTGAACTGGCTAGAACTCTCTAACCACCTAGACTATCTCCAACTAACCACTGCTCATAAATTGATATTCTAACCTGATAAATGCCCAGCCTTAACAAACATCCTTCCTCCGTACATCCCAAATAGATCTCTAAGATCTGAACACCAAAATTTAATCTCTATCCACAAACCCAAATGCACTGCTGGCCAACTCCTTCTCTCCTTCTCTCTAGGCAGGAAATGGAACTCTCTCCCTCCTTCACATAGAACATCTAACTCAGAATTCTTCAAAACCCAACTTTTCTCTTACCTGTCTTCTAAACATAAATGTTCCTGCTTTCATCCCACTTAAATTTAAATAACTACCCATTGAACCCTCTATACTCCTCACTTCACACTACCCTAGAACTATTATTTTTCTATTGCTCCTAAAACAAACTTAAGCTACTTCTCAGTTTAAGTAATTCTCTCTCTCTCTACTCCTTGCATGTAAATATTGTAAATATCAAGTAATCTCAGATCTCAATATTACAGACAGTTGAAATTTGCTGCTCTGAAGGGAAACTACTGAAAATCTGTTTTATCTACTTTCCTTAATGATGTTTATGAGGTATACTGTATGCATCTGCTTTTTTTTACTAACTGTATGAATGCATTTATACATGTATTTTTTACCTTCAACATTACGTAACTTAGATTGTATTCGCATTGCTTATGGAGCTTTTCTCACCAGGCCTCCGCTGAAAATGGGCACATTCTGGCCCAGTGGACTTCCCCGGTAATCAAACTGGAAACAAATAAAATAATAAATAAACCACTTAAGCATACTGCTTTGTTGGTTGGAAATGGGCAAGCATCACAATGGCTATTGTGTGATGGATCATATGTTAGTATGAGCACCTTTTTTTTTTTTTCCTGACAATATTCACACAGTAGGCACTACAAAAAATTCAGTTAGTAATGCTGACACAATGTATATTATTTCCAGGTAATAAATGCTGTTAAAGTGTAACAGTATTCCTTTGGATAACAGAACTTTTTAATTGATGTTTGCTTGCCTGTATCACTATGCCCTTCATTTTGCAAATGTACATCATTACTGTTTGAGTTTGCATTACAGTAGAAGTTTTTTAATAAAGTATAACCAGTGTCTTTGTAGTTGTCCTTCCATAATTAAGTGGGTTGTTTGTTCCTGCCATGCCCCAGAACAATGTGGGATACGTTTTACTTAGCTGTGAAAAAGTTAGTTACTTATGGATTATTCACTCATATGGTGCTTAGCTGCATTATTCATATCAAGCATACTTTGCCTGTAAGGCAGGCTGTCCAAACTTACCTGATCTGCACCAGGTACTTCACTCGTGTAGTTTGGTATTAGAGAAGGCTTTGGAATTGGCTACAGGCTGGGAAGATTTTTCTTTACTATTTATGCATCTGTAATATATGTTGTATAGAAGTTAGGCAATTTTGGTGTTTGCCTCCTTTTTGGGGATACTGTTTCTCTGCATTTTAAAGAAAGAGTAGACAATATATTTTATTTTCATTTTTATATTAGCAGACTTTGTCTGTTTATCCTGACACCATCTCTTTACAAAAGAGAGCATAATGTGAAACTAAGCCATGCATAATTCTCTAGTGTCATACATAAGAATGTGTGTCACTCATTCTGGTCTCCATCAAAGCCTCTTTGTTGCAGGAAGATGTCAACTTTGCACACTTCACAGCAGATTTAGAAGCATGCAGTTTTAATAGTTCAACATGCTCTGTATTCCACAACTATTAAAATTATTTGTGCACAGATCTTCACTGTATTTTATGTTTCTATTCTCAGGTTTGATCACATGTCACATCTCTGTCTACTTGTCATATATTTTGGTGAGAAGGGAATGAGAACTATGCTCCAAGGACTCCGATGTACCTTTTATACTTTAACTTGCTTAAAATGTATCACACTGAAGCACATTTTGTGTGCAAAGATATTTCATGGTTGGACATTTTATTGCTGCTTCTGTGCATGTTTAAGAAAAACAGATTCCCTGGTAAGCTAAAAAAAAAAGCCCTAATAAAGATTTGGTAAAAATTAATGCATGCCTTCACCATATTTGTAGGGGAAGACTTATGGCTTTTCATTACAAAGCAAAAATAATATGAAAAAGCAGTACAAATCTAACCCACCATGCTAAAGTAGAGTTTGGCATTTTAACTGTATTTTCAGTACAATGGGATGTGTCTAGTTAATGTACATAACTGATGATGCTAGGTGATGTTAGGCATACTTAAGAAATAGTACCCAAATCATGTAATCACTGGCCAGTTGTTATTTTTCAAGGTCAAGACCCAGGGCATGCCATAACTGTCCACTAATGTACTGTTTGGTTTGTTTTGTTTTGCTTTTTCACTTGTACTGTATTATGTTAAAAGCAGACAAGATTTTATTTTATCTGAGGTGTATTATTTAGTTTTGTAGCTCTTGGTAATTTTTAAGAATGTTCTAGCCATCTGACATTTTGTTATATTGTACTCCATTTCTTATGTGTCTTAATAAGTTAACTCCAAATTCATTTCTGGTCCTGTTTATTTTGGGGCCGGGTTAAGATCGGTGAATAGTATGTTTAATCTGCTTTGAACAGCTTTGGTTTTTATTTAAAAAAATGTCATTATCAAGAGGAGAAAATGCTTGACATCTGCTCTTAATCCCTTGCTATTCCTAATAGATTTCAGTGTGGGCTGTTGATACAAAGAAATGCATGTCATGTGTTGGAAGAAACGGCATCTCTATGAGCCCAGTTTATACTAATGCTGTTGTGTTTTTATTACTTACTAAGCTTAAACTGTTAAATTTCACCCATCAGCTATTGATGCTTATCTTCGTTAACATAGCTAGCTACAAAATCGAGCTGCACACATGTATTTATATTTATAATATATATAATTTAATGGTCTTTTTTGGTAATACCCTGTGAAATGCTTGATCCAGTGCAGTGGCAATACAGGAGACTTTAGCAATGTTCTTCCCCATATACATTTTGCAATCCATTAGGCAAGAACAGTGGAATGTGTTTAATTTCTCTTATTGTACCCGAACAGTATTAGATAGAGCCCACATGGACTCATGAACTGATAAGTAGTGGGCTGAGTTTGCAGCTTGCTTTTATGTGACGTGGATAGTATGTCTCTAGCCTATCACTGACTTTAATAATGTAAACAATGGTCCAGCATGTTTATGTAATTTCAGAAAGGCAGAGTGGGATGGCATCAGGGCATGGGGTATGCATTTGTTGTTTCTTCACAGAATACATCCCCCCCAAACAAGATTATTTTGTATAAGCTGCTTCTTTTTCTTGGGTACAAATTAAGTGCGTCTAATGTCTGGGAAGACAAATTAATATTTTTTTTTTTAGAGATCATAGAATGACATCCCGGTGACAGAGTGCACACAAATCCTGCTTCCTGTATTTTACTCATATCTTTTGAGGTACAATAAAATATGTTAACTCAGGACACCATGGTATAGTTCATAGAGTGACGCTGATCCATGGCATTTAACTGCTTATAGTCTTTCCTTGAGTTTATTTAGTGTATTTGAATGGGCAGTTACTCATTTTCACTCTGAAGCACTTTGTAGCTAGCATTAACAAGTATTAAAGATGTTTTATTTTTGTGCAGTTTCCTTAGTGACTGAAGTTCAGTTGTATGCATTGTGTCACAACATAAGATAGGTGTATATTAATTAATGGAAAAACACACACACTCTGCTGAATATTAATCAACTCTTCACTAACAAAAACAAAGGAATGGAGAACATAATGCAGCAAAGTGTGTATGGATAGTTTTATGCTGATGCAAGCCATGAATTACCCTAGCATTTTTCTTTGTGTCTACTGTATATCTTTCACAGTAGTAAGAGAGGAGGTTATACAAACATGAGTAATAAAAACTGTGGAAATAACATGTTATAAGAAAGGTTTAGCTTTGCTTTTAGTACTACTACTATATATTTTGCCATTGTGTTTGTGATGGATGGTCAATCAGCCACTTGCTCTGCCATCGCTATGGAGACCTACTGTCATTTTGCAAGGCAATAAATGCATTTGCTTTGTGAAACAGAGTTTGTTAGCAAAACAGCTTCTTCTTCATAATTAGTGTCATAGTACTTTGAAACCTGACCTCCAAAACAGTATGGACTGTCAAGATAGTACTGTGGGTAATGTTTAGCCTGAAGAAGGCTGTACTTCTGACATGAGGAGTATTCACAGTCCAGTGCAGAATACAGGAGCACAGCATTATACAAAGCAAGTACTTTTGCTTTATAGTGAGTTAAGGCCATAACTTTACAATAAGGCAAGTACAAAAAATGTATGGATAAATATGTGAAACAAAGTCCAGCTTCATCATCATCATCTTCTTTTGGCTGTTCCATTAGGGGTCGCCACAGCGGATTGTCTGTTTCCATTTCTTCCTGTCCTCTGCAGCTTGCTCTGTCACACCAACTACCTGCATGTCCTCTCTCACCATATCCATAAACCTTATCTTAGGCCTTCCTCTTTTCCTGTTACCCGATAGCTTCATCCTTGGCATCTTTTTCCCCAATTTACTCAGCTTACTGGTTCCATTTACAGTAATGTGGAAGTTGTATGATTTATGTTTCTAAACTTCCATTTAAAAGAGCCTGTAGCTGGTCATTTGTTTGATCAGTGTACCACCCCAGTAAAAAATAAACAAATTGCATTTAATTTTTAGAATTTGAAAGGCAAGTGTGTTAAGTTATTGAAATTTGACTGGATAGTAAAGCAATTGCAAATTACAATGGGGAAAAGACTTAAGGTGCTGTTTTCAGCTAGAATATCCCAGAAAATCAATTAGTCTTATATGGCTTAAATTAGAAATGCTTTGTGTGTTGTTTAAAAAAAGCATTAAATGCGTCTCCTTTCCATAATGTGTCCCTTTGTGCTTAACCCATTCAAAAAGGATGGCTTATGGATTTCAAACAAGCTTTTCTTTCCTATTCATAGTTTTTATTTTGGATCCACAAACGACAGTACACTTTGATCCATGGGGTTTTCAGCTGCTTTCTGTCTTTGTCTCATATTGTACTCCGCGCTTTATTTTAATGGCAGCAATATTTTATTTCTCTTCTTTTATACAATAGAACCATGTTTAATGAAGTCTGCAGTTAATCCCCTTAATTAGCACATTTTATCATACTGAAACACGCTGGAGCATCCAGGCTTATTTATATACTTGCCAAATATCACTGTTAATGACTCATTACATATTAATGTGCGTAATTCGAATAGTTCAGCTTTATTTTGTCAATTATTTATTATGTGGCTTACCTTCTTTACTTCTTTCTTTAATAAATGAAATATGTTTGAAACTTAAATGTCAAATGCAGCAGCTAAAGAGAACAAGTATATTCAGTCCAAACACCGATGCTAAAATATTAATTCGATGTACATAACGCTAGTCACCACACATTTTAAGTATGATAAACTGAAGTCAGGTGTGGACAAACTGACAAGATCTCTGACACACAAATCTCAGCTGCTCAGTGTTTCTCTGAATTTCCAGATTTTTGCCTCAAGTCATATTATTCAGAAAGGCACAATAAGAAAGCTGTTGTAGCCACTTTAAGATTATAAAAGCAATATTTAAAATCCATCTGTGATTCAGCCCTTTGCCCCCCCCCCCCGATTATATTAAGAGACATATTCTGAGAACCATTAAGCTGTATATCTGAGAGGCAGTTTAAATAATAATGTAAGTGAATAAGACAGCTCTTTAAGTCCAAAGAAAACATTACTTAATTGTTTTTCAAATACATGAACTTTATTTAGGGCAACCTGGAATACTATTGCAGAATATTTTCACATTTGTAGTCTTTATTGTCTATAGAAAAGAAGATATTCCTTGGAAAAAGAAAATAAAAATGACATAATGAAACCATCACCATAATGCTTCACAGACCTCCTAAATGTTAGACTCCATATTTGAAACAAATATAATAAAGCTGCCATTATAACATAGTTATGATATACATTGTGTTAGCAGTGCTGCTGCGTTGATGTATAGGGATTTGTATGCTGTAGGTCACTGGTATTGATGAATTATGATTGCTTGCTTTCAGTACATAAATTCTGGTGTGTGTGTGTGTGTGTGTGTGTGTGTGTGTGTGTGTGTGTGTGTGTGTGTGTGTGTGTGTGTAAAACTGCACATATAGCCAGGCCACACAGGATGACAACCACAGTAGTTATTTGGACTAAATAAAATATATATATTTTTTCAGTTTTACTGTAATTATTTATGTGCATTTCCACTACATGACTGTGTTTAGTATACACATTATAGATTTTCAATTTCATGTACAAAAATTCTCAGTTGTAATCTTTATTGGGTACTAATATCTAACCACTGAGTATGTGCTAAGTAAACGCCTTCAGAAAATTCTAACATTGGCTATTAACTGTCTTACTTATATCTAGACAAGATGAAAGTTCTCTTGTGTTGCTGTCTTTTTTTTTTTTTTTTTTTTTTTTTATTAAGACCAAGGCACTGATGTGGTAGTAGAAAAACATTTACTTCAAGCATTCATGCAAGAAGAGAGATGTTGCCTGTGTAAGTAAAATGAATCGGGATGTATTCCTGAATTAAGACCTGGAATTCAGAATAGAAATAGACTTTTATTGCAGGTATTGTTTAGTCTTGCTTTCAGTAACTTAGTTACAGCACTTCATGCATTTATTATGCACAACAGAGCATAAAGCTGTATAGAGTCTGATAAGCATAATGCTGTACTGCTCGTACCATTTGTCACGTTTAAACTGCATTCTGTATGTAGGTAAATAATGTAACATGGAAGTGGCTGCACAAAATTCAGTGTGTCTGATTCAGTTCGTGGGGGATAGTAAACAGAAATGTAGGCACTTTTAACTAGGGGGCCTCTGTTATCACATATTACTTATGGTTATTTGACAAGACACATAGTTAACACTTAGCCTCCAAAGCACAACACTATGAAGGGAAATGAACACTCTGCTCCACAAAAGGGCGTAACTCAGCTTTATTCCAAACCACCAAAAAAAACGTCATAAATGCTCAACAGAATCACCGTGTTTCCGTCTAGCCAATTGTTGGACTTCATCAGATGAGCTGAGTTATGTCCTTTTGTGGAGCAAGTGTTCATACTGCTGTGGTTTGGAGTTTACTGGTTCGTTATGTTTTTTGGCACTATTTTCTCCTTTTAGTTTTGGTTAACGCTTGGCCTCCTCTTGTTAACATGTCATTGTTCAAATTTGTCTGTAATGATATATTTGTATTGGCTCACTGTAACTCCCTTTCCTTTTGAGTTCAGGAGTGCAGTCAGTGAAAGTGGTTGGTGGTGAGATACTTTACATATTTTTTTAGATACAAGTGCGTTGTTCACACTGGCTACACCATTTACTGCTAGTTTTCTTTAGCAGTGGTGGTAGGTTGTCTTCTAAGGCAACATTTCCTGATTAAAATGTCAGTATATATCTGTATGAATTTTATACCTCTAACCCAGTTTTATTTTGGCTTCCATTCATGCACAAATAGTACATTGTTTGTGAGGACTGTTTTGCAGGCAATATGTAAATTATAAATTATTAAAAACTAGCTAAATCTTCTGACTGACATAAGCACTGCTGAAACTAAGAGTGGAGATCAGTGTCTGACAGCAATCATAGAATTGCAGTGACAACTTCAAATAGATCTCCAGCTTCAGTTTATTGTAGCACTTATTTTCTAAGAAGTTAAAACATATCAAAGTGAAGGCATGTATGTTATGCTATAATTAAAAAAAAAAATGCACAAGGTTTTAAAAACAGTACAATCAGTTATGATATAAAATTAAAGTAAGTGAATAAATTAACTTAATAAATAGAAAACGAAGCAGTGGCAAAATGTTTAATTACAAGCAAGCTGCCTCACAAATTGTATACAACTTGCCGCTAATGTACCAATGCTTCCCTATTAATTTGACAAAACTTTAGCTTGTCAGACTACAAAATATTGACAGCTAAAGATCAAAACGTCCAAACCTCGAATGGCCAGCTAATCAAATTTTTTCCATGGAAAGAATTTGTTTGGCCATTACACAAAACAAAAACCTTTCAACCTGAATTAAGTGGGGGGCTTCACCCCCCCATGTGGGAGGCTGTGCCCCCCACATCCTCCCCTAACTAAATATACTAACTCTGAAATCGCTCCACATCAGGGAAAGGGCAAATTCCCATTAACAGCCAAGCAAATTCTTTCCCGGAGAAAAAATTCACTTAGCTGGCCATTCACGGTTTGGCCCTTTTGATCTTTAGCTGTCGATCTTTTGTAGTTCAACACGCTAAAGTTTTGTCAAATTAATAGACACTCAGTACCAACAATGCCCCATTTATAGCAACTTAATATATCCACTTCAAAATGAGATGAAGCCAACAAATGTTGGTGGGGTGGGGCCCATCACTAATAACTAGAATGAAAACTCCCCAGTATGGAATGTAGGCCTCCAAATAACATAAGAAAATGTTTTCAAAGGCAGTCAAACATATTTAGAATAATATTTGGAGGACATCTTGGAAAGATGTCCTTGGCAAAGCTGAAGTCAATTATCCCAGGACTGACCCCTGTGCTTCCAATGGATAGAGACAACTCCTAAATGCTTTGTCCCATGAAAGGGTCCCTTCAAATTATTAATATGTCCATGGTATGATCCAGGTTATTCTCATTATTAATTATTGACCGTGGGATGGCTAAGGCCAATCTATAATCCAAAATGACATAGGTTATTTTGAGCAACAAAAAGGGAAACTGGTTAGGATTAAAATGTCCCCTTGCTAGCCTACTGTTTAAATATGAACCCATGAACCTATAAATGCAGTAACTATAGGACTTCAGCAGCAGACTGCACAAAAAAAGATCACAGCAGGACAGAACATTGTGATATCAGATTATAATTAATGGCAAAGCAGGATGTCAAACAGCACTCTAGAAAACTAAATGTAGAAAAAGTTCCCAGTTTCCAACAATGTAAACTGGCCATGAACAGCAAAATAACAAGCCTGACAGTAGCCTTTCGTTTGACACTCATGTTGCTAAAGTAGTTAGGAAAACCTTCTATATCGCCCACCTGATCATGAAGGGATTCACATCTAGATCAAGGGAGGTCATCGTCCCCCTGTACTCATCACTCATTAGACCTATGATTGAGTACAATGCCCCGTTCGGAATGTATCTGACCAGACACCTGCTGCAGCTTGAAAGGCCCCAAAAGTTCCTCACCAAAAGGATAAAGGGTCTCAAAAATATGTCTTATGCTGCCCGACTGAAAGAACTCAGCTCTATTCAGTCTCATACCGCTTGCTCAGAGGTGACCTGTGCCTGACATATAAGGCCATGTCAAACCCAGATTTGATGAATATGCTTCACCTCAAAAAATCTAGATCCCTCAGAACCACAAGGGCGGGAGACTTAAACCTTGACACGGTTATAAATAGAACGTGCTGGAGGGACAGATTCATCACCCAGAGACTCCCTATGCTGTGGAACAAAATCCCGGTACATGTGAGGCAGAGCACCTCGCTGGCCTTGTTCAAGAGGAATCTTGACCAATGGATGGGAGATCGCAGATATACCCCAGGGATTACTTCAGTGTCACTGCTTGACAGAGGCACAGCAAAATTTATAGGCATAGTTTTTATTCAAACTAAAGGGGTGGTGAAAGCCACATAACTATGGGCTAGGCTTATAAATGCCCTTGGGCAGATAGCCTAGTATGAACCTATGAACCTATGAAGTAAAGTAAAACCATGGATATGCACAGAGTCCAAACAGTAAAATTGCAGTTGTAATATGTCCAAGTTTTAGAAGTGATTCATCTGTGCACTGTCTCCTTTTTTATGTTGCAAGCCACATTACCCTTGGTATATAACTTTACATATGTTGCATCTACTAATGTAAATGGCGATATTGGAAAACAGAAAATTCTTTACTGGACAGAGGTCACCTGTCAATAGCCTACATGGTACTGAGAACAGTACAGAGGTCACCTGTCAATAGCCTACATGGTACTGAGAACAGGACAGAGGTCACCTGTCAATAGCCTACATGGTACTGAGAACAGGACAGAGGTCACCTGTCAATAGCCTACATGGTACTGAGAACAGAGGGAAGATTTTGGGAAGCAAACCATCTGAAGGCCACCTCTCTCTTTGCAGAATCATACAGTCTACTGAGTGGTGACCTGTGCCTTGCACGTTGGGCCTCAACACGTTCTGTTCAGTTAGACCTATGACATATTCAGAAGTCCAGTGGTATCAGAACCACCCACTCAAGGTACTTTAATCGCCTTTGCATGATTAGCAGTACGTGTTGAGAGGTTAGGTATGTATCACAGAGGATAACACTTCGATGGAATTTACTTTCCATCCACATAAAGCCGAATGCCTCTCTTATTCTGTACAAAAATAACTTAGATGAATGGATGGGTAACCGCAAATTCACACCTGGCTTAGTTTTGATGGCCATCATGAGCTGGGGAAACAAGTAACCAACATGTACTTGTGCAGCCTGCCTTGGGAGATTCATATTGCAAAAAAAATATAAGGGCTAAAACTACCATGGAAATATAAGACTAGGCTTCTGTTATGAGCCTCACAGATCAATAGCCTTGTAAGTAATATGAGCCTATGAACAGATGCAACAGGCATTAAAACAGCAGGAACTGCAGCCCACAAAACTGTTAGCAATTCTTCATATGTTGTATTTGGACTGTAGCCCCAATTTGGTCTTGGTTTTTGATTATGACTGTCATTACCATATGAGTTGATGCCGATACATATTATGGTCTGTTACTTTATCTATTATGTTGTATCCAAGCTGCTGTGTAAACTTTCATAGTGGCACTGGCAGCTACTGTGCTGACATATCTGCTTTGCATACTGCACTGATTAACTTTTCCAGAGTAGTGAATCTATTGTATTATGCAAGTAATAGTTTGTTAGGTTTCTGATGTATAACCATTTAGTTTTTGATATGTAGTAGTCTGTCTTTTTCTTATGTCTGTATCAATGTGTACTTATTTTGTTTGTGTATTCTGTGACATGGCTGGAAAAATCAACTCTTCTACACAGCTGAGTGAGTGAAAGAGATGACACTGAAGCTTGCTTTATGGTTTTTCTAGAGAGAGTAGTGGTCACTGCAGTAAAAGCCACTGTAGCAATGTGTGTTGCAGAAGTAGCCTATCGGGAGTTAGAAATGGTGAATGATGTAGGTCATCATGATGTTATCTCATTGTTTATGTGAAGATGGTTACACATTCTGCTTAGAGTTAAATTTACATTTAAAGGCCAAAATGCTAAAAGATTTGCACTGTGGATGAGAAGAGAAAGGCCAAGTTATGCCGACAGAAGTGCATGGAACTCAGAAACACTAAAGATTATTTACACATATACATGTCTGACTTTAATAAATTAAGTAATCTCCTTAGTACGTTGATAAATCTATTAACATTGCCCTGCTACTTACTTCAGTTTGTTTGAGTTTCAAGTATATTATTCACTGTTTTCTATTCTACTGTGCCCAGGCCAAGACTGGAAATAGTTTTGTGGGCTCAGTTATCCAGACGGTAAGAAATATTCATGTTTTTTGGCCAGCTTCCTGTGTTTGAAAGGGATAGAGCATCTTTGGACAGTAAATCTAAGAATGAGACAATGAAACAGCATGTCTGAAGTAAGAGGGGTTGAACAGGGTATCTAAGACAAAATGATTGCATTTATACTTAGTAAATTGCAAACAAAAGATGTTAGAAACTATTTATTTCTTTTTTTTATTGCAGGTTACCTGCCACTGAACCTGGAACCTAAAAGAGTTCAGATTTTTACATTTTGGCACTAGAGGCTTGGATGCCTAAAGTGCCAATGATAACGGATAAGATTAGTGGTTTCATGCATAAAAGAAAAATAATTTTTAGACTGAATCTTAAAAATGCAATCACTACCATCCAGAGTTTGAAAGGGAAACATTAAAAGACTGAATACTGTGTGTCTTAGAGGCTTGTTTGCTGTTTAATTTCTAATTTCCTTTATCTTGCATGCAAGGGGAGTACAGTATCCAGTACATTCTAATTCTATGGACTTTACTTTTATTCTCAATAATTGTGAATCACTCACTTATTAAACTGGATGCAGGCATTAGGTGGTAAGACAGAAGGTGGGCAGACTTGTCAAACATATTTCTTTTTATGATAGTCATACAGATATTTGCATGATACCACATTTGGAGTTCATATCGTTGCTTGGTTTTTCTGCTTCCCAGGAGGAAACTCCTAGATTGGAAAACCAGCAATATCAGTACATGCTTGTGAAATGGCACTAGAACACTAGGCAATACATTTTAGTGTGTGTGTGTGTGTGTGTGTGTGTGTGTGTGTGTGTGTGTGTGTGTGTGTGTGTGTGTGTGTGTGTGTGTGTGTGTGTGTGAAGTACAATCCATGAAATCCAGTACTTTGAACATTTACAATGGCAAAGCTTCCACCTGTCCCTTCCCTTAACCTCAACCATATACCTGGCCTTAGAAAATCCCATTCTTTAACTACCTCTACAGATGACATCTTGGACAAAGGACATAACATACACATGCACACACAAAGAAAATAAGTGTTTTTTGCAGGGGGCAAGCCTCAATATACCAATTCCGAGATTGCGCAGTACTAGAGAAGGGGGAGAATTCCCCTGTGTAGTATTCCGTGATCTCTCAAAAATACGTGTCTTCAGCTTATTCTACTTGAAATGTATTCTGTTCAAAGAGTTTACTTGTCACAATAAATTACATATACTAATTCAGAGTTCACAGAATACCAGGGAAAGGGCATAGTCCCCAACCATGGGGATTGTGCAGTCTTGCACTCCCATCAACCATCTGGTTTGTTGATGAAAGTGTGACAAAAAACAATGTCCGCTTTAAACACTGTCAAGTTACTTTAGTACTCACATGCATGTACATATGTGTATGATGCATGCAGCGGTTTGTGTCTCTGCATCCAACATTTAAAGTGTTACCACTTGCGTTACCATTGCCATTCAAAGTCTGGCTTATTTTAAAGGTAAATACTAATTTGTGTTCTTGATTTGTTAAAACAGTTTTGCTTGTGGCAGTATGTTATAAACAGGGGAATAGGGTGTTGGTACTTGGGAATTTTCATTAACCCTCCCTTCTGGAAAATGTGTGTGTGTGTGTTTGCGCATATGTGCATGCATGTCTGAATTTGCGTGCAGCAAAGTAATGTTGGATATGTTTAAGTTACTGTTGGTAAGATTGTAGTAGAAAACACTGTGCTCACTCTAAGGCAAGTAAGATCCTGAGGAGCTACTAATTGTGATCTGAAGCTGTATAGTGTTACTGTTATCCAAGACACCAGTGCTTACTTACTGAATACCGTCAAGTCCTATCACCCCTGACTTACAGTATGATTTGTGAAATATTGATTGAAAGGCCATGTGCCTAATTGTATCATACATAACCGTGACACAGACTGTAAACCTGTATAGCCACATTTTATTGGTGGCAGTGGTGGGATTCGGTCCCCGTAGTACTGCTTGTTCATAACACATTGGTAAGGACAATTTGATTTGTATGGCCTAATAGTGGATGTAAGTGCAGTGCTTTTAGCAGAGCAACTCTCTTCATCATTAAATGATCTTAAAATGCATACTAAACTCAAAAGTATAGGGCTACAGCTACTAGTAAACATTTTTCAAAGCAGCTAAGAGAGTTAAACAAAAACGAAACAAAAAAAAGTTAGGAGAACAGGCAACAGAAAGAGTGAGAGGAAAGGGGGGAAACTGTGTTAGTACAGATTCATTGGTTCAAGCTGATCTACTTACAACTGCCCAAACAGTTGCTCAGGTTATGCTTAAGTGTCATGGAGGTGCTTTGCTTAATCTCTGTGGGGAGTCTGTTTCATAAGATCTTCTTTTTGAATGATACGTATCCAGCCAACAGGTCTTATTTATGTTTTGATGGAAGCTTGGGTCTGCAGAACATGTGTTTAGGGCGGTATTAATTTTGTGCCCATGTAGGGTAGCATTGCTGTCTCACAGCAAGTGATTGTCCTATTTGTTTCTAACCTAGGGTGCCTTCTCTGGAGGTTGCATGGCCTACATGTGTGTATTCACATGGGTCTCATCTATGCACTCCAGTTTCCTCCCATAATTTAAAACCATGAAGTAATTTGGATCAGGGACTTTAAATTGCCCCTGTGTGTGAATGTATGCAGGTGTGACAATGAAGAAATGTCTAGCATCCTACTTCAATCTTCTTCACCCAACCCCCACCTTGAAAACTCTGTGGATAGTGGTGGCTGTGTATGTGGTCACATTAGAAGTCAGATTTGTCTTGTCAGCGCAATCAGAGTTTACATAGGATCGGATGTTTCAGGGCTCTGTAGGCAAGGCAAAGATCTCCTTTCAGTAGCCTGTATGAATGGAAAACAGTGAGAGCTCTTTAAGGTGGCCATGTTATCTCATGGAGGACATGCCACTGACGTTTTTGGTAGGTCTTGGGTCAGTTCATGTTCCTAGCTAAGTATGTAGCAAAGAGAGTTATGTTATATTAGTAATATGATAATGGAGGAGTAGAGGGGTAAAATTACTTCCTTGGAACTGGATGATATGTCCCTGGTGATTTAGTCTTGGTATAGAAAATGCTTTCCTAACTGTGGCCACATGGTAGTCAAAGTCTCTAATCCTGGCAAAACTTGTAGGGAGGGGTGTCGCCAATGTGATAGGATCAGGAGTGTTCGGGTTTGTCAAAGGACTCAGTGCTATATTTCTTGGCATTTAGTTTGATGCTGTGATCCAAGCACACTTGCGCTCATGAGTTCAGCTTTCTTGTATAATATGTAGGTCATCTGAGATATCTGACATCTCTGAATTTCCAGTCATTGGCAAACATCATCAGCCACAGACCTTTCATGTCTGCTTTAATGTCAGAAAAGTAGATACCAAAGAAAAGTAGCCCTGGACCAGTACCTAAAGGATGCTACTAGTAAATACTCTCTTGGCTGAGAGTATGGCTACAACAATAACCGACTTTATGTTGGTAATTCATTTTGCTTACCAGAGGGTAGTCTAGATGTTTACATACTGTTCTAGCTTGTCAGTGATGCCTCTATGTATGGAATGAAACTGAAGGCTTTAGTCCAGGTATGGGGATACTGTTGTATGCCTGCAGACCTAAAGGCTGAGGACAACTTTGCTGCAGCACACTGTGGCCACAGCTGCAAATAACTGACGTTCAAGAAAGCCATATTCTGCTCTTCTCTGGTTCCATGCATACTTGTAAGACTGACTACAAGCAGTAGAATGGCACAAAACTCTCTCCCATTACACTGGGTGTACCACAAGGTTCAATCTGTCGAGCAGCTAGTATGTGATAGTCTTTAAACAGCCAAGGAGTTAAATGGTTGAGTATGAGGCCTAGATAGATGTTTGAGGGCAAACAAAATGATTGTGATTTGTAGTAATTCATATAAATCAAATTTGTACTTACTAATAAACATAAATGGAATACTCCACAACAAGTACTTGACAAAATGTCATCATTTTAGCCCTTTCATCATTTAGTATATTCATTCCTGTTACAAGAACTTCGTTAGAATAAAAAAGCATTCTTGTTAAACAAGCTTAAATATGCTAAAAAAGTAGATGCAATAGATAGTTTTAAAGCTTCATTCTAGCAGACCTTCTCTTTAAAACTGGAGCAAGAGAGAAAATTCATTCAAGCCACATAAAACATGACAATTCCCTACAGAATAAGGTGATTTGCCAGTCCCCCCCCCACACACACACACCTTGCCCTGGAAGACTTTTTTTCAAATGCAAAAGAAGTAAACCTTAAAATCCTTACAAGAACTAGAATACTTAAAGCATTATTTTAAGCACCAGTTTTGATGGAACATGAACATTCTTAGATTCTTTTATTTAATCGTCCCTGTTTTTCTAATGTAAAAAAAAAAACAGGACATGCAGAACAAAAGTACACATAAAATCACCCCAGTTGTGTTACATGTTTATCTGTCTTGGGAGGGAATAACCACATGTGGTCCCTCAAGGATGTGATGTCACTGGCCACATGCACCATAGTTGGTCATATAGCCAAAAGTGAATGGAGTGCCCATCTATGCTCAAAAGTGGTACCAGTATTGCTGTAAGTAAGACTTGTATATGAAGGATGATGTGGGGCCAGATTTAAGAAGACCAGGAAAACTTCCAAAAACCATGGGCCAATTTTTCTTGACAATGGAGCGTATGCAACTAACTTCCAAGGAATTATTTGACCGTAGACAATGTGTGGTCAAATACATTTCCTGTCCTGGGAGTGCTGGATAAATTTGTACTTCCAATTATTCACACTTCTAGTTGATACTGCAATAATTTATGGGGAGTGATTATTCCAAAACTGGAAGAATCTCCCTTACCATTTACTGCCCTACTTCTTGGTTGGATAGTTGGCAGTGCTTTTGTATGTGCAGAGATTATGCCAGCTATTTCATTGACCATGTTAGGAATGCACATTAAATGTTGGATAAAGACAAACTCAAACATTTATTTATTTATTTGACATTTGTTAACTGGGATAGTTCAACTGAGCAAAAGTCCTTTTTCAGTGGAGACCCGGAGAGAAAAACTCCACAATACAAGTTATTTCAATAATGGAGCTAATGGAGAATGGTAGTAACATACATGAATACGCTAAGCAGAGAATAAACCACCACAATTCTATCCTAGAACAGACTGTGAGGCTAGTAAGAGCAATCGTAACAATATTTCTGCTTCAGAGTATTCATATAATCACAAACTTTCACAGAACAAAAATGACGAGAGTAAAGCAAAAAGTAGAAGACTTTGCTAATAAATGTAGATTATATAGCAATAATAAGAATTACACATGTCTATTTTTACAGTGGTTTTGGAATATTCTAGAGTCTGTGGCCTATTCTATTTAAAACTGTTATGTGGAGGTTTACCATCAGGCCCTGTTAAGCCTCATATCTACACAGGCTAAGATACTTATTTGTTCTAAATACCGTCGCTTCTGTTTTATTAATATCTACAAGTATGGCATACTACAGTAAAGATGAGTGTCATACAACTTAACTAGAACAGTTCTTGATTTACCATATGGCAGTATCTCCTGTATGCGCTATTATGCTTTGGTTTCTCAGTAAAGCAATAAGGTTATTGATATAAGTAGAAAATAACAATAGTCCCAGGACTAAGCCTTGAGGAATCCATGGCAAACCTTATCAGAGAGGTGAGCAAGTATAGCGGAATAAAATTTCAAAGACTGTTAAGCCTTGAGGAATCCATGGCAAACTTTATCAGAGAGGTGAGCAAGTAAAGCGGAATAAAATTTCAAAGACTGTTAAGCCTTGAGGAATCCATGGCAAACTTTATCAGAGAGGTGAGCAAGTATAGCGGAATAAAATTTCAAAGACTGATGCAAATAGATTTTTAACCAATTCAAGACGACATGCACTTTACAGAGCAAGAGACAATGACAATTCATACTCCATGGATCTGTTCATGTTGAATAACATTTTGAGCTGTATTTGAGTGTTGTACTCTTTCATGAATCCATGTTGCTATCGTGTTAGCAGGTCATAGGACTCAATATGAGTCAGAAGCTGAAAGGCTATAGATATTTTAATTGTTTGCAAGAGGAGGGAGAAGTGCAATTGGTCAGATTGAGTCAGTGCTGTGAAAAAATGAATTTACTTTGCAGTCTCCTACCCATCAGGTGTCACACCTCTAGAGATAGTTATTAATAACCAATCTTAATGGAATAGCAATGAAAGTCTCGCGGGCCTTTAAGATTTCCAGACACAAGGGTCTGGCCTAGTATAGCGAGTCATTTATTCATTTTTGATAACGGAACTTTCTAACTGAAAATGTGTCTGATCCAAAAGTGGAGTAACACTGATACTGAACTAAGTGGAGTAACACTGACACTGAACTAAGAGTGGGGGGATGTGTCTGATTTTAGGAAAACAGAATAGTAAATTGACCAGCAGAAGCGTATGTGACCAGTTTTGTGTCTGAGATTATTACCTGATTTCTGTGGTCTTGTTCATATCTCTCTAATTTTTATTTAAAAAAATGTGAATGTGTGCATTGTCTGAAGGAAATAAAAGTTTGAAACTGAAGTAGGATAAAACAGAATGACCAGCCAACAAGGCAGAGTACAAAATAAATTATACCATGACCCCCCATTATTATTCCAAAACGTGCACGCTGATTGGCCAGCGTGCCCGTTGTAAATCGAGTTATACTAATGGAAAAAGGTCCGGTCGCCCGGACTTTTTTCCATTAGTATAACTCGTTTTTTAAAACACTGTCTCGCTATGTTAAATGGGTTTAACATAGTAAGACAGTTTTAAAATAAGCAACGGACATCTCCGTTGCTTATTTTGAAGCTGTCTCGCTATGTTAAACCCATTTAACATAGCGAAACACTAAAAAAAAAAGCAACAGACATCTTGCTTTCTCCATTGCTTTTGCCCACAGCTCTGATGTACTGCGCAGGCGCGCAGTACATCAGAACTGCCGCGGATGCCAGACATCTGCGGAAGGGCAGTAAACAGGCATTATACTATGCCATTATTTAAGAAAAGTAACAGTTTATTTTCTTAAATAATGTCATGGTATAATAGCAATAACCCACTTCTGGGTGTGGGTAATGCTGTATTTACCCACGGCTGGCTTTGTTTGGTCCCTCGGGCTTCGCCCTCGGGACCAAACCACGCCAACCGTGCATAAATCCAGCATTACCCACACCCAGGCGTGGGTTATTGCTATAATAATTTATTGAAGCAAATAAAAAAGATACGGACTTTCATGCCCATAACTAGGCTGTTCAGGTAAAAAAAAAAGTGTTTCAATTAAATATAAAATTTCAAACTCAGGATAGGTTTTAAGGGACAGATTTGTAGTTTGATCAGCCTTGTCCAAAAGGTTTGGTTAATATTAATTGAAACTGAAATGCCTGTCATTATTTACTTTTTTCCTCAGTGATTTTTTTAGAAAAAAAACACCTTTTATGAGTAATGAAGTCACTAAATAATGACATGCATTTCAGTTTGAGTTTCTTTCATTCAGACTAATGCATGTCTATCACAGTAATGGAAAGAGTCTGGCTTCTAAATGATACATTAGTGACTGGAGTTTTATCGCTGGAATATTCTAGATTTACAACCAGTACACTGGTTGGGCTGACCAATCATTGTGCTCCTTTTGGAATGTTAATGGCCAGTCATTCTATAATTTTTAATCTTCACTGAGACAAGTTAGTCATCTGTATTGTTCTATCCTTACTATTGTGTTCTTTCTTTCTTGAAATGGGACAGTGGTGTCCAATTTGCTTTATATGTGAGCTTCTGAGGTTCGAAGGTTATATCCATGTAGACATCCTACCCTGTTTGGGAATATACATCTCACTTGCTCAGGATTTTGTTATACAAGTTAAGATGTCAGGTATGGAGCATATTTCTTAGCTATACTTGAAAAAATGTGAATATGATAGTCATGTTTAGGTACACTGAATATACAGTGATGTTGCACACCTTTTCCCAATGATCTTTGCAGAATGAAGAATATTGCTATGCATCTTAGAATGTATAGAAGTTATTTCTATCATTTCATATTTTTTCAGCATGTCTGTTATTGCTACAGCTTCCACACATGCACCTTATGGCATTTCTGTAATTTAATAAACTTTCAGCATAGCTGTTGCTATATTCTTTTTTTGATATGCGGTTTTATGTTATTATTTTTATAGCACACATGACCAGTGCTGTTCCAAGCAGGTAGTCAGCCACTGATCAATATTCTCATAGTTTCTCCAGTTTGTTTCATTATCCCACACCTTTTCCCATATTTTGAGAGCTTAACATTTTGTTTTCACCTGCACACTAATTCTGCTTCCACCACAACGTATCCAGCATACAAACCTTGTGACAATAATAATTGGAAGTGCAACACTTGCCTGTGCTGTTAAGTTATGGGTTGTGTGTCTGTAGTTGTCACTTTACTTTTAACAGATTTGCTGTGTCTTTGCTTCCATATCTCCAAAGATTACAATGCCTGTATGAAGACAGGTAAAGGCTGCCAGTCTAGCCAGATATAATTTTGTAGATAACTCTTTCATTTGTAAATATTAATGCAAGCCACAGGCTTGTTCTCTTAATTGTGAAAAGACTGCATTGGATATTGCACTGCAAAAAATGTAACAGTGCTCTCTGCAGCAAGAAAGCTAAGTCAAACATTTTATGACTGTCTTTGATATCAATATTTGATGCCTGTATGTCTGGATGAAGGAATTCTGCCTATTGTTTTGAGGCCAGAGTTAATGGCTAGAATTTGCATGTATAATTTCTTTTATTTCTCTAGTTCCTGGCCAGCTGCAAGATCAAAGGGGCCATTAACCTCTGAGTTCTGTTAGCCTGGGAAACGGAAAGAAATGATGTAATCTGAAATGAATTGGTGGTACTGTGCTATTAATTTAAGGACAGAGAGGATCAGACTAGAGAGCATTTGTCTTGAGAACATCCAACTCAGCTTAGACTGTGTTTTTCTGTGATGTCAGAACTTTTCTACGGTATTTTAAGTATTTCTCTGTGATCTCTGAACTCTTGACTGGCACTGTGTAGTAAAAAGTATTGTCTTGTGTTTTTATTTATTATTAAATATTTTTAAACCTTTCAACTGTGACTGTTTTGTGTAGAGATAATTTAAGCTCTAACAGTACATTGCATGTATATAGTGATACTGTACCGAGTCACTCATAAGTCTTGACTGTTAGGTTGCACTTACCATTTGGATAATAATATTACACAGTAGTAATTTGACACTCTTAAGGGCATTTGAGTAGCTGATAAATATTAGCTGGGTGGTGGTAGTGATTTCTACCATATAGTCTGGGTAAAAGGGGTACAGCTGGAGAACCTGTGTCAACCTTCCCCAGGAGTGTCTGTGTGGTTGTATAAACTTTTATCTCAAAGTGTGTGTGTCAGCTACTTGGGCAGGGACACAAAGCACTGGTTGGACAGAGAGGGTGCTGGAGGTTTTAGCTTGCCCACTAGGCTGAGATCTGGACCCTATAGCTATGTCAGGTGGGAGTCTTATTGGGGACCTGGAGAGAAAGGGAGAAACCAGCCCCAGACTGATCTCTGTGTGCTCTTAAGGGAAATTGTACTTTACTGTGTGTGTATTTATTATCCTTTCCCTATATGGATGTCCCTTACTGGTGTTAGTGGTGAGGATTGAGGCTCCGTGATTGCTGGGCCAGTGCACGGGCATCACAGCCTGTACATCTCAAACTCTCACTCTACAAGGTTGTCCAGTTTGCAGTACGTAGGGATAAGGATTTTTTTTACATTTATTTCTTGCAGTCAGTGGTGACTATTTTGACACATGCTGGTGAGCATTAAAGTGAGTGATATTCAATTGCTATGTTGCAAAATAAATGTGGGGATGGGGAAAGCAGAGCTGCTACATCCACTCTGGAAGGTGGCAGCTCCTCAAGCCACTCATACACTCTAGCTACCCATCTGTGTATTGTTCATGAGGTTGGACTACTAAAGAAAACAACCCGAAAAACAATAAAAGTACTTGTGTCCCTTTGGATATTTTACTTATTGTAAGAAATCTGGTGCATTATTCAAAAATTTGGTACTCTATTGCATAGGGCCAGTACATGTTAAAACCTATATGGCATGCCTTCCCACAATTCATAAAAATCCTCAGACTCTTCACAATGTAGGCATACTAGAGTGTTTACCTAGAAAATCCTAGGTATATAGTAGGCATACAAATGATGTTCTTGTCTAGAATCCATTATTTTAAATAGTGGAATACAGTGTGTACTAGGTGCAGAATCTTGGAGAAGTAAAACTGTAGACCAAGTGCAGTACAAACATTGGTCACAACCCACTGACCCTTTTGCCTTTTAACTTTTGTGCTTCAATTTCTGCTTCTTATTGAAAACCCCATCTCATTTCTGGTAGCCATACCACTCACTACTAAATTCTGTGTTGGGAGGGTGGTCTAATGGTTAAGGTGTTTGCCTTACAAACACAAGGTGCAGGGTTTGAGTCTCACAAGGGATAATTAGATAGG
>NC_056731.1:1969920561-1969933061 GCF_019279795.1 Protopterus annectens
TACACAAACCAGCCACAGGTAAAAAGTTTTAAAATATTTAATAATAAAAAACTAAAAACACAAGACAATACTACTACACCACAGTGATATCTGAGTTCAGAGATCACACAGAAACTTGAAACAAAACAATAGGAAAGTTCTGATCTAACAGAAAAGCACTTGTCTAACTTTCTTCTAAGTTCCTACTATTACTACAATAAAACATGTACTTGTAAGACCCTACTTACCTAAGACAACAGGCAGAGTGCTGATAAGTTAGATATCAAGATCAAAATGCTCTCGGTCCCTCTCTGAACAATAGTTTTAAACTCACTAACAAACATCTTTGCTAGGCCCTCTCAGATTACATCATTTCGACACTTGGATTCCCCCAGTATACACATTACATAATTTTGACACTTAGTCTGGCATTCCCAGGCCAACAAACTGCATTATTTAGCAGTCTAACTCCTGCTCAGGAAACTACAACAATAAAAGACATTTCATATGTACACTTTAGCATTTATTCCTTAAATTAAGACAATATAAAGAATGTGTTCAGCCATCCACTTCAGCACCACTATTTAGATAATTTTAGCTTCAAAGAACATTTGAAATGCTTGGCTTAGTTTTCCTTACAGCAGATGGCAATGTTGCAACAATATTGAAGTTCACATTTTAGTGTTTTTCTTTCATTTAAGAACAAGCCTGTATTTTACATTTATATATACAAATGATAGAATTATGTATCAAATTCTGTTTGACTAGGCTGGCAACCTTCGCCCATCTTCCCCCAATCTTCACACCAGTAACAACAAAATTACCCAGTATAAAAATTTCCATCGTACAAGATCACACAAACAGTTGTCATTATGATCCTAACAGTGCCCATATTCATCAATTACACCTCATGTCTGATTTAAAAAGAATGCCCAGAATAGTACTCCATCTTGTTTTTCACAAATGACTACTTTTCCGCAAAGACTAACTAATGAATGTTTAGTTGACTATGGTAGCAGTTGTTCATTTTCATTATCTTAATAATGGCAGGAGTAAATAAATGTATTTCAACTAAGGCTGTGATTCGCAAAGGTTACTGCCAGTGGTAAACCCTTTATTACTGTTGGGTGTAGCTATTTCTGATTCTTGGTCATTTGCCCATCACTTTTAATGAGTGAGGTCACGTGAGAGGTGAGTGCCGGGGAGTTTAGTAGATTAGTAGTGTTGGGCTGCATATATGTCAGTAGCTGTGTGTGTGTGTGTGTGAGTTTATATAGATGTAAGGGCAGTGTCAGGTAGGTATGTGCATGTCATGCGTGTGTTTGACTGGGTCAGTAGCTGTGCGTGTAAGTGTATGGGCAGTGTCAGGTAAGCATGTGCTTGCCTGGGTGGTGTAGTGTGTAGTGGGAGAATTAGTTTGAGGATAAGAAGGGTTGGTGCGTATATAGATAAATGAGTTGGTATGTAGATGAGATTGATTGGGTATGAGTGTGTGAAGTTGGGTGCTGATGTTCCTTTCAATTACCCCTGGACTAATGAGCAGTGGATAAAGTACAGGGGAAGGGAAGTGTAGAAACCAGGGAAATATTTGAAATCATATCAAAATCGCTGCAAAAGTAAGTAGGATGACATGCTGTGCATCAGGAAGCTGCAGATGAGATTGAAGAAGCATTAAACTCTGAAGTGTAGCATCACTGATTGATTATTGATTGAGGGGATTGAGGGTCCGACTTCTTCTAAGGTGCATGGCCAAGACTTCTAGCAAAAGTCGTAGGGGGAACACTAGATAACACCAGTGTATAACTCCTCCATTTAGATGCATGGATAGATGAATGCACCGAACAATAAGAAAAATTAAAGTTTTTGACTGTCTGAATCCATTTATTACTTACAAGGGATGGGAAGAGCAGAGGAAGCACCAGGAAACAACTTTTAAATCAACAACAGGTAAAAAGGTACAGTGGTGTGTGTGTGTGTGTGTGTGTGTGTGTGTGTGTGTGTGTGTGTGTGTGTGTGTGTGTGTGTGTGTATGCGTGTGTGTGTGAGGAAATGACTGAGGGGCAGTAGTGTAGCTAGACTGATGGGGTTGAACCTGATTACCTTTCCCTGTGTGGAGGAATGAGGCATGATGTCTTTGTATGGCCAGGCTACTGATTGTACCTCTAGTGGACAATAGAGTAGCCAATGGCAGCCAGATTGAGTTCACAAGTGGGACTGGAGCTATCCTCTACTATTGTGCCCAGGCTGGAACTGCCCCAGTAACTGGAAATGCCCCAGTAACCATGTCTAAAGGCTCAGTGGTACCATAAATACAGAGTCATCCTATGGGGGTATAGGTCCAACACTGAAAAAGCACTGCATTTGTGCATGGCCATGGCAGTTCCCTGACTCTTTTGCCTTATGTATAACATACCCACTTCACCAGAAAAGTTAGGATCTGGTGACCCTGATCAGTTAGATAAAATTAGTCAACTGCACATGGTTTGAGGTGGGCAGAAGCAAATGTCCATCTGCTAAATGAATGACTGCACAGCCACAGAATTCGACATAACACACAGGTTTGCAATTGAAATTCACACAACACCCTGGTGTTCTTTTAGAAAGAGAAAGTGAGAGAGTGAGAGACTCTGGAAGAAGCACAGATACCCTCCTGATATCCCATTTTGCTACAATCATTTTGAAATCTGTAATATACTGATAGTTATAAAATGCATAAAATTTATCAACAGATTTTACATTTGGGACTAGCAAAACAGTGGTGTAATTCAATTATCACATTTTAGGCCAGAAAATGTCTCTAAGGAAGATTAGGTTAAATGCCACCCCCCCCCCCCCAATAATGCCCTTTTAGATAACTTTAATTGTGGCAACTAATGGTTGTACTATCTAGCAGCACATGTGACTAAACCATTGTTGTTTTATTGCATTGCCACATGATGAAATAGCAGCAAGAGAAGGCAATACAGGCTGGCCTTCACGGTGTGGGGGAGAACTATTGATTTCAACCAAAGGCATGATAGAAAACATTAGGTGTGGAGATTGCAAGGTTTGCAAAATTGAGAATTAACTATAACTTGACTTGTGGGAGGTCTTCTCTTTAAAATTAGATAGAATTAAGGATTACAGTTTTGCATGTGCAAATTCACATTACCTTGTGTTAAAGGGAGTATTGCAATGGTTTCATAGCAGATTATAATAGCCTCCATTGTTAATGTAATGCATGTTGATAAGCTCTGACATTTATCTGAGAAACTGATTGTTTATGAGTGCGCTGAATAAACGCCGTTTTGCTAAGTAATCTAATACAAGTATGAGGAAGTTGTTAAGCAGCAATGTATTTGTAAAGTTACAACAGTATGGGAAATATTAAAAATAAGCACATGTTTGTGCATTATGTGCTGTACAGCATTTATTGTTTTACCATATAAACTGGAATGCAATAAGTTCACGGCTTAGAGCCAAAAATGAAACTTGTGGCATTGTAAGTTGTGTAATGGAAATGCATGTTGGTTATGAAAGTAATCTGAATAAACATGTATGATTTGTTCCCTCTACTGTATAAAGATATAGTTGCTATGCTAACAATCCTCTGTTTTAAACGCAGAGAATTATGACTGGGTATCTGATAACTAACTTGTAGTGTACTGAGCATCACATTTACACTCCAAAATCAGGAAAGGGACAGGTAAGTCATGCACCTGTCTGACACCAGAAAGGTGGTTAAGCATCTGTAATTACTGTTAAGAGCTAGTCTTACAGTAGAGCATAATTGCAGTGAGATTGACCACATCAAAATGACAGAAGATGCTAAAACATCATTAAAAGCTGTTTGTGACTTCACTTTTAAATGTATCTGCTGGAATAAAAAATGTACATGTATTATTGTAACTGAATTAAATGTATATATATTTTAATAGACAATACTGGGATAGCAAGGGTTAACCAACTGGCTTATTTTAAGAAAAATAAGGGAAATGTAAATGAGCTGTTAAACCATTAGAATGACACCCACAGTGCTGAATAGGACAGGAGACAGTGGGGTTGGAAGAAGCCTTTATTCATTAGCTCAGTAAAAAGAGGGGAACCCAGGCACTGCCATAAGATGTGTATTGTAGCTGTCTGTCTATGCTAAATTTCTGTCTCTGATTCAAAGGGGAATAGTGTGAGAACCTAGAGTCAGGTGACCAGATGAGGTAATTCTGCAAGCCATCTTGGATATTCATTTTTACAGGGAGTAATCTCTAAGGATGGAGTCTTATGTTTGGGAGCCTGACTAGAAAGACTGCTCACATATTTCATTTTGTGTTGTCCAAGTAAGTTATTGGGGAACAATAATTACTATAGATTCAGTCAAGAAAATATAGTAAAGCTTACTTTAGATGTTTTTCTTTGAGTCTGTCCATCAATGTTACTTTCAATATTTTCTGTAATCTGAACTTTCTGTTTTAGTGCGAATATATATTCTGTATTTTCATACTCTTTATTATTAAATATATTTAACATTTTTATTGTGGCTGGGCTTTGTAGAAAGTACTTTACTTTGAAAGTGCTTACATTTAATTGATGACCATGTGCAGGCCACTCCAGGGGGCCTAGCCATCTTAGCCAACTACTACCATTTGTATTAACATTAATATTAGACAGTATAACTGAACACCCTTTAAGGGCCGTTAGAGTAGCTGATTGTGGAATGTCTGGTGGCAGTAATAATTATTGTATACTCTGGGCAGAAGGGGGCACAGCAGGTAAATCTGTACCAGCCTTTCCTGTGTGTGTGTGTGTGTGTGTCAATGACTTGGAGCAGGGACACTAAGCACTGGGCTTCCAGAGAGGGTGCTGGAAGTTTTGGCTTGGACACTTGGCTGAGGGCCTACCTACAGCTGTACCAGTGGGGAGTCTTACTGGAGACCTGGAGGGAGACGTATATAGAGGAATCCAGACCCCAGACTGAGTGTGTTCCCCTGTGTGCTCTTAAGGGAAATTTTGCTTGATGCAGAGATGTCTGCATCTGGAAAATACTGAGTGTATCCATTTTTATTGCAAGTGCACATTCCTCTCCAATGTCATCAGTGGTGAGGATTCAAGCTCCTAGATTACTGGCCCAGCGTGGGGCATCATGTATTGGTTGACAGTGGTGGGTCATAATTCTACACTGTTTTTGCAACACGGATTTGAACAACACAATAGTTAATGACTGGAGAGACCTGATAATAATTCTTTGCAGTGCATTGAGCTTTACGTGCTCTCTGTAGTACTAGTTACAGAAAAAAGTATGTATGAGAAAAATATTTCTTTTTACCTTAGAGCTGTCAGAAGTTGCAAAACATTTAGTTCACATAGACAGCAGAAGAAAGATTTCCATGCGATGAATGAAGGTCTTTAAAAGCTGTCTGCACTTCATTCTGCCACACTCGTATTTTTGTATGATGGTGGTGTATATAATAGATTTTTTATGATAGATGCTATGCTGTTCTGTTGGATTAGAAACAATGTTCCTTATGTTCAGAAAGGTGCTTAACAACGTTGTCTTTTTTTCTCATATTAAGAACTTAATCTCGGTGGTCTATGCACTACATAGATATTATACAAAGTTCAATATTTATGTGATGTGGCTTTTCATGTTTATGCCAACTGCATGCAGTAGGTGGATTGGACACTCTAAATTAGCCATAGGTATGAGTGTGTGATACGGAAGAACAACCTTGGCAGGGCTAGCAACCAAGTGGAACCTTGGCTTTAGATTGTCACTGCTGACGTGACACCCAATGGCATGTGCAAAAAAAAAAAATTGAAAAAGGGATTGTAGATGGATAGATACTTTCAGGAATGAGACAAAATTAAGCACTACAGTCTTGCCTTTTGAAACTGTATGGCAAAACTACAGCAAACCGTTTCCCTTTCTAGTATTGCTCACTACTAGTGCCATAAGTGGCAATTAGCAGAGAGGATACTCATTGATTTCAACTGGTTTATATACAACTTTGTGTATTTTTTTCACTCAAGTAGGCATTTGGAGGATGTCCTATGCAGCTTGATTGAAGAAACTCCCAGCTATACTCAGTTGCATACCGCCTACTCAGAGGTTATCTCTGCCTGACATACAAGGCCATGTCCAACCTAGAATTGATGGACATGCTCCACCTAAAGAAAACCATATCCCCTCAAGCCACATGCTTTAGGGATCTAAACCTCACCACAACAATAAATAGGACATGCTGGAGGGATAGATTCCTGTGTGAGAGACTTCCCATGCTCTGGAACAATATTCCAATCTACATTAGGCAGAGCTCCTCGCTAACCCTCTTCAAGAGAAACCTTGATGAGTAGATGGGAAACAGAAAGTTTACCCCAGGGATCACTTCAATGGCTCTGCTGGAAAGAGGTACAGGGAACTAATCTAAGGGGGCGACGAAAGCCAACACATTCTGGCTAGGCTTATAAATGCCTTCGGGCAGATAGCCTAGTACCTACCTATGAACCTAAGTAAGCTGAGGGGGTTATTGAAATGTTGACACCAAGAGTGCTGTTAAACTGAAAAATAAAGAATGACAATCCAGGAGAAGTGTGAATTTCAAACATCGTCTTCTCCTTTAACCTCCTCCACCCAAACTTGTATATACCAACTCTGAGATTACCATATATCAGGAAAAGGGAATATTCCAGGAAATTGCCATTTTGAACTTTGTATATAAAAGTCCAATTTTTCTGCCATTCAATCTGTGTTTCAGGATTTCTCTGTCTGGTCCTGCCATTTCAAATGGTTACCAATTTTTTTTTTTTTTATTTTTATTTAACATTTGTTGACCGGGAATGTCCGACTAGGTTCCACAGATCCTGTTTTCAGCAGAGGCCCGGGGAGAAATGCTCCAGAAGCATGTCTTTAGAATGTGGGAGGAAACCGGAGTACCCAGAGGAAACCCACGCAAACGCAGGGAGAACATGCAAACTCCACACAAAATGCACCCCAGCCAAAAATCGAACCAGAGAACATCTTGCTGTGAGGCGACAGCATTAACCGCTGCACCACTGCGCTGCCCAATATATGTGGTTGTAATGGAGAGTCCCCTGTACTTCATAAATTCTATTTTAGAGATGTTTCTTTGTGTTTATGCTGCAACCATTTTTTTTTCATCAGGTTGAAACTTCAGGTTATTGCAAGTTTGAGGAAATGTAGTGGAAATGCACTTTCTCCTCTACAGCTTTCATGTGGGGCTACTGTCGGTCAACAGATGGAACATTAGGTACCTTAACACACAACCGCTAGTTATGACAGAATTTGATATTTTGAAGTTTTGATTAATCTCCTGTTTAAATGATCAGTTCTCCTTTCCAGCATCATATTATTGTTAAATGATAGCATCGGGTTTCTGAGGACATTAATCATAGCATCAGCCCATTCTCCCGCAGCTTGAAAGGAGGAGTTAAACGCAGAACATTTCATAAATTTCTTTCTTTTTTTTTTTTCTGTCGCATTCCAGCTCAAAGACTTCATTTACACCATTTATTCATCAGTTATAGAAAGCTATGTAGTAAGGTATAGTAACAGTTTAAAAAATCTGAACCTGGAACACTGGCAACGCTGTGAAGTAAAGTGACCATACAGTAAAACAGCAAAACATCAGAATTGCTGTATGCAAAAGTATTTGTGTTTGAGATTTGCTGCTTTCCTCACCACTGTTTTAGAATACTTTGTAATTGCTTGCTTATCAATGTCAGAGTTTCAGAGGGACAGTGATTTAAAAGACAGTCATATCCAGTGGCATGTGTCAACCTCAGATGGGTGTTATCACTTTAAATTGGTGGTTTATAACACACAATACCATGTTATCCTGGGTCTTTCATTGGTTTTTCTTAATCTCTTTAAATGTATAATATTATGAGTGGTAAATAGATGAGCATTTGTTTTGGTTTACGTTTTGTAATAAGATTGACTGCCCCAGAGAGTTCTACTTTTGGCATCTAGGGCTTCATTTCTTCTTTCTGGTGGTGTTTCTATAGGTTCATAGGTATATACTAGGCTAATGACTAGCAGGGCCTTTACTAGACTTGCGATACAGTCCAACCAAGCTGTGTCCCTATGTGTCATGGATGTTTATTAAGAGGTGGTATGTTAATTAGGAGGATTCTACAGGTTATATGGGGGTATGTTAGTTTTTTTGTATTACTCTCTGTCTCTGTCTGTCAGAGACAAGGAGGCCAGATATTGATTCTTCTGGTTTGAGCCTTGAGTAGGATACTGTATCGCAGCTGGTAATTAAATACGCGGCTTGTTGTGAGACTCATTTTTGGATGCTCATGCTGCTCTGAGTAGCTCGCTGTAAACTTGTTTCCCAAGAAATATCTTTTGGTGTCCACAGTTCAGATTCCTGTGATTTGTACTGGCCATAAAATGCTTCTTTAATGGTATCCATCTGTTACTTTAATAGACTTTGTTGACAGCTAAGGAATTGCTTGAACTGGATATTACTAAAAATGGCCTACTGTCTAGTCTAATGGACTTGGGAAAGCCAAATTTGTGATGATGCTATTTATTATTTGTGTAACAGTTTTACTGAGGTAGAAGGTATTGGCCCTGCTAAAATATTTCTATAGAGTATTATAGCTTCATAGAATGTTACGAGCCCTTATAGGCCTAGCCATATTTATCCTGAGTTGCCTCAGTTGTAAGTGGTTATGTGAGTAAAGTTCAGAGATAAGGGTCTATGGTAGTTCATACTAACTTCCTGTGCCCAGGAGGGACATGGGCACCACCCCAGGAGTGAACTTGCCATCACCTATCCATTGATCTAGGTTGCATTTGAAGAGAATCAGGGAGGATCTCTGTTTCACATGAATTGGAACCTTGTCCCAAAGAAGTGGCCATCTCTGGGGAGATGTCTCTCCAGCATGACCTATTCATGTCCGAGGCTAGGCTAAGATCCTTGGAGCAACTGACCCTCGTACAGTTTGATTTACAAATGTGTGGCATTTTCATCAGGGCTGGATCAGAAACTGCCTTGTAAATATTCACTCGTAGATAAGACAGGAACCTTTGTAAACTGTCCTGTAGAATTATTTTCTAATTTATTTATTTATTTTATTTTACATTTATTAACTAGGATTTTCTGACTGAGCAAAAGCCTTTTTTCAGCAGAAAAGAAGCTCCAAAGCATAGTTACAAAAAATATAACCATTACAAACACAGTTAACATTATAATCATTCATAATAATAAAACTTGTAGAACAGTTATCACATGTATGCAGTTACAATTATCTATAAAAATGTTATGAATAATTCTGCAGCAGAAGGAAAGGAGACAGTGTTAGGTAAAAATGATGAAGTAGACTAGTTTAAATTGTAAATGTTTTGGTATAGAGGAGAAGAAATTATGGTAAAATGGAGGAAGTTAGGTGTGTTATTTAGTGAAGGTATATTCAAGGAGACTGAGAACGGGTACAATTCCTGTGACTTTTTAAGTACTCTTTAGTGGATAGTTTGAATACTTGTAGGATGTGAAAGGGATCTTACTTCTTGTGGGAGTGTGTTCCAAGCAATAGAGGGATGGTAGCTGTATGTAATAGCCCCTGTTTTGGACTTGAGCTTGTAGATTTGTAAAAGGTCTTGGGTGGAGCTCCTGAGTAATCTGGATGAGACATTGTGGGAGATTATGGTGCCTAGTGCTCTCCAAATTTGGTCTGGTAATTCTGTCATCTGAAGGAAGAACTCCTAAAATTTACTGACTATAAATGTAATCTCCATTTTCACTTTTTGCATCCAAAAATTCTGAGTACTGGCATTGTTGTTCCCTGCAGAGCATCGGCACATGTATTCAACTTACCTCTTACAACAGGATAATACGTCCAAACATTAAACACGCTATCATCATATGGATACCTATGAAGCCTTATCTTAGCATAGGTATAGACTTTAGATCTATTGCAAACCTCTGACCTTTATCCAGAATTCTGGGAAAAAAATGAGGGGCAAATGCTTTTAATACATCCAAACAAATATACGTACATATGATCTACTAACAGACTGCATGGATTTTACCCTACGGCAGGGCTAGCCACTTGGTGATGAGAACACTGGCTCTTGATAATTATCAGTGTTGAAGTAACACCCTAAGCCCATGTGCAAATATAGAAAAATAGGTTGTAAGATGGATGGATGGGTAAATGAATAGTACTCAGACAGCAGTGTTTACAATAAGCTATTTTTCTGAATTTAAAAATAGCATCTTAAACAGTTAACATATCCTTTTATACTCATACTAATTGTTTGAAGAATTACTTATTCAATAGGTCTTTTGCTATCTATGGATAAAATTCCTGCTTTGTGACTGATAACATCAACTATGGATACTTTCAGGGCTCTGAGTTAGGACAATTTCCCTCCTCACTCTATATGAGCAGTCTCCGTAAGGGCCTACTACATCCGAGTATTTCCGAGTGAGCAGATGCCATTGTATTAACAGCCCCCCGCAATTCTTTTCATCATTTAGCTGCAGGATCATGAAATGATTTTTGTTTGCTTTGCAAGCAGCAAGATAAAACTATTTGTCAATACCAGTAAATATGCTGCTATGGTTTCTGCTACAGCAAAAAGGTTGGCTAAAGTTTCAGCATCTTGTATAACTTATTCCTTATGCCTTGTACTCCTAGTTAGTATGCAACAGATCTCTAGGTATATCGTTTGATAGGCTTTCACATTCATGCAGATTTTACTGCAACTAAATATGTATTTATTTATTTAGTTAGGTAGCTTATTTTGTCATTTGCTAACCAGGATTTAACATTGGTCAGAGTAACAGATGACATTTTCAAATGGATGCATGCAGAATGATTGACAGTGAAGCGTATATTACAAGTAAGAAATCACTACAATAATTGGAAAGAAAAAATATATATAAGTAATAACTGGAAAGAAAAAAAATATATATAAGTAAAACAACTACCACCATTTAAACAGTAAGAAAGATTACATAACTTGCAACATACAGGAGAAACATCTGGAACAGTATTTCATATAATCTTACTTTTAGAAACTCATCAGGTTATTTATTATGTATTTTATATTTGTTAACCGGGAATGTCCCACTGGATACATGTCCATTTTCCGCAGAGGCCAGTGGAGAAAAGCTCCAGTTACAAACTTACACAAGTTTATTAAAAATTTACAAATACTTAAATACTTACAAAACTTGTCTAAATCTAAGTACTTCTTTTAAAGAGGCTGTTATTGTAATGTTTTTTTTTAATACAAACTGCAGTTCGTTAAATTTACCATGCCTAGTAAGTTTTTGGCTTTTAGAATACTTGTAAATTTTACCTTGTATCAGAAAGCATGCCATAGTGGTGCAGCGGTTAGCGTTGTTCCCTCACAGGAAGAGGTTCTCCTGTTTGATTCTTGGCTGGAGCACCTTCTGTGTGGAGTCTGCATGTCCTCCCTGTGGTCGAGTGACACTAAAGACATGCAGGTAGGTGTGAGCATGAATGGGCATGTCTTCTTTGAAGGTTGGGTGCTGGGCTGGCAACTCGGCACTGTAAAAATCCACTGCCAATCATGAGCAGACTGGAGTTCCACTGTGGTGACCCCTAACCGGGAAAAGCGAAAGACTTTTTTTTTTTTTTTATCAGAAGGCATGCATTTACTTGAGGAGATAAACTTATAAAATTCTAGCTTGGGCTTCACATTTTCACTAGTTAAAGAACAATCAAATCTGTACTAGTGTGTCAGGTGATGTTATGTTTCCTGTTTTTTGTCCTGTGCAGACTACAATATCATCAATAGTACTTTAGTACTGCACTTATTTTGGCTAAGTAGCATCACTTCGAGTGCCATTGCACATTTTGTATTAATCTAGGTAATTGTTTCTATACATAATTTGTCTGTAAATTGCCTGCGATTGTGTGACATCTAGGTCAGTGCCCAGATAAGTCAAAATCTGTTTTAAAGCAGCCCTCCCATAGTGGCTGCTGTTGTACTGAAGTTTTTTTTTAATAAAATAATCATCTAAATTCATTATGCTTAGTAAAAATCTGACTGTTCAATTTTTTAATATGTTGCTGTGTCTTTTGGCTTTTCCCGGTTAGGGGTCGCCACAGCGGAACTCCGGTCCGCTAATGATTGGCAGATTTTTTACATGCCGAGTTGCCAGCCCTGACTCACAACCTTCAACGAAGGTACACCCATTTACGCATGTCTCCACACAGTAAACGCTGTAGCTGAGAATCGAACAGGACAACGTCTTACTGTGAGGCGAAAACGCTACCGCAGCACCACCACTGCAGTTATTTGATTTTTTTTAATATGTTTTCCCATATTTGGACCAGAAAACATAATTTACTTGGAAGATAAACCTAAAAAAATCTAAACTAGGCTTGTCAGATTGACACAGACTTGTACACAGAGTGGGTTGTTCTTAAATTAGCCAATTGGTTACTTTTTGGGGGTAATGTTGTACTTTTGTTTTGTATACTGTAGACAAAGATGTCCTCGGTTGTTTCTGAAGTTGCATTTTTGTGTAGTAACTGTTGCA
>NC_056731.1:1969938061-1970058061 GCF_019279795.1 Protopterus annectens
ACCAGACTGGACGCTTGCCTTTGGTACAAAGAGTCTTTGTTTTGCTTGGGATTGCCTTATCCATGCAGTCCTGCAGGTGCTGGTAGAAGGCATTTGTAAGTGATTCAGCGGCTTGAGTACTGTTTTCCGCCAGCTCTGGGGCCTTAAAGGAGACCACACTAGTCTTTAGAAGTGTGAAGTCGGCTTTCGAGAAGTTCTTTACTGTGGTCTTTTTTATTTCAGGTGGGGGTGGGATGAGGACCTCCAGCGAGATTAGTTTGTGATCTGATCTCACCAGTGAGGGGTATACTTCCGCTGTTGAACATTGTGCTCCCATGTTCATGATGATGAGATCAAGTATGTTTTCTCCTCTTGTGGGGATGGTGACTAGTTGTTCCATGGCATTTGAGTTTATGAATTCCAGGAACTTTTGGGCTAGGGTGTTTGGGCTTGAGTAGTGTTCCCAGTCTATATTAGGGTAATTGAAGTCACCTAGTATGATGGTGTTTGGTGATACATTTATCCCCTCCAGTGTTTTCAGGAAGGCCATGTGAGGTTCCTGAGTTTGTGAGGGTGGCCTGTAACATGCTACAATTTGCAGAGCAGTCTTGCCTATGGTTAATTGCACCTGGATGGTCTCCGATGCATCATGCGTTGCCACCAGTCTTGAGGTGTGGGTGTCCTTGATGAATAATGATACCCCCCCTCCTTTCTTGGTATTGTCCGGATTTTGGGGCCGGAATGCATGATATGAGGTAAAACCTGATAGTGCTGGGGTGCTCTCAGGAGCCTTGAACCAGGTTTCTGTCACAGCACAGACATCGATGTTCTCCATACTGAGAAGGGCCTCGAGTGTGTGCATTTTGAGATTTAGACTTCTGGCATTGAGCAGCATTACCCTTAGTTTTTTTCCTTTTTTGTGTTCTAGGGTGGTAGGTTTAGAATTTGAGCCTTGCCTAAAAAGGCACTATGGGGTGGCAAGAGCCTTTGCCAATATCCGGAATCCCAGGGTGACAGGTGCAAGCCGTCCCTTGCGCAAGCAGCGTGGCTTGTCCAGCATGTCATCCCAGGCAGACAGACATTGGATCCCCTTTGAATGACACCAGAGTTTAAGCCAATTGTTAAAGCTGATCATCTTATCTCTGTATTGTGGCATCATTCTTGGTGAAGGTAGGATACTGCTCAAGGTCAGAGTCATACCTGCCTGGGCTACATAATCAGAGAGCTCCTCAATGTCTCTTTTCATGTAGTCCAAGGAGTGCGTCTCAGGTCGTTTACACCAGCGTGGACAATGACTGAGTCGTATTTGTACCTGCTGTTGAGAGACCTGAGTGCTTGGGTTATGTGGCGGATTCTAGCCCGACAGGCAGCTTACTGTATCTCTCCTTACTCAGTCTGGTGAGCGGGACGTCAGTGTGTCTGACTATGGAGTCACCAATGACTAGTGTGTCTGGCATTGTGTTTGGCCTTGAGGGCTGTGACTGTTTGACACTCTGACTGTGAGGTCTATGTGTTGCAGGTGTTGTGTTCTGAGGTGGTGGTTGTTTGGGTGTCTGCTTTGGTGGCCTCTGCTGTTTTGGTAGATTTTTGATTAGAGCCTCCGAGTATGTCTTTGTGTGTTTATGTGTATGATTTGAGGTTGTGATGGTACTATGTGAGACTGGGTCTATAGTGTGTGTGATAACCTTCTCCTCCTGACTGGTCTTGCCAGTCCTATGTTGAGAGAGCTCAGCCTCCATATTTATATACAACTAATATATTTATTTATATACAACTTTTATATATATATATAAAATCAAAAGTTCCGTAGAATAAGCGACAGGCAAAGAAGTTAAGCCACGAAGGTACTTTATTGGAATAAATTAAGCGCTTTTCGTCAAGCCAATGCCCGACTTCCTCAGAAACAAACACATATAAACGTTAAAAAACATTTATATATACATAGTCATTATATATAACTTGTTTGCCTGTCGCTTATTCTACGGAACTTTTGATTTTATTTGTGTTTGGCCAGTTGGTTTTATATATATATATATATATATATATATAGATATATATATATATATATATATATATATATATATATATATATATATATATATATATATATATTTATATACAACTAATCACCAGCTATCTGGAGTAAAATAGAGCTTAAGATCTGTATTCTGAAGTGTAAATCTGTCTATCAAAATACTAAAATAAAAAAATAAGTACATTTAAAATTGGTCATTCTAATTTCTTTTGTTGCCCTTGATGTTTTAGATCTGTTTCTATTATTTGTTGCATACTTGTTCTGATGACAAGATCTCTGTCTCAAGGACTGTCAAGATCCTTAATATTAACAAATATAACTACTACATGATGGTCCATGTGGGCGTAAATGACCAGGCATGCAAAACCCTATGGGAAATGCAGAGACATTTCTGAGCTCTCCATGCATGTCACAAGTTTGGAAAGACTTTGGTACTGAGTGGAATCTTACCTTCACCAAGAATGATGCCACAATATAAGGAAAAGACTAATTTCTCTGCATTTCCCTTGGGGTTTTGCATGCCTGGTCATTTACGCCCACATGGATCACCATGTAGTAGTTATATTTGTTAATATTAAGGATCTTGACAGTCCTTGACAGACCTCGATGCTTTGCCAGAGACTGCCTGCATCTGTCACCCCTGGGCTTCCGGATAGTGACCAAGGCTCTTGCCACCCCTATAGTGCCTTTTTAGGCAGTGCTCCAAAGACCAAATTACCACTGTAACAGCCACAAACAAATGCAATCTGAGGGTCATGCTGCTCAATGCTAGAAGTCTAAATCTCAAAATGCACTCGCTCAAAGCACTCCTTAAAATGAAGAACATTGACATTTCTGATGTAACAGAGACCTGCTTCAAGGCAGCAGAAAGCACCCCTGCACTACCAGGCTATAACTCATTCCACACCTTTTGGCCCCAGAACTTGGACCAAAGCTCAAAGGCAATGGTGTTTCCATATTCATAAAGGACGCACACACCTCCAGACTGGTAGCCCAACATAATGTATCCAAGATACTTCAGGTGTAGCTTACACTGGGTAAGACAGCAATTCAGGTCATAGCCTGCCATAGGTCCCCAGCCATGTCCCAAGACTCACACTCCACATTCCTAAGCACCCTGGAGAATATTAGGGTCCAACCTAGCACTCTCTTACTAGGTGACTTCAACTACCCCTCCATTAACTGGGTAAACTACTCATGTACCAGTACATCTGCCCAACATTTCCTGGAGTTCATTAATCCAGTGCCCTGGACCAGCTCATTCTTACCCCCACTAGAGGTAGCAACATCCTTCACCTGGTCATTACTAACATGGGTGACCATTGCTCTACACCAATAGTCCACTCTTACCTGGTTAGATCTGACTGCAAACTGATCAGCTTGGAAATCCATATTCCCCTCCCCCCGCAAAGGTAACCACCATGAAAAGCTTCTCCAAAGCTAATTTTGGGCTCCTAAAAACAGAGGTGGCTAACTGCACGGCACCCATGCAAATGGAGAATAGTTGTGTGACTGCAGAATGATACACCAATGCACTGTACAAACACGTACACAAATGCCTGGATCTCGCTATACTCAGTAGAACCAAGATGCTCTCCTCCAAAAAAAGGAAGCCAATCTGGTGGTCCCCTGCCATAAGCAAACTCTACCACAGAAAGTGGAAACTGATGTGGAATAAGGTGAAGTCCCAAGACTGGAAAAACTCCCTTATCAGCCGCAACAAAAAGTTGAGATCCCACATCAAATCCTCTGAAGCTAGCTATGAAAACAGAATTGCAGCAGATAGTAAAGACAACCACAAGGCCTTCTATAGTTATGTAAAGAATATCCACGGCAATACCCAGATTTGCTCTGAGCTACTGCACAATTGTACTTCCTATACCAAGCAAACAGATATTGCCAGTGTACTGGCCGACAGATTCAGTGCTAACATTGCCCCTCCCCCCCCCCCCCAAAGGACCAATCACAATACCAGTAGATTGCCAGACACCCAGTATTACTGCTGCACAGATTAAAACAGCACTGTCCAAGGCCAAGAATACAGCTTCTATGGGACTTGACAATATCCCTGGTTGTGTTCTACATGAACTACAGAGTGAACTGGCACTTCACCTATGTGCCCTGTTCAATCACAGCCTCACCTCAGGCTTTGTCCCTACTGAATCGTGCACTGCTACAGTTTTCCCTCTCCACAAAGGAGGAATGATTACAGACCCTGGGAACTATTGCCCTATTAGCCTGACGAGTTTGATATGCAAAGCTATGGAACGCATTACCATCGACCTATATGGAACGCATTACCATGGACGCATTACCATGGACCTAATAAACATGGATATAGGTAATCTCCAATCTCTGGATCCTACACAGTTTTGGTTTTTTTGAAGGGTAGATAATGCCTGCTCAACTTGGTCGACTTCTTCGAGTCTGTCACCAGAGCTGTGGATGAAGACAAGGTGGTTCATACAGCCTACCTTGATCTGGCCAAGGCTTTTGATACCATTCCCCACTCAGGAATCATAGAATAACTCCCTAAGCTTGGCATCAACCCATATATCACTAGGTGGGTTGCAAACTGGCTCACAGAGCCCACAGTGTGAAAGCTGACTCCAAGTCAGACTTCTGACTATTCACGAGTGGAGTCTCACAGGGTATGTTCCTGGGTACTCTCCTGTTTGGTATCTACTTCTGTGAAGTCCAGACCAACATGAAGGGACTTTGGCTGACAAAGTTTGCAGATGATTGCAAGTTGGGAGCTATTATTATCTTCCCAAGTGATGTTGACATCCTACAGAATGGCCTCACTGACACTGACTGGTGTCAGAGCCATGGCCTTAAGCACAATGTCAAAAAATGTGTCATCATCCCCTTTGGGAAAAACCCGGTTCCCATGAATTACCACATTGATGGTAGTCCACAGAAGGTTTTATAAGAGATCTAAAAACACAGGTTGACAGCAACCTCTCTTTTGACCACCACATTGCCACTGTGGTCAGAAAGTCCTTCTGTTTGGCACATCTCATTACTAAGGGTTTTGCATCCAGGAAGAAAGAGGTCATTGTCTCCCTCTACTCTTGCCTCATTAGGCCAATCATTGAGTACAATGCCCTATTTGGCATGTACCTCACTAGACACCTGCAACAACTAGAGAGGCCGCAAAAGTACCTCACAAAGAGGATCCTAGACCTTAAACACTTGTCATATATGGGTAGACTCAAAAAAACTCCAACTATTCCCTGTCTCATATTGCCTACTTACAAAGCTGTGTCTGACGCAGCTCTGTTAGAAATGCTACATCTAAAGAAATCCCAATCCCTCCGCATCACATGCTCCAGGTAACGCAACCTCATTACCACAATTAACAGAACATGCTGGAGGGACAGGTTCATAACCCAGAGACTGCCCATGCTATGGAACAGACTTCCGTTACATGTGAAGCAGAGAGAGCACCTCACTGACCCTCTTCAAGAGAAATCTTAATGAGTGGATGGGAAACAGAAAATTCACCATGGGGATAACTCCAGTGGCTCTACTCGACAGAGGCACTGGGAACTAAGGTTGGGTGGCACTATGCCAGGGTAATCCTATGGCTAGGCTTGTAAAGGCCCCAAGGTCATTAGCCTAGGACACTCCTATGAGCCTATAAACAACTGGCTCAGTAACAGCGCATCAGTACTTGCTTTCCATGGATGGCTTGCACGTCTCATCCCCAGACTCCTGAATACTGTCTAAAGCCCATAGTACCTTTTTATAGGCAGAATCTAGGTAATGGATCCCTAAAAAAATACAAAAAAAGGCATTGGAGAATATCAATGTGGTGTTGCTTACTCCTAAAACTCTAAATTGCCAGATCTTGCAGCCCTCCTGTATGTGAAGCATACCTCTCAACCTCTTAGAGCATGAAATCTGGACAAAGCCATAAGTAAAACTAGGACAAAGGCCCAAAAATTGGGACAATTTTTAAATATTGCTCTTACAAACTTAGAAAGCTGATGGAATAACAGGTTTTGCATTAGCATGAATTTTCTGAAGGATATGAAGTCCAACACTCAAATGTATTTCATTATTTTCTAACTTCAATCTTTGATTTGCCAATAATTTTCCAGAAAACCACAATTTTATGAAAAACGGACCAAAAATATGGGCATTCTGCAAATATCTGTACAGCTGACAGGTATGATTTGAAGTACATTCATGTGTGTATTACTGAAACCTGGTTTAAAAGTGCAGAATGCAACCCTCAATACCAGGGTTTTGCACTTGACATGCCTTTCGATCCAATGGTAGCTGTAGTGGAGTATCGATATTTGTTCAAGACCACATCGCCTCAAGACAGATTCCCAAAGACCAACAAACTGAACATGTCGTTGAGATTCAATTCAGACTAAATAGAAACAATTTCAGATCATAGCTTGTTACTGGACTCCTTTGATTACCCATGAAAACCATGTCCATTTCAAAATTATACCAGTTGAACTTTATATGCACAAAACCTCCATCACCCTTGGAGAATTTAATTACTTGTCAATAAACTAGGAGACCTATACCTTAAATGTAGATTAGATTATGCCTGATAATTCCTTGATTTCATCAACAAAGAACAAAAATTCCCTGGATCAAATAATTTTTGCCATGACAGAATCCCAATAATGTTCTTTGATAAAAAAAAAAATGCAGGCAGTGGCAAATGCAGTGATGATGGTGGTAAGTCGATTTCTGCTCTCCGATTGGTTAGTTAGCAACTGGATTATACTTGTACGACTAACCACTCTTGGGTCCACTTCCATTTAATGTCACTGCAGAATACCATAAAGAAAAAAAATAATAGCCATTGTTAGTATTGCTTTGTATCAAAGTATTTCTTTGTATCATGAAAAGATCTACAGCAGAGCTTGCACTGTATTAGGCCAGTGGATAATAAAGTACAAATCTAGTTAATCTAGATAAATAGTCAAGGATGTGACAACTGTCATTGCTATAATAATGCAGCTATGACTACAGGCAAAACTACATGAAAGCTGATGTACTGGTAGGTAACAAAGAGAATAAGGGCCATGGGTAATCTTTCTTTGTTTCCTTTCCACACTCTACAGAAAGGATGAGAGGAGATTACAGTGCCAGAATCGTGGGGCATGGGGCATACTTAAAAAATGAATGCAACTTTTTATAGTGCTTAATATTGGTAAAGCTACCTACAGAGCACTTTAGGTTGTGTCTCTGGCAGTCACTGAAGTCCAGAATAATTAAATATCTTCTTAGCAGGACTAGAAATCACATGAGGGAAAACTAGAATGTATTCCAATATGTTATACACTGGTTTCTTGTAAATAAGATATTTATTTGTCTGTACTACAAATTGCATTGGTCTTACAGATTATTTACTATCATTAAGGCAGTTAATGGTATTTGAAATTAACAGAATTATTTTAAGTGGGGATATCAGCTCCTGTCATGTTTTAAAAAAAATCTCAAAGCAAGACAGTGCTTCATGTTTGTAGAGAATATTGGGTGAATTAACTTGTGAAAAGACAGTAGAACAAATGGTATAATAAGAGCTGATCCTGACAAATCCACATTCTAACATGAAAATCAGAATAAATGTCAAAAGTACTTTATAATAGTCATTGAGTGTAAAAGGGGTGACCATATGAAATGTCAGGACCTGCTAGAGTGAGTCTTGAAATACGGAGACTGAATGGCTAAAAGAACGGACTTGCATATACTATGTTTCAAATGCCATTTCTCAGAATATTCACTTTTCTCTGATGTATGGTGATCTCGGAGTTGAAGTTTGGGAGTTGTATGGGGGTTGTGTCCCACATGTAGGGGACAGAGGGGGGCTTTCCTCACCTGCAAAAAGAAGTTTCAGTCTTTTTTTTCTTCTAGCTTTTCAGGACTCGATATTTTGAGTGCCAGCATTTCAATAGGAAGCTGAAAGAGCAGTTTATCTGCCTGTCTGTAACATTTCCGTAACTCTGAGATCTTGGTTAGACTGGGGTCTTGTTTCTGGATATCAAAGGCTTAGTGAAATCCATGACATGAGATCATGTAGAGCTTCTCCATACTTTTCACATAATGAAATACATTTGAATATGGGTTCTACATCTACTACACATTTTGGAACACAGATCCCTATGTATTTTACTACAGATGACAATATAGTATTTGAAGCCATTAATAAACATTGGGATATTTTAGCTACTGATCCAGCAATACATGAAATAGTGAGAGACAGAGCGAAGTTTAGGTTCAAGAATAAATCGAACCTTAAAAGACTGTTGTGTCACCCTAAAGTTAAAAATACCCAATCAGAGAGACAAGTAAGTGTGACTTATCCATGTGAACAATGTAATTTCTGTACATATATTGATTCTAGTAGTAGTTTTTGTGCATCCAGACATAGAAAAACAGTTAATTTTTTCTTTATATGCTAATTGTAATACCCCTCATGTGGTATTTGGCAATTTGTAATGTATGCAGGTCATTTTATGTAGAGAAGACCAATAGGCTTTTGAAAAACCGTATAAGAGAACATCTCTATGCCATTAGGACTGTCACCTACTAATGCGTTAGCCAAGCATGTGATGAATTGTGGTAAAGAACATCAGTTTAGCTTTTTAGTAATAGACGTGATCTCACCTAGTATGAGAGAAGGAGACATTCGAAATGCTACAGAGAAGACAGAGACTTGTTGGATCATGAGACTGAGGGCTGATAGAGGTAGTGGCCTTAATGAGAGGGCTTCGTTGAAGCCCATTAAGTCCAGAAAAATTGTTAAAAAGTGATTTAGCTATACATGCCCAGTCATAATTTTAGCCAACTATTACTATTTTGCTACTTTTATTGGTTTTAAAAAAAATTCTTCTGTATACTAGTATGAAATAAATTGGATATTAATTAATATGCTGCTATAGTTATTGAAATTATATGTGTATGTATGTGTGTATATATATATATATATATATATATATATATATATATATATATATATTTTTTTTTTTAAAGGTTTTATATTTAATGTAATGTTATTATATTTTATATATATTTTATATTAACACATCAAGTTGTTTTTATGAGGTTTTTATTTAGTAATAAATGTCATTAATAGATTAGGTAGTGCAGGATGTTATGACTTTAAAAATTTTTTCTGATTATAATTGAATGAATTTGATTGGTTGATTTAACATATTTCTATACCATTGATGTTTTTTGGACATTATTGGTCTGAAGAAGTGAAATGTGAAAGCACTAACCTGTGCACTAATAAAGATGTTTTTTCTGCATTGTGGATACTGGTGCCTGATTGTAACCGTGGTCGTTTCTGCTACCTTTAATACTTTTGTTGCTTTATTTCTTATAATTTTGATGGCAAAACATTTGTTCTGTGGGTAGTACTATTTTTCATTCTTGTTTCTGGATATATTTAAACGTTGAGAGTGGCAGTTAGTAGTAGTGTTCAGAAATGTGTTCTAGCTGTGCATTTTATTTCTGAATGTTTTAAAACTGCTTTTAAGCATTAGTGTTTTTGCATATATGATTTCAGTGACTTTACATTTGGTAATGTTTTCAATGAACAATAGAGCTTTTCTGACACTGATACAGTATGTTACATCTGTGCACTGCCCAGTAATCAAGGAGCCTCAATCCTCACCACTAACACCAGTGAGGGGCATCCACATTGGGAAGGATAACAAGTACACAAACAATAAAGTACAATTTCCCTTAAGAATCCAATGCCAATCATTGGCGGACCAGAGTTCCGGTGTGGTGACCTGTAACTGGGAAAAGCCGAAAGACCCAACAACAACTGTTGTAGAATTGAAGATTCATTACTGTCTTATTGTTACTATATTCATTTTCTCACAGTGTGTGTCTTGCTTTTTGGCATCCTGGAATAGAATTTTTTTCAGGACTATTGAAGGATTCTAGTTTTTTTAACCACTGTGGGTAGATTGTCCCAGAGGGCTGGGCCTAATCTAGGTGCTTTAACCAGTTGCTAGCTTAAAGGGCGGTCTAGCTGACGTGAGATTGCTCTGTTGGCTACTTCTTGGGGAGTGTTTTTTTTTCTCTGGGGCAAGCAGTATCCCATATTCAGTTATTTGAATAATAAGGTGCCTAGGAGCAGCGTGCTCTGCTTGACATAGGGAGCCAGTAATTTTTATAAGGTACATCATGGTCACGAAAGCAAAAGTCTGCAGCAAAGAAAATGTACATATGTGACTCTGTGGTTTGGAGCTTAGGAGGCCAAATGCGAGAGAAGATGACAGGTTTGATAGCATAGTTTTTAGATGAGGGAATACCTTTTGTATGAGGTGAAATTCTCTGTATGACTTGTAAAGTTGAGTGAATTAGAGTTAGACCTAGGTATTTCTGTTCTTTAACCTTACAGATCTATAATATGTAGTATTAGTAATGTTGAAAGCTTCGTTGGTGTACCAAAAAGCATGATGTTAGTTTGTGTGGAGTCTGTTTGGTTTTAGCCAATTACATAGTGATGAAAATTTGTGGTGTATATTTCAAGAGGCTTGTGTGCTTTGGTAGCATCAAGCATGAACATCTCATATGCATACATTATGATACTAAGATTGGGTAGCTTATGGGTCATGTGACATGTCCTTGAGGAATAGGGAGTGCAGTAGAGGGCACAGCAGTGAACCTTGGACACAAGTCTTTTAATGTGACTATATCAGAAAAAAATATTGGCACAATAAACTTAAAAGGTTCTATCTTTCAGGTAGTTTCCAAACCATGAAACTGTGATGTCAACAAGTTCATTTTTTTTTAAGTTTGTGTAAATGAAGGTTATGGTTCACAGTCCCAAATGTTGTTGTCATTAACTATAAATATTCCAGCTCCAATATGCCTTTTGTTCATATTGCTATAGATATAATTAGTAACATTTTTTAAGACTGTTAAGGTGATAACTTAAGAGTTTTTGAACTTATGTTGCCTATCAGAGAGGAAGGAATCCTGCTGTTACATCTTTAAAGAACACCGCAAGATTCAACAAGCAAGATTTTCTCTGAACTAGCATGTATGCTCCATATCTTATAGGAGCAAAGCAGGCCCCTCTGTCATTTTGGATCAAATCTCTAATGTTCCATGAAATATTTCTGCTGGTATCTTGTTTGGCTTGTAGTGCTTTTCCAGGAAATATTTCTGTGGTTATGTCTCAATATCAAGCACCTACAGAAAGCATTGTATTAAAGTAGGCTACCACATAAGGATATTTGTCTACCTGTGTCACAAAAGACACAATGGATACTGATACTATGGAAAAGTGGCAGCGCAACACTTCACTGGTACAATATGTATCGACTAGACAGGAAGTCATAAATTAGCTAATGAGTACAGTGTTGTGGAGATACAGAACACATTTTATTTTCTTATAATATGTATTGGCTAACTAATAAACAGCCCATCATTAGACAGTGTGTTCGGTAATATCCAACAAATGGTCTTTGGGTAAGCCTCTAAGTAAATGTATCAATAGTTGAATAGATTACACCAGACAACGTTTCTGAAGCTGATAATACCAGAAGTAGCTGAGCAAATGAATTGCTTCTTGCTGGAATCTTTCTGACTTCCAAAAGGAATAACATAGTGAAAAATTACCTGCTGTTTTTTTATGTGCTTTTTGGTGGATAATAATAGCTATAGAGTGTAACTAACCTAATCCACTTCAGCTCTAAAAAACTATCTCATCACATTCTGCATTTGAGCTGTATAAGGAAATAAAATATTAGCAGCATGAGCACAAGCTTGCTGTGAGCTGAATGGCGAGAAGGGGGAGGCAGTGTAATTGCCTGCCACTGTACTCTGCAGTATGACTGCAAATATTGCAGCTAATAAGTAACACATTTAATAGTAAATTACATTAGGAGTGAATGAGTACCTCTTCATCTGTAACATTGACTTAAAGAGATGGCAGTGTTTCCCATAACACAGCATAAAATTGTTCTAATTAGCCTGACACTTAATAAAGCATGGATCACCATTAAGTACACTTGTGCAGTGGAGCGTAAGTGCTGATTAACGGATAACGCTCATTAATCACACCCTCCTGTTCTTGCTAACACTGAAACATTTTAAATATTTGGAATGTAAGTACTGCTGGGTGCTGTTCTCACAGCTTCTTTGAGAACGGTCACTTCAGGCAAAGTGGTGACTGTCTAATGTTTACTAAAGACACTCATTTACCAGCATTATAGTCGCCTGTTTGTGCCTAATTAGGAATTCAAAGGTTTAAACAAGGATAATAGTGAGATTTTGGGACAGGTGGAGATCATGAATACATTTACACCAGCTGTAGATTAAATATTAATCAACCCTTCTTGGTATATCTGCAGCTAGACAGTGTGCGTGTCTGTCTGTCTTTGTGCGTGTCTGTCTGTGTACATGTCTGTTTGTCTGTCTGTCTGTGTGCGTGTCTGTCTGTGTGTGTGTGCGACATGGCTCATCAAGTGTATCGCCTGATCATACCTCTCAATTGTCCAGATTTTCACAGAATGTGCAGATTTGTGCATCATATTTTTAGTCTATTCCTCAGTAGTTTTCTTGCAAGTCACTGAGGACTTAACTCAACTGCACATCATTATTTAGTTATTTATGTATCTTATAGCCTTCAGAAAATGCATACTAACCCAAGTCCTATTATTCTGGCAATTTTCTAAGTTTATAAGAGCAATATTTAAAATCTGTTCCTCTTTGTGGGCCTTTGCCCCCCCATTATTCTGCTTTTTTCCCAGATTTATTGTGGTAAGAGGTTGAGTTTGATATGCCTGGCATACAGTTTGACACTTTTTCACGAAGAAAACAAACGTGTCTGAAAAAGATTCATTTGTCTCCATTGTTTCTGCTCTAAAGTGACATCATTTTGGGAAGTCAGGATGCATCATTTTTAGAGGTATATGAAACACCTTGTTAGTTATGTGATGGGTGGGGGGGGGCATCTTGTTGGTGAGGAAGGATGAGGCTGTCTTGAAAACCTCAGCACTCACCTGGCTTCCAAATTGTCATGCCCTTGTACTTAAAATTTCCTGTGTTCTTCCTCTCTTATCCATCTTCCCCATTATTGATCTTAACTTCTGACTGTTTCTACCCACTTAAAGGTGTAAAACCTGGCATTAGGTGATTGGGTCACAATGACTAATGCCGCCAACAATGGGCATCAGTACTTAAAGCGGATAAGTGGGTTGAAGACCCTTTCTACTCTGACCTATGTCAGGGAGCCACTCTAATGATGGGAGGGGCCTGTGTGTCCCTGCTGGCCACTATGTGTCTAGCATAAAGTCCAGCAGCCCTGGATCAATAAGCTACTGTGTGTCTGGTGTCCAATTGCCCAACTTATCTTATCTGGGATAATCCCTGTTGAGCGAAAGCTGGACATAAAACAACCTGCCAAATATGAAATATGAATTGCTACACTCAGTACAAGTTCACTGACAGGATGCAGCTTGGAAGTGGATGATATGATGGTAAAGAGGAGGTTGGACACACTCTGTATCCAGGAGACAAAATGGAAGAGCAGTGCAGCAAACACACTTGGCTTGGGATCCAGAGTCTACTGCTCAGCAGCTTATGCTCGGGTTCACTCTGTGCCCATACCCTACTTCCATTCCCACCCACCCCCATTTTATTGCATTTATACTCTTCGTCACTCCCCCATACTCATCAGTGAATCACCCTCCTCCACTTCCTCCTCTACACTTTCTTTCTGACAAACAATCTTCACTTCCTGCCCTTATAGCGCTCTCTCAAAATGTTTCCCCTCTTTTCACAAACCTTACTTGTATTCCTGCTCTTTGTAATGCTTCTTCTTTTTATGCATGCAACATCATTGAACCCACATTTATTACCCCCCAAAACGAAGTATGTAACTAGCTTTACATTTTCCCCACAGAATTCCTACTCGAACATTAGCCCTAGGCTATGTCTTACAAATTATATTCTTTGTGCAAAAATGCATATTCTCTCCATAAACTATTCCTTACGTTATACACCCAACTGTCAAGATGTTAGGTGAGTTAGGAGAGAAATGGCTCTGAGGGTACTCATAGCAGTATGGGGAGAAAGGTGTATCATACATTACTGAATAAGCATTCTCTTTGGTAACTTTTGTCCTGCTACTCTTGTCCACTGCCATCTGTACTCAGATTTTTTCCTGCCCTTTTCCAAGAACCATTATCTCATAACTCGCAGCTGCCAACATTAGATTCTCATCTTATTTCTTTTATCTGTTGACTATACCCTGTTTTCTATTTACATACAAAATGGGGATCACCGCAACAAGTAAAAACATATGTCTCTTTGTGTAATAACTGTCCTCTATTCAAACTGATTTATATTCTGACCTCACTGTGAAATAGGACAGAATTTGTAAGGTAAATTCTAGTGGAGGTTTTTGGAGTTGTGAAGTAATAACTGAGCTTTATTTACATTGATTATATTATGACATTATTGCGCAGCATTTTTGAAACTGTGATGTCATTTATGTTTAAGCTTTTCTTTCTTGAGCTTTTGTTGAAAATGGGCTTTTACTCAGATGGGTTATCACAATTTAACAAATGAAGATAAATAAACTGTTTACAAGCTAGTTGTATTGCAGGGCCATCTGTTTAAATATGCACTGAATGTGCTCAGAATTTTGAGGCATTGCACAACATTAAGTGAAAATCTTAACTTTCTCCTAGGGCTTTGTAATGCGCTGTGATGTCTTCCTAAAAAAAAACGTTGTCATTAAAGTCGAGATGTTGACTTTCCTTTCGTTCAATTACAATCCATGAACTTCTTCAGATGGAATATTCTACATTTACCATTATTTAAATGCCAATCGAAGTTAATCACATGGTAATTATTCACAAGAATTATTAGGGGGGTAAATATGGAAAATGTGACTATAAATACTGTTAACCAAGATGAAAACACGGATTTTCCGCCAATTACATCTCCAAATATGTCAACTAATGACCTAGGTCCGCGAAGAAGTGCACGCCTACAAAATCAAAACCCTAATACTAATGGTAATAATACCAGGACCAATAATAAACAAGGGTCCAACAATCAACAGGGTTTTCAGAGGGGGAAAATGCAGAACAGAAGGAACCAACGGAAGAAACACAACAAATGGTGATAGTTGTGAATGATACACAGAACAACCCTTCAGTTATTACGAACTCTGAAGGGGACTTCTCTGTGTAATTTTTCCTCAGTAAATGTATATACTGATTTAGTGAATACATTGGCAAAAGGTCTTACCTTTATACCATCTAGGAGGTTGGATATTACTAACCATATAATAGATCTCAAAACGTATGTAAGGAAATTGAACCTACAGATATTATTAGGTAATATTAGTAGATCACAACCAGATCATTATAGAATTTCTAGTATTTTCAACCCCCCACTGCATAATTTATTGTATACCTTCAAGAAAGTATGTGAATTAGATTTCAGATATTATAATACATGGAATAAGATAAAAGTTACTGATAAGAATCTAACTAGGGATGAACAGGAATGTATTAGAAGTCTGAAACAATTCAAGGTCAGAATTATGAAACCTGATAAGGGGGGTGGGTTAGTATTCATGGACCCAATAGACTATGAGAATAAAATCGAGGCATTGTTAACATCTGATTCATACATAAAATCTTCAATTAATGAATATAATCAAGCTAATCAGAGAATTAAAATATATCTTAATGATTTATTCATTGAAGGTAGGATTGATGTGAGCATGTTTAATTATATGATTATGCCAGCACCAATAGCACCTATGATTTCTGGGGTCCCTAAAATTCATAAGAGTTTGAATAACCCTCCCCTTAGACCAATTGTCAATGGTAGAAATTCTGCAACATATGCATGTGCAAAGGTAATAGATTTAATACTTAAAAAATATGTATATAGTGAAATAGGAATATGTAAGGACTCATGGTCATTTTTGGTAAAAATGAATGAAATGGAATTTGATGATAAATATAATTTTCTTACAATAGATGTAAGAGATTTATATACATCAATACCACAAGATCTCGGCATTGAGTGGGTGTCCCTTAATCTTAGGAAAAAGGGAGCCCCATTAATGGAAGTATCATTGGTAGAAGAATTATTAGATATTGTTTTATCACATAATTACATCTATTTCAAAGGTAATTTTTATCATCAAACAAAAGGAGTGGAAATGGGATCTCCATGTGGTTCTAGTTTTGCCAACTTAGTAATGAACTATTGGGAACATAATCACATTTTTAATGTAGAACATATAAAATCCCAGATAGCATATTTCACCCGATTCTTGGATGACATTTTTATCCTGTTTAAAGGTGATAAAGACCAGGCTAAAATTATGGTAGACTACTTTAATCAGACTACAGAATTTCTGGAATTCACATACAATTTCCATGAGAAGGAAATGGCATATTTAGACATTTTATTGATGAAAAATAACGCTGATAGGAAATATGAGGCAAGGATTTATAGAAAACCTTCGTATTCTAATACATTTCTCCACTTCTCAAGCGCGCACCCTTTCCGACAGAAAAAGTCGGTGGTTAAAGGACAGCTTGTAAGGGCAGCACGCATGACAAGCAGAGAGGATGATTTCATTTCTGAATGTCATTTAATAAGACAAATGTTCACTAGGGGAGCATATCCTGATACCCTCCTAGATGAAATCATAACTGAAGTGGTGGAGAAAAGAAATGGAGGTATGTATAAACCCATTCTGAACCAAAATAGAAGGGTTTATAATGTAATAGAAATGAATATTAGTCATAGCCCCATAACAACAAGTCAAACATCTCATGTTGGTAACAACTATAATAACACTAATGTCAACTTTGTTATCACGTTTAATATGGATTATAAATATGTTAGGAATATAGTATGTAAAAACTGGAACATTATTACACAAGATAAGGCCCTATTGGAAAAGTTAGGACCAACTCCAAGATTTGTACTGAAAAGAGACAGGAATCTTAAAAATTTGTTTGAGAGTGTCCAAAACACACTTACTAAAAATAAAGGTATGCAACAGTGTATTGGATGCCCCTACTGTAAGTACATCCAGATAGGATTATCAATAACTATTGATAATAGTAGAATATTATATAGTAAAGGAAAGGTTGTTTATTTAGCCAAATGTCAATACTGTCACAAATATTATGTAGGTAAAACAAAACGTAGACTGAGGGACAGAATATACGACCATTTATGCAATATTAAAAAAATGAGCCAGGACAATGCTTTAGCCAAACGTATCCAAGAATGTCCTGGACATGAATTCAAGTTTTGGGTTTTAGATCAGATCCCACAAAATATGAGAGGGGGACCAATTGAGTTGGAATTAGATAAATTAGAATTAGTATGGCAAATACGACTATATGCATATAATGATCCAGGTTTGAATGATATGTGTTCAATTGTGCCTATATTAAAAATGAAAAGTTTAAGTAGGTAATTTTTAACATTAGATGAATGTGACTTGACAAGGTGTAACTACATCATCTAAGCTTCTGCTGTTCAGAATAATATGAGTTTATGATTTTATTTTTATTTTTTGTATTTTTGTGTGTTAAAAATAGGAAATAGTGGAATATTAATATTTAATATTGTAGTATAAATATATGTAGTATACTATTAAAATGGTAAGAATTTTGGTATTCATAGTAAGGACTTGCATTTTAGACAACTAAAAACATTTGGTATATAAAAATATTTGGTTTTATTGGTTTTATAAATGACAATATAGCTTTAATTCTTGTGAATAATTACCATGTGATTAACTTCAATTGGCATTTAAATAATGATAAATGTAGAATATTCCATCTGAAGAAGTTCATGGATTGTAATTGAACGAAAGGCGCTTTATGGAATAAAGGTGTAGCATACAGCGAAGGTTGCCAGTGTCTTGTTTGGTGAAATAGTTTTCGTTTTGTTTTTTGTTTTTTCATATGTTGACTTTCCTTACTAACCTAATGAAGATTGTTCACATACATTTCTGTTTTTGACACTTCTCTGATTCTCCCCTAAGGTTTCTAGGATCTTTAATAACTTGTTTCTGACATTTGCTACATTACTGTATATTTTTACCTCATTTGCCTGTATAAATACAAACTAATATATCACTGGACCAGTACTTTTTGTCAACAAAGGCTTTTGGCAATTGTTGCACTAATCCTTTTTATCGTTTTTACTAAATGACTGGAGTACCAGCCTGTATAGCACAAGGCCAGTGTTTTGTATCGCACTTTTATTTCAATATTCACAAACAAAGGGTTTTTCTGTATATTCTGGCTATTTGAAAAGATAGTAGTTAACATTGCTCATTCAGGTGAGTTTTTAAGAGTACCAAAAAGTGAGCATTATAGCTAATATATATCCAGTAACATTATATCGGAAGGGAAAACATATTTTCCAGCATTTTTTAATTTTCTATTTGCCAAAATCTTGAAAAAAAACATTCCTTTAGTATGCAGTGTCAGTGGCTTGGCAGATTAAACACTTGTCTTTGGTGCTGGAAGACCAGAAGCCATAGGTTCTATTCCCATCTGAGGTGACTAGATTAGTTTTCTATTACTGGTACTGCAGTGTAGTATAAGGAGGGGGGGGGGTACTGCACACCACGTGCTGCCCTGTGGATGGGACTTAGATACATCTACCCAAATTGGTGGCAGCTCCAATGGATGTAAAAGATCCCATGGAACTTATTAAAAGAAGTAGGGTAATTTCCCCTGCCACCTAGGCCAAATCTCTTCTAGTCAGTAAAAGAAAAGAGGCCATTAGCCCACATTGGACTAACCTGGTCAACAAAAGCAAGCAAGCAAATACACTTAAGTGGTATGTATGCAGAGAGAATATGAACTTCTGTAAGTTGTCTGGAACACAGAATACATTCCATGTCAAAAGTGGGAAGACACAAAATGACACCAGTGTGATGAAATGAAATGCTTTTAATGCTAATGCAATATTGGCCATAGTACTGGGGGGCAAAATGAAATGGGAACATTATAGCTAAAGGGGGAAAAAAGCAGGATTCCTTCATTAACACTATACTTGCTTGCTTGTTTACTTATTTATGTGTCTTTGTTGATTAGGTGGGTGGGCTGGTCCTAGGACCCTTTTCAGCAATGACGTTGGTGCCAAGTTGCAGTGCATTATAAACTTGTACTGAAACGGGATGTAAACTTAAGAACATACAAAACCATCCTGGTCTAATCATAAATAAAGAAAATTTACGTAATTAAACTTTTATTATGTTAAGTATTATTGTGTTAAATACAGAATATTAGATCATTACTTGTACTACTATGTAAGGGATTGTATCATAGTAAAATATTAAACTATTTATTTATTATTCTCAGTTCATAAACTGTATAACTGCTGAACTGTGCTTAATTAGCTCCTGTGGCTTTTTTTATCTACTTTTAGAACATTTTTCATTCTCTGTGTCCAAGGTGGGTTCAACCTGCTCCATTCACCCTCACTATGCTCGGGTTCACTCTGTGCCCATACCCTGCTTCCATTCCCACCCACCCCCCCATTTTATTACATTTATACTCTTAGTCACTCCCCCATACTCATCAGCCAATCACCCTCCTCCACTTCCTCCTCTACACTTTCTTTCTGACAAACAATCTTCACTTCCTGCCCTTATAGCGCTCTCTCAAAATGTTTCCCCTCTTTTCACAAACCTTACTTATATTCCCGCTCTTTGTAATGCTTCTTCTTTTTATGCATGCAACATCATTAAACCCACATTCATTACCTCCAATGCTTCTTCTTTTTATGCATGCAACATCATTAAACCCACATTCATTGCCTCCCAAAACGAAGTATGTAACTAGCTTTACATTTTCCCCACAGAATTCCTACTCAAACATTAGCCCTAGCCTATATCTTACAAATTATATTCTTTGTGCAAAAACACATATTATCTCCATAAACTATTCCTTACATTATACACCCAACTGTCATTACTCCCTTTCCCCACTATTTCATCTCTAAACTATCACAATATCACATACCATCTTTCCCATACCCTTTCTTCCCTCATCTATTGTGGAGACATCCACTCTAACCCTGGACCCTCCACGTTGTTCTTCCCCTCAAATGCTAACTCCCCTAAATGTTCCAAAACACTTCACATAACTACTCTAAATTTTCGAAGTGTCTGCAATAAACCCTCTGAGTTGCATGCCTGGCTCTCTCAGAACAAAACCACTGCCTGGCTCTCTCAGAACAAAACCAATATCCTAGATGCTACAGAAACCTATTTAAAACTCTCTATACAATACTCTGAGTTTCTTCCACCAAGCTTTAGTGTAATTAGAGCTGGTAGGCTTAATAAAAAAGGAGGTGGTGTTGCCGTCATCTATCCCAATACCTTCAAAATCCCACCATTTAAAAATCTGTCTCTAAATTCCAAAACGCTGAGATCTGACTTCCTTTCTGGAAATCAATTACTCTATAAAAACTTTGTTATTGTCCTACACATCCCTCTGGAAATAAAATAACCGGTTTAGAAGATAACCTTTCCTGGATTTCCTATACTATAAAAAATTAAACAATTATTCTTGGTGACATAAATATTGATTTGGCTACCACTTCCTCCAAACACCATCCAGCATAAATTTGTTTCACTTCACCCAACTTGTCTGTACTGTTACTCAGTACAACAACAGAACCAGTGAAGGATCCATCTTAGTCTGGATTCTAGTCTCAGACCCCTCCAAGTTCATGGCTTCCGGTACCATGTCCAACTTCATTAGGGGCCATCTCCTGGCCTATGCTATCCATGCCTATTCATCCATTGCTAATGTCCATAATATTAAACTTGTTTAAAACCTTTCAAAATTCAACCCCCACATTTTATTAGCATCCTGAAAAGCTTTAACTGGAATAGTCTTAAAACTCTTCCATAAGATGACGCTCTGCTTTACTTTAACATATTTCTAAATAACTTGGGATAGTCTAGCTCCTACCAGAACCAAATGAATCAAAATCAACCATATTCCCCCTGGTTAACAAAATCCACTAAAGAAATTATGACTAATAAGGACAAAGTATGGAAACTCTGGCTTAAATCTAAAATCCATCTAACCTCATTCATTACAAATGGCTCCAAAACCAAGCAAAAAACTCATCTTTAAAGACAAACAGCAGTACTTCTGGAACCAGCAAACAAATAGAAAAATACCCCAGAAATGTTCTGGTCTTCCATCTGTAATCTCTCAAACCCTGGCACCAAACCCAGCCCCTGTTGGCACCCTGACGTGCCTTATGAGCAGATGGACACCATTGCTAACATTACTGCTACTTTTTCTTTACCTCTCCCAAATAAAATGATTCCTACAACTTCTTCTTCTCTCCTGCAACATTTCTTTCCTTAGAACTTCCATAATGCCTCACATACCTTGAATCAAATAACTCTAAGCATCAACACCCCCCTCCTAACTGCACACAACAATCTTCCCAGCCAGAATTTAACCTCTCTCCCATCCCCATCAGTTTCATCAAAAAACTCCTTCTGAAATTAAAACCCTGTTCAAATTCAGCTGATAGAATTCCTGCCAAGTTTCTTAAAATCGCTGCTGATGCAGTGGCCTACCTCATTAGCATTCTGATTAACAGATCGATCCAAGAATCCTATGTCCCTTGCCTTTGGAAAAAAGCAGTCATTCTTCCTATTCATAAAGGTGGCCCATCAACGGATATCTCAAACTTTTGACCCATTGCTATACTTTCCCCATCTCTAAAATCCTAGAAAAATGTGCACAAAAACAACTATTGGGATATCTTCTAAAAAACAAAATCCTCTCCCCAACACAGCATGGGTTCCACCCAGGTCACAGTACATCCATTGCACTAATTTCCTTCATAGACATGGCCAACAAAGCCTGGAACTCAGGACACGTTGTATCTGCCCTTTTCTTAGACCTATCAAAAGCATTTGACACCTTGTCTTAACCCTATCCTGCTCTCTCAGCTCTCAAGCATAGGGCTATCTCCCCAGACACTTAATTGGATCAAACGCCATCTCCCCAACAGAGGCCATGCTGTTAAATTGCAAAATCCCATTTCTGCCTTTACAACCCGGGTCTATATTAGAACACTGAACATTTGAAATGTCGGGTGTTCTAATATAGACCCGTTCTCAGTGAAAATATCGAAGTAACAGGAAACTGAATTATTTCCTAGGGAAAGAATTCAGTTGTCTGTTTCTGTTGCTTCGGTATTTTCAGCACTCTGGTGGAAAGTTACGGGTCGGGTTCAGGTAAGTGTGCAATTTGTGTGGACGTGTGGGTTAGGGCGGGTTAGGTGAGTTAGGGTTAGGGCACGGGTGAGGTAAGTGTGCGATAGTGGCGGACCTTAGGGTTTGGGTTAATAAGGTAAGGGGATATTGGTGTTTGTATAGTTTAGTGTAAGGTTAGGTGTTAGAGTTTAGGTGTATGTATGTGGATTGCTGTTTGTTTGTTTGGTGTGCTTGTGTTGTGTGTATGTGTTTTGGAACAGCTTTTTTTTTTCGATTGCTAGGGTTCGATATTAGAACACTCGGCATTTTGAATGTTCGGTGTTCTAATATAGACCCTTACAACCCTACAGGTATACCCCAAGGTTCAATTTTAGGCCCTTTTCTATTTAACACTTTCATCAACAATCTCCACCAAGCTATCCTATTGGGCTCCCTAGTACAGTATGCAGATGACTCCACCATAGTCTGCTCTGCATCCAATACAGAATTATTACAGCAAAATTCTAGAGCAGCATTTTTCACTGTGGAAGCTTGGTTTCACAATAATCACTTTTCTTTAAATCCAGAAAAATAAACTTGTATTCTCCACATCCAAGAGAAATTCTCCTATCAATAAAGCTGACCTTGACATATTCTCTTAACTCTACAAAAAGTAACCCACACTAAATTAAGAGTAATAATCAATGAAACCACAAATTTGATCTACACATTCAAAATAATATAAGTTGTTGTATCTTTCGGCTTTTCCCTTTTAGGGGTCGCCACAGCGGAACTCCGGTCCACTAATGATTGGCAGCAGATTTTTATGTACCGAGTTGCCAGCCCTGATGTACAACCTTCAATGAAGGTACGCCCATTCACGCATGTCTCCACACACAAGACGCTTTAGCTGAGAATCGAACAGGACAACATCTTACTGTGAGGCTACCGCAGCACCACCACCGCAGTTATTCAAAATAATATAAGTAAGACCCATAAAAAGCTAGACACTTTTCTGGTTTGTATGTACTGCTACTTTGAGCATATTGATAGCATCCCCTTACCCATTATAGGTAAGTGTTTTTAATAAGAAAAATATGCTAAAACATGATATAAGCCTGTTTCCAGAAGTTTGCTGCTAGCACTAGTAATATTCTGGACTGCACTGTCTTTCTTTCTCTTATGAAATGCAGATATAGCTTTTACATTTGTAAAGGCTACAGGAAAACATTATGACAACTGTAAGTTTTTGTATTCCTTGTTTAACTAGTTTATGCATGCTGTTTACGCTGATTTGCAAGAACTCCTGGTGATGAAACATCATAAATCAAAGAAAAAATCCTACAAAACAGATCACTTCTTAACAGTTGGAGTAGGAAGGGAGAATGCTTAGTTATCACTTTCATAAGGCTGTGACTTCAACACTCTGTGCCTCACATCAGACATGGCATTATTTTTATTTGCAGGCTGTACTGCCCTTCATAGTAACTGCATCACTTACTAGACTGAACAAGTAGTAATGTTTTTCATCAGAAATTTTGCACTTTAAAAATATGAAAAAAGCTGCACATGGTAGGGTACATGTAGATATGTTAGATATTTACTAAAGTCCTGCTAACTGATGTAACTTAAGCATACATATAACTATACTAACTGTAGCTAAGAGAAGATTTTGCAGGGGAATCAGCCCACTTGTTCACAGATCCAACCGGCTGAATGCATGGCTCCCAAGGTTTTCACTATGTTTGTCTTGATGGGTGGATAGCACAAACTGTTAATTTTACTTTTTTACTTTCTGAGTTGTTTAAAGAATAAATTTAAACTTAAAATGTCCATATCTTAACTGAGTATTACTAACAGGTACTCATATCTGATGACTGGCAGTGTTGTAAACATATGTACTACAGTTTCAACCTGCAGTGGTTTACAGCTATACTGTTGAGGTCGTACAGGTAATAGTATACTGCACAGATGAAACTTATAAGCATAAATTGATCACTGATATAAATTATACCTGCTTGGTATGTTACACTGTTGTCCACCAGGGTTAGGATGGAAATCTATGACAAATGAGTTATCTAGGTTGTCAGCTAAAGTGCTGTAACAGTGTAGCCATCAAAGAACTGTTTTTCAGCTCACGTTTATTTAAAATTAAGTGTTGGATTTTTTACAAGTAATCCAAGTTTTACTTTGTTATGCTAGTTGAGCTTATCCTGCATTTGTCGTTTTTATTATGCATAATTTGTGATTTAACTAGCAGTTTCCTTGGCCTAAAACAAAGAAAATTTAGATACATTTTTACTGTCTTGTACTGTGTGTTAACTAACTTAGAATTACACTAGTTAAGATATATGAAGTAACACCACATGTAGCCTGTGCAGTTTCGAACATTTTCTATTAAGCAATGAAACAAAACGTATGACCCAGTGACAAAACTTACAAAACTGCCCATTTCAGAACATTTTAACCATAAAAGACAATTACAGTCCACCATAAAAGACCATTACAGTCCACCAGTATTGGTCAGTAAACACAGTCTCTGCAGAAATAAAAGTTGTCTGGATAATTCCACATTAAAGAGATCTGTGACTAATGAAGAGCTTGCTACTGGCAAACAACTCTACATTTCAGTGCTTCATCTACAAATTCAGTGCCTGCTGCCCTTGAAGAATTAATTGCCTATGTTACATTAAAAAAAAAAAATGGTAAGCTTATTGCAATGGGGAATGACTAACAGACAGCAATTTCATAGTTATTAGGCATATTGTACAAAGGAGGACACACTAAGGAGTGTAGAACCCCTATCCTCGCTTAAAACACACCAGATAATCGGCAATCAAAAGGGTACTACAATATCAGCAGTCTATCTACATGGTGTAGGAGCAGAATTCACAGCCTTCTGCACCAAAGGCAATTATGCTACTAACACTGCTTTAAATCCTACAGCACAAACTGTGAGTGCCATTTGCTAAACAAAACCATTAGTCACACAATGAAAACAGACTTAGCATGAACAACAGTAAACCTCTCTTCCTTTGAAACTTGCAGTTCCATGAAACTGCACTGAAACTCATAATCCCTTGAAAATGCTCTGAAACTCCTAATTCCATGAAAATATACTGAAACTCAAACTCCCAATTCCTTCAGCAGTCTGGTAGTTGGTGTAGAGGATTCAGGCTGTTGTCTCCTGTAACCAAGGGTCAAGCATGATCAAGTTAATTGACTAACCTGTCTCCCCCCTCCCAAATAGGGCATTACATACCACATCTCCATACCTCTCAACCTCCTAGCACAAGAAATCTGGACAAAACCTAAAATAATGGGGGGGGGGCAAAGGCCCCAAAATAGGGACAGATTATAAATATTGTTCTTATAGACTTAGAAAGGTGCTAGAATAACAGCATTTGTCTTAGCATGCATTTTCTGAAGGAAATGAAGTCTGAAAATGAAAGTTATGACATTAGTTCTCAATCCTCAATTATTTGCCAGAAAACCACAAATTTTATAAGAAATAGACCAAAAATATGAGGCAAAAATCTGAACAGTCTACAAAAATCTGGATAGTTGAGAGGTATGTATACCTCTCAACCTGTTAGTGCAAGACATCTGAACAAAGACTAAAATGGGGATACAATGGCCAAAAAATAATATATTGTAAATATTGTTCTTTTTAACTTAGAAAGTTGCTAGAATAACAGGATTTGTGTTTAACATGGATTTTCTGAAGGATATGAAGTCAAACGTTTATCTATTTATTTATATATATATTTTTATGTTGTTTTCGGTATTTTGATGTTTCGTGCTGCTGGGCGTCTGTATTGTGCATGTCAGTATTGTGAGGTTTCGGGCTTTCATGGTGAATATATATATATATATATATATATATATATATATATATATATTTAGTGACTTCAGTCCTCTGTGATTTTCCAGAAAACCACAAACATAGAGAAACAGACCAAAACTAAATCTGGACAGTTCAGAGATATGTTAAACACGCTCACATACCTCTCTGATCTCACAAGTGCACACCTACCTTCTCTCTGAACACACACACACACACACACACACACACACACACACACACACACACACACACACACACACACACACCTACCTTCTCTCTGCTCTCACTCAGCGCAACACACACACACACACACACACACACACACACACACACACACACACACCTACCTTCTCTCTGCTCTCACTCAGCGCAACACACACACTTATGCGCACACACACCCCTACTCTGTCTCACAGCAAAACACACGGACAATCTCACCTTCTCTCTCATACAGCAATGCATACACACTTTCTCTCTCATACAGAAACAAATGGAACCACTAATTCAAATTATACACATTTATGCACACATGCACTTAACCTTCTCTATAAAGAGAACAGGTGGTTTAAATTCTGCACACGAGTGCGGAATGGGTTTACTTCCACATTGGCATGCATGTGTGCAATGCATGCATGGTCCTTAAAGGGCAAGGTACCACTACCATGGTGTTAAGTATTTTTTTTATATATATGTTGAAGTCTCTTGGCCAGAGTGGGCCCCCCATAGCCATGAGCTCTCAGTGACTGCCTATTTCATCTAGTGTTGGATCTGGCTTGGCACGTGGGCCCCACTCCGTTTGCCTTCATTTTGCTCAGGCTCATTTCACTCCCCTACCCCCAATTCCCACCCATCCCACCCATCCACACCAACTGCAGATTTGTGGATAATCACAACTCCACCCATCTCCCCATCTGCCAACTATCTTCTTCCGATGCCTATCTCATTACTGTAAATTCTCTTACATTCTACAACAATCCAGTAATATTCTCTCACTCCTCTTAATCAAACTTCTCCCTCTGCATCACCTAACTACTTGATCATTTCCTGTTATCACCTCCTGCAGTACAGTTATGTTTTTACACTCACTGCTGCTCATCTTGCTACTCTTTCTAGCACACCCAACTAACGTCCACATACCTTTTCTCAATAACTCCATTTATAACTACTTTCAAATTCCCAACAACAGCAATCTACTGATAGCCCATACATTCTATAACACAAGCTATGTAGACTTCTTGAAATCTAACTACTTAAAATGAACTCAGCCAACCTATAGATTGTACGCAAAAGCTAAAATGAAAATTAAGGTGATATTCCTACCCCAGACTTCAGAACCTAAATTAATAGCTGTACAGCTTTCAGAAGATATCCATCCAAACTCTGGCCCAACAGATAAAACTAGAGAAAATCTAACCTACTCAAATAACACCACAGCCACACCTCCACACAATACTACTAATCCAGGACTTAACTGCATCATTATTAACTTAAGACATATTCATTACAAAATAACAGAACTACATGCATTCATATCCCACCATAACTTGGACATCTTTGCATTCACTGAAGCCTGGTTAAAACCCAATATCAAAGATGTGATTCTGCCACCATGCTATAGCATACTTAGGGCTGAACAAAAGTCTAAAAAAAAAAGCTGGTTGAATTGCCATCTTATACCCCAGCAATTTACAATCATCCTATCAGTATGTACCTCTTTCATTTAACAATACAGAGATCCTCATCTTTACATTCCACCAGGCAACAAAGAGTTTTATTGGGATTGAGTTTTAAGGTAAAGAATGTCCCCACAGCTGAAGACATACTGTCATGGTTATCTGCTGATATTCAGCATGAAACCCTTATCCTCGGTGATCCAAATTTAGACTGGACTCTGGTCTCATCCAATAATTCCACCACATATATAGATCTGGGTTTGAACAACTTGGTGATACCCCAACTAGATAGAACACATCTTCCACTAAAGACTTTATTCTAGACTGGATACTGACAAGAAAATCCAACAATATCTATAGTACAGGGACTCTACTTGACAAACTAAGTGACCATCTACCCAGTTAATCCATCAGCCAGCTAACTAATACAGTTAAACAACACCATTACAAATTAATGGTTAAGGTCTTTGCCTCCCATGCACAAGCTAGAAGGTTTGATCTTGACCTCCGGCCTGTTGGAGATTGCATGTTCTTCATGTGTCTCTGTGGGGCTTCTCCCACCTCCAAAATTTCCATCTCAAACTCACCAAAGAATGGATTTGTGGGCAGCAGTACAGACTCTACATGGTATCCTGTAGGGAAGTTGTATAAACCAACTGCTTTGAACATCTCCTGTAGTGCGCAGTATCCTCATGATAGGAGAATATGGATCACAGGCTGCATGCTGTGGCAGGGCTAGTCACTTGATGTGTATAAAGTATGGCTCTAGGTGAGTCAATTATGCTGATTAATGCTGCCAAATGGGCACTGGTATTTCCCACTGATTAGTGGGTTCAGGACCTGGCCTATTCCACTATATGCCAGGGATCCATGCTTATGGTGGGAGGGGTGTATGTTCCCCTTTTGGACAGTGTGTACCCACCATAAAGCCCAGCAGCCCTGAGTTAACCAGCTATTGGCCAGCCAGTGTCCAGTTGCCCAGCTTGGGTTACTTGTAATAGCTCTGACTGAAAGCTGGACATAAAACCACCAATCAGCTAAACATGAACTAAGAATTGCTAGAGCCAGTGGAGTTTTCACTGACAGGATGTAGCTTGAAGTGGATGGCATAATGGTAAAGAGGAGTCTGGACATCCTATGTATCCAAGAGACAAGATGGCTTTGGCTGCATTGCCTTTCTTGTCTCATGTATAAACAGGAGACTAGATGGAAAAGCAGTGCAGGAAAGGCATCGCTGCAAATCCACTTTGACATGAGATCCAGAGTCTACTACTCAGGAGGAGGACAGGCTAGAGATGGTGTGGGAATTCTGTTGAGGGAGAGGTTTCAAAAAACCGTGAGGAATGTCATTAGAATTAGTGACAGACTCATGGCAGTCAGACTCCAGCCTAATGATAGGGCAGTATTCATAATCTCAGCCTGTGTAATAACAGGGCAGTATTCATAATCTCAGCCTGTGTAATAGCAGGGCAATATTCATAATCTCAGCCTGTGTAATAACAGGGCAGTATTCATAATCTCAGCCTGTGTAATAGCAGGGCAATATTCATAATCTTGGCCTGTATAATACCAGGGCAGTATTCATAATCTCAGCCTATGTAATAACAGCAGTATTCATAATCTCAGCCTATGTAATAACAGGGCAGTATTACTAATCTCAGTCTGTGCCCCACAGCAGGGTTGTGATAGTGAGGAAAAGAGTGAATTCAGACAGCAGTTACAGGACTTACTAGATAAATCAGGACAACATGAATTTGTGTTGATAATGGACATATATGAACAGTTAGAGACTGATATGAGAATTGCCTGGGTCCACATGGGTGGGGCAACAGTAATAATGGATAGACCATTCTAGACTTGACAAAAACTCCACACCCTACAAGCTGTCCTCACTCCGGCAAATAGAGACCTGTACTGTTACCAAGACATGGTTCAAAGGCACAGAAAGTACTGCAGCAATGCAAGGTTACAGTGCCTTCCACACATTTAGACAATCAGCCTTACAGACAGGGACTAAAGGTGGAGGTGCCTCGGTCTACATTAGCAGCAGGTATACTTCAAGGTCGATTAAACAGGATGATACCGTCCCATTCACTCACATGCAAATCACATTAGATAAATGTCCCTTACTGTATTTTAATAAACTATAGGTCACCATCTATGTCTCGAGTCCCACTGGAGGCAGTCTCTATCCAGCCAAATACTCTATTTATGGGAGACTTTAACTACCCCCTCTATAGACTGGGAAACATACACTGCCACCAGCTTGAAGGCACAACATTTCCTGGATTTTATTAACACCATTATCATTTACTGTGCACTTCCACTACAGATTCAAACATACTGGAACTTGTTCTCGCCAATATGGGAGTGCACTGCAACCACTTCCTGTGTCATGTCTTCACTGCTGAGGTTGGATCACAAAGCTGTCTCATCTGAAATAAAAAATCAGCGGAAAACCCAGCAAAATCTGTTACATTTACAAACTATTTTAAAGCAGACTGCATCCTATTAAGCGACAGTTTGGGTTGGATGGGGCACTGAATTTTGACAGAGTTCACTACAGACTATGCAGAATAGCTGCTTAAAGGCTGCTGAACCTACCAGAAGTAGGCCCAAAACAAATCTGAAAAACGCCACGCTGGTGCAATCCTAATCTTACCATGGTGTAACAAAAGGAAAAGCAGTCATGGCCAAAGTCGGAAAGAATCCCAGGTTAAGGCCAATACTTCACGTCATCATTTTAGGTCTATATTATATTCTCGAAGGCCAACAATGTCGAATCCAACATTGTCGACACGAATATCGAATGCTCAGAATCTCGAGTGTATAAACAGAAATCTCAGTAAGGGGAGATTTCCATTTACTGCAATGTAGTGCGGTCTCGGCGTTGGTATATTTAAGTAGCGGGGGGTGTGGGGGGCACTTAAACCCATTAGGGTACTTTTGTCTTTTTATAAGATCGATGTTTGAAGACATCGACTATATGGTGTCGACCATATGTTGTTCGATGTTTCCAAATGTCGATCTTATAATATAGACCCATCATTTCTACATACCTGGCTAAAACTATATTCTTACTAACAGGCTTGGTCATAGAACAATTGATGGTACCTGTACAGCATCATGTTTGTTTACACATTTAAACTCGCACTCAACCCTTTAGGCTGTGTGTAATTTGGAAGAGAAAGCCCTGGATAACATCCCTTAAGTTGGTAGATTCATATTTTTTTACAGGCCCCGGGATGATTTTATTATGTATACTGCTTACTTCTAGGTCTAGCCATTTTTTCTTCCATAGATGCAATTTCTTCATAGTGCTAGTTTATTTTAGCTGTAACATTAGAAATATCCTCACAGAGTGAAATCATTTTCTCATATTCCTCAGTCCTAGAAATAATCCCAGACAATACTGGATTGCTTAGGCGTTTTTGCCACAGCTAATATAAAATGGCTGAAATGTTTTCAGTTTGGTGAAAAGAGGATTATGATCCAAATTTATGAAACAGATAATTTCCTGTCATCCTTTTCTGAAGTTTTATGCATTTTAGGATTGGTTTCTTTTTTCTTAAGTCGATGATTAAGTAATGGGATCTGCATGTTATCGTTGGTAGGTAGTGGGGAAGTAGGGATCAAGATGGAAAAAGAAGTTGCAGAGGGATATCTAGTAGTGTTGGAGGCCAAAAGCTTATAGAGGGTAGGAAGGAAGCATTTTATATGAAGGAAAAAAGTTAGGATGTCCTAGTAGCTTCTCTAGAATGTAAGGAATAGAGGGGTTCAAAAGTCTATAGTATGAGAATGCAGTTAAAATAGGAAGATGCGAGGCTTTATTTGGGAAAAGTAGAAGGTACAACGTGTTGTTAGGGAGGGATGTGACTATGAATGAATATAGTACAAAGCAATATGGGACGGAGAAAGTTAATGAGTGAATGGTGCTAAAAGATTATTTGGAAGCTGGGAATCTGGTAAAAAGAAACTGGAGCATCTGATGTCCTCTTCATTCTTCCTCACCAATGGGTTTAGATCTGATCCTCAGATCTGACTTTGCTGCATACACTAGACTTTGGATCCAGCTGTAGAGTTCCTCCCTCTACCCATAATGCTCTATTCTATCCCCAACAACTCAGATCTTGTTTGCCACCATTGTGGTTAGATGTAGGTTCTGCTCTTGAGCTGTAACTGATTTGATTGTGTTTTGAGTCCATTTTTTTGATAGTAGTCCTGTTCCAATTTCTTCTATTCCGGCTATACCCTTTTACTTACTTTTCCTCCCTCTGAGCATTCACTGGGATGAGGAGTTGGTGTTTTTCTTATACTGTATACTTTCTCTTCTACTTCGGTAGCTTTGTCAAATACCATTGTAACCTATTTATGTATTTGTAACATACCATATCTGGTATTCTATTCTGTTTCTTCCTGGCTGGTTGTTTTCTTGTGTGACTTGTGTCATTGCCCTTTCTCTACTATGTCAGAGAAACTGACAGGGTTCAAGAAATGCACTTCTTGTGGGCATAAGATCCCCAATTCAGATGCCCACAAGAAGTGTGTTTATTGCGTAGAACCTAATCACCTCAAATCTGCTTGTTCAGTATTCTCAACCTTTAATCCCAGAGCATTAGCCAACAGGAGCAGGAAACTTATACTTAGAGGTCTATTGCCTGCTGCTTCTAGGGCTCCACTCCCCATCAAATCAGTAAAGTGTGTTTCTTCAGAAACCAACAAGAGGTCTCCATCAGAGTTTTGTTAGAGCTGTTGGAGAAGATCCAAAAAATATCAGATCCAACTGCTTTGGATCCTAAACCCAGAATCCTTCCTTTTGGATCCTAAACACCTTTCAGATCCTACAGTATAGGCTCCAATAATAATTTCTCCCCTTCCTTCTACCTCATCATCGGATTTAAAGGGCTCAGATCCATGATTTACTTCTGCCCACAGGAGCCATACTCTGGAATACACCATTAAGCCAGTATCTCCCAAGGGAGTCTCACTTGATGCTATGTTGGTGGCAGTAGCCGCCAAGATGGATCTAGCTGAGAAGAGCTTTTCTGTCCATCCTCTGAACAGGGAGTCCAGAGCTACGAACAGGTTTGGAAAGTGAGTGTTGGCTTCCTCTACTAAACTACTTGGCACATTTCACTCTGCTACAGAGAGATGTGACTTAAGGAGTTATCAAATACTATCTGAAAGTCCATGTCTGTTGAGGATTTCAAAGACTTCCTGTGAACTGGTCACTCTGCTGTCCATTTCAAATGTGTCCATGAGGCTGAAGGTACCTCATAAGCAGCTGGTTCGGGTATAGCCATAAGGAGACATGCCTGGATGCAGCTATGTAATTTTGCAGAGCTCTTAGACACATCCTTTGTCAATGCCAACTTTGATGGCACTTCCTTGTTTGGCCACCAAACAAGTCCTCCTGCATGAAAGGCAATTGCACAGCTCCACAAAGCAAGGTACATCCAAAACGACAATGAGCCAGCAAACTGTGACCTGAAAAAAGTTTATTAATTAAAGCAGCATAAAAAACAAGTAACCAGACTGGTTTTGGCTGGTAAGAAACACAGCCTTCATCAGTGTAAACATACAAAAATCAAATACTACTTTTTATATACCTGCATCAACACCTTCATTGGTTCATTTAAAATTGCTCATTAAGGCCAAGTGGAAATAATCCACCTAGCTTTACAATCCATTTTTTCTCTTTAGAGTCTAGAATGGAATGCTAACCTGTTGTGTTTAATTTATTACCCTTTACCACGTCAATAATCATAAATGTAAATGTAGCTGATTTGTGTAACATACAATGTTTATATAATGCATTGTTGGATTTTTTGTTCTTGATGTTACTTACATGCTCAGAGATTCTCAGCCTGAGAGGCCAAGATGTTTGGCCAATATAGAAAGATCCACAAGTGCATGTGGCTAAATATACAAGCCAATCACTGCTGCAATTGGCAAAAATTTTATGTCATACACCATGCCACAGTTTTTGCTTGTAAACTGTTTGGACTTAGATATTTTATCACAGTTTATACAGTGGCCACATGGGAAACATCCAATCAAAGGTTCCCCTTTAGTGGTAGTCTGTGTCACTTGAGACCAGCTTTTATCATGATGATGTTTGCAATGATTGAAACAGGATGTCAAATTTTTGCCTTTACAAAATGAAAACAGACACCTATCAGGCAACATATTCGACAACTCCTGATCACACTGTAATATGTTCCAATGTCTGTATATGCTGTTAATAAATACATCTGAATTCCTCGCATATGTGGTGACAAATCGAATGGGTTGTGGGTTATGTTCATCCCGTGATTTATAGGTCAACAGATCCTCCCTATTCAATGTGTTTGCCCAGTTGCTGGCCCACAGAACATGTTCCATATGATATCCCCTGGACTTGAATCTCCTAGTCAAATCCTGTCTGTGTTCTTGAAAAGTGGGCTCCTGAGAACAAATGCGCCTCATTCGTATGTATTGTGATTTGGGGATATTCCTTTCTATATGAGGAGGATGAAAGCTGGATACATGGAGGACGGTGTTAAATTGAGCATACTTCCTAAAGACCTGCGTACTTAAAGTGTGATCAGGTAATCTATTGATCAAGACATCAAGGAAGGTGACTGTATCTACATGATGGTTAACTGTAAAATGCAGGCCCCATTTGTTGTCATACAAATAGGATATAAATTCCAACAAGTAGTCCACATCTGTCCTCCATACTATCCAACAATCATCCAAATAGCGTCTCCAAATGTCAGCTTCATCCAGGAAAATATAAGCAACTCATGATTCATGATTCGGCCAATCAATACATCTATTTTCTACCTAAAATACACAAAGATCCTGTTCATCCACCTGAAAGACCAATTGTTTCAGGAAAAGGATACATAACGGAACCTTTGTCAATTTTTCTTACTAAGTATCTGAAGCCTTTGATACCTAGGGTACGTTCTCGTCTACAAGACACTACAGAATTCCTAAAAATTATTTCTGAAACCCAGATCGAACCAGGGTGGGTTATGTGCACACTTGATGTTAGTGCTTTATATACTAACATCCCTCATCAGGTTGGTCTGGAAGCCATTGGTTATTGGTTGCAGGTGGCTGGTTTATATCAGCTTGATTTTAACAACTTTCTTGTAGGTCTTGCAAAACCTGTCTTAACCAATAATGTCTTTTTTACCAGGACACTTGCTATTGGCAAACCAAGGGTACAGCTATGGGGGCATCCTTTGCCCCAATTTATGCTGACCTATTCATGGCATTTATTGAGGAACAAATAATTTATGATAGTAGCCGCAATATTTTCCTGGATGAAATTGACATTTGGAGACGCTGTTTGGATGATTATTGGATGGTATGGAGGACAGATGTGGACTGGTTTAGGAATGGGTGATCTCTTCAGACCAGTTTCTCATTGCAGTGCACATCCCAGGGAAAACCAGTGCACTAGCAGACAGGCTTAGTAGATCATTCTCATGCTTCATGAGTGGCCTCTCAGTTGGTAGTGAATATGATCTTCAACAGCTGGGGCCACCCTTGCTGCGACCTATTTGCCTCACCGCTCAACAAGTGCAGCAAGTACTTCACTCTGATACCTCCTCTGGGGGAGTTGCAGACAATTGTGCTGATTCACAATTGTCCCCCCAGTTCTCCTGTATGCCTACCCTCCTCTTCCTCTAACTCCAAAGTTCTTAAAGAAAGCAAACAAGCTAAAGAGTTCAGTCATCCTCATTGCTCCCTTCTGGCCTCACCAGGTATGGTTCCCTTTCCTACGGTCTCACTTGTGGTAATCTCCATGCCCTCAAGTGAACCATATGGTTTCTCCAGTTCCAGTAATAGTTGGACAGTCCAGGCTTTCTTCCCCAGTTCCTGATAATATCTTTGCTTCCCAGAAAACTTCTACCAAGAAAGTCTACCTAAGCAAATGGAAAATATTTTGTATTTGGTCTTCTAACCAGAATATCAACCCTTTTTTAACATCGACATTCTTTTTCTAACAACTCTTTTTAAAGAAGGACCTAGTTTTTCTACAAACATCCAGTTGTCAGCGATTTCAAATTTCCATTCTGGAAACAACAAATCTTTTTCTCTGGCTTTATCCAGATTGTGTAAGGCCTTCATGAAAGGCATCTTTCTCCTCAGACCCCCAGTAAAGGACCCTTTTCCTCCTCCTCCTTGGGACCTTACTGTGGTCCTTTAAGGTTTAACTCCGAATCAATTTGAACCAGTAGACAAATGTGGTATGAAGTATCTTTATTGGAAAACTATCTTTAGTAGCTATTACATCAACTAAACATTTCTGAGCTCCAGACCTTATTGATGAAGCCTCCTTATATTGCTTTTCATAAAGACAGGGTGTCTTTGTGGACCAACCCTTCCATTTTTCCATTAAGGAGGCATCTGAAAATATCATCAGCCAGTACATACAATTACCAGTCATCTTTCAAAAATTTACAAATAAGGCAGAATACATGCTTCATCTTCTTGATGTGCACTAACAACTACATTTTTATCTTCACAGAATGAAACAGTTTAGGAAGTCTGATCAACTCTTTGTATCATTTCCCCCAAATTACTTTGCCCAGGCTGTATCTAAATTTACTCTAGCCAAATGGATTATGGATTGCATTTCATTAATTTAGTCTCGGAAAAGACTACATTTTCCACAACCTCCTCAAGCTCTTTCCACTCAGTCCATGGCTACTTCATCTGCCTTTTGGTCAAGGGCATCCATTGATGACATTTGTGCTGCAGCTGCTTGGTTAAAGACTCATACCTTTCTTACATATTACAAGTTGGACATCATTTGTAGAAGCTGAGCTTATTTTGGTTCAACAGTGCTCAGGCAGATCCTTCTATGAGGGCCTCCTGAGGGTTATGTAGCCGGGGACTCTGTCCCATAGGTGAGGAAGAATGAAAAGGAAAATGTCAAATTTGTCAGGTATGTACTCGCCATAACTTGGCATCCATGCTGTCCATCTTTATTCTTCCTCACCTTCCCTCCCCTACTTTCCCCCCATCCATGTCACTCCTGGAAGTACCTGTTAATCCTGAAACTGAATAGTTCCAATACAGTCTGAGCCCTATCTTTTTTCGGTCTATCTCTGCTATAAAATGTGAGATCAGGCAGCAAACTCAAACTGAGGTGTTGGGAATGGAATAGAGCATTATGGGTAGAAGGAGTCTAGTGTATGCAGCTGAGTCAGATCCAAGGATTGCATCCAAACCAATTGGTGAGGAAGAATGAAACTGGACAACACAGATGCCAAGCTATGGTGAGTACATAACTAACAATTTTTTTATGATAGTTGTAAAGTTCTTTAGGAGGGTTAGGAATTTGTGTCATAAGTGTAATGTGTATAATAGTAGAGTAAGAGGTGGTGGGTGGGAATTGGGAGTAGGGTAGTGAACATAGCAGGCTTTCAACCTGAGGTCAAATTATAACAGAGAGTAATCTGTTTATAGCCAATGCAAAGCAGTTAGTAGAGATGAAGAAAGTAGAACACATTTTATTTTGTTTCCTAAATGCAGAAACCTGATAGCTAGAAAACCAAAGTAACTGTCATATAACGTGGCATATATAGTCTAATCTATTGGTCAAGAGAAAGGACAGTGGCCAACTTAACAAGTGATCCTTAGAGTGCAAGGACTGCTCTTTTCAAGGCTGGATGTTAAAGCCAGATTCCAGCACAGATAGGTATTTGACTAGCTGAAGTTAATACACAGCAAGGTTCTTAAAGTTTAAATTTGCTTACATTATACAAAGACAACATTCACTGTGAAAACGTTTGGGAGTTGGGCCTTATGGCAGAGCTCTTGCATTATCACAGTAGGATGTAGTGACCGCATGTTATACAAAGACAAAATGTGCAGTAAAAGCCTTTGCAATTTAGTCTTGGTGGCAGAACTCCTGCAGTACAAGGGCTAGGATGTTTTGCCACAGGCTCTGCACAGTGAAAGAAGTTGGTGACCTGAAAGAGAAGAAAAATAGTAATTTGGGAAATTAAGATTTATTGACTTATCCTGATGGGTTTTGAGTTATCTGTGTTGTTTTCTTATTGTAATGCTTTATTTATGATTCTGTGTTTAACTAGAAAAAAAACACAATCCGTAAAATGTACTGTATGAAAATGCTGTCATATCGCAGTATAAAATTGTATCTTTAACACTGGGTTTTCAGCTAAATAAGTACTTCACAACTATGCTGTATAGTTTCTTAACTTTTCATAATATGTCACTCATTTATTTCAGAAACATTTCTTTTTATATTTATTCTTTAATTTTTCTGCCATGTGGGTAAAACTTAAGCAGAGGCACTGGACCAGTAGCCACACAATATGTTTAAGTAATTTCTAGTAATGCAATGGTCTGATGGTAAAGCATTCTTTATTTTTGGAATTTTGCTGTTCTTTGCCTGAGTTTAGTTGCTGTTGAATTAACAGTGTTATGGCCTCTGTTTGCTGCTTTTGCGTTGTTAAAGTTACTGTCTCAGTTGTTAGTGATTAATAACTATATTCATCCATTATTTTCATTGTTCAATATTTGAAATTGTACATGTAGATAAAAATACATGAACAAGAGAATACATCAGTAGGTTGTATCATGTAGCAGAATGCAGCTCCTGTTGATATGAGACTATGTAAAATGAGTGCTGGTTAAATTCACATACTCATATGCTAATTTAAGATGTGTCATGCATTCAACATTAATTATATATTGGAGATTTTAATACGATTAATTAGACAGTCTGTAATTTTACTTTTTTGTAGAAATCTCTTATGGAATGTTTGAGTCAAGGACTGTTAAGAGTCCATTGTAACTTTCACTGGACCAAACACTTTTGTAAACAGGATTAGAGCACCCCCCCCCCCCATACGTATGCTTATAGAACTTGACTGAGGATATTATTCGATGCGATTAGCAATGAACTCTGTGAAACTAAACTAGATACACAGTGATGACAAATGAATTCTGGCATTTTAGAAAAGTTTCAAAGAAAGCAATTCCATTTTGAAAACAAGTTAAATCAATAGACTAAAATGGATAGCAATTTTACTAAGTACAGAGAACATTTAGGTATGTGTGTAGTCTGAGACAGATACCCCATCCTGAATGGATTTCAGTGCCTTCCACCCATTGTTTACTAGAACATGCTTTGGTGTTCCTGCTATCTTGTAAAAGATAAAATGGGCTATCAGTCAATGAATGAAAAGAAAGATGATGTTAGAAGCAGAACATCAGGTTGTACAGAAAGCTAACAGTTAACAGAAGTTATATTCTGTATGGTTCTGGGACATGGCATACAGAATAAATTATTAATCATGATTTTTTAAGTGACATAGTTTAATGGCTGACTGTTGCAGTTTACTACAGAAATGGTTTTCTTTCAATTCAGTTTGATTGACATGTTTATTTGTATAAACTGAACATATAAGTTGAAGTGTTTCTGCGTTAAAAATGCACGTAATGAAAACTCGATGATGGAAACAACTCTCCTTGATTGCCTCTTCAGCAATTAACTAAATCACTTGCTAATGAGTAATGAAACTAAGTAACAATGTTCTTGATTTATAAAAAAAGAGGAAATTAGCGGTAGTGTGTTTACTATTCAGAATTTTTTTACTCATGTATCAGTCTATACAGAAAAATAAACAAATGCAATAAAGATCTATATAAGTATGAGGGTTAATTTTTTCTCCACAGGACTGGCCTGGTGGCTCTTCTTTCTCTACCCGTTCATCATTTCTTTACATGGAGGTGACAGCCAGCAGTCTCCAGGCCAGGGACTTGACCTACTGGTCATTTTGTCCTGCCTAGGTAGCCCAGTTGTCTCATTTTTTATTGAGAGATGGGTGTTAGAAATTGGGCCAGCTTGGTGGTTCTTCAGAGCAGCCAATCCCTCCCCATTGTAGTATATCTTTGAGCTCTGCTGTCTGCTGCTTATCACATGGAGTATGCTCCCTTGACTCATCTGTGTGTACTATGTGCTCATAAGCTCAAGCTCCACAGATGCAACACCTAGAGCTTCCACTAGGTGTTACCCAAGTGATGAGTTAGAGCTGCCTCCCTTCCACCAGGATGGTCAAACCAGCAGGACTAATAACTTGCTCCTTCCACAGGCAGCTATATCAGGCAGCTGTGCCTCTAATTAAACTCTGGTGACTTGGGCCATAATCAGGGCTTTATCCCCTATGCCACTGGAGCTGCTGGTAAGAATTAATGTATTTACAGCTTTGTCTATTAGCCTGTGTATGTTCCTTTAAAATGAAGAATGCCTTACTTAGCTCTTATCTTATTTAAGTGAATGTTAAACTATGTGACATATTTGTTATTGAAAGTGTAATCTGTGTGAAGTTTCTTTTAGTAAAAAAGATAGTCCTGCTGTTTTATATTCTATGCTTAAAATTCAGAAGAATATAGCCGATGTACGTGAATTGTATTCTGGTCTGGATAAGAAGTTAATACACACACTGGTGTATTTACTGACATTTAATTCATAGAAAAAAAAACACATTTCACAACTGCATTCTTTTGGTAATGTTCTTGACATTTTATATTAAATTAATACTTTGCAAGATGGAATCTTCTCTTTCACCAGCACATATCACATGATGGCAGGAAACATGAATATATCTTTTTAGGAAACATGATATTTATGTGTCCGCTCATGTCTGACATTTGTGATATGCTTGATTTTAATTTCTTTTATTGAGTATTTTTTTTTTCTGAGAGTGCTACAGTAGTACATGCATAGGGTAGGCTTTGCTGGTATAGTTAGTAAAACTCATATTTTTTATATCATTTTTGTCCACACTATCCTGAATCTATAGTAGCCCTATCAGTGATGATGCTTAAACTGTTTAACTTTTGAATACTTGGGTGACTTCTTTTCATGGAATTTGAAAGATCTTGTGTGTAAACTTATTTATTGTATATTTGATTACTAGGTCGGTCTAACTGGGCAATCAGGTGCCCATTTTCAGTAGAGACCTGGGGAGAAAAGCTTCACATACATGACTGTCATAAAAACTACAAAAGCTCCACATATATGATAAAAATACAAACGTCAGAGATGAGTACAAATTAATAGAGCAAACAATAGTATATCATAGCATAGTATGATGAGAAGTTACAGAAGTGTACAATATGTAGTGTACAGTAGTAAAACACAAAATATAATCTGAGTAAGAAAGTGCAGTCATTTTATACACTTACACACATACATTTAAAAATTTAAACAAAATGGATAACATAGTAATTTATCTATTCAATTTATTTGTGAACTGGGTAAGCCAACTGGTTAATTTAAACTATTTTCAGCCATGACCCAGGCCACGGGAGCAAGGCTGAATGCATTGTACACATGGATTCTTCAGAGTAGTCAATACAACATGTTTTTAAGAAGTGGAAACAAACCAAATTTCAATTAGAAAGCTCACAAGATTACAGAAAATAGGCCAACTGCACACAAAGTTATTGATGCTTAGGGCTAAATCCTGAAACCTTGAGCTGTGAGTCATTTATTACCAAAAATATTATTCTTGGTTTGAAATTACGCATGGTTAATTTTTTTTTATTTATAACTACTATGGAACCTTTTTTAATGATAATGTAGAACATGGTGTGATGTGATTGTAATCAAAAATCTTCAGAAAAAAAAAAACAAACTTGTGCGCCTTTCTGTCATAAGAAAGGTGCTTAATAAAGCTTAAGCAACTTTAGAAGCTATTATGTTTAGTCTCATGCTACAACGTATTAAAGCAGCCTGCACAGAACAACATCTGGGGTGCTTGATCTGTGAACCCTATTTAAGTATGCTAGCTGATTAGAAGCTGGGGAAACTGCCTGAGTTGGCCTTCTTGGAAGTCATTGTAGAGTTTCATTGATCTGGATCACAACTTCTTAAAGCCGAATGTTATTGCAATTGATTTAATACAAAATAGCCGTTTATTATTTATGCTGTCTTGTGTATTGCTTGTAGAATGTGACTAATGTATTTGTCTTTGTCTTTCTTCTTGTAATGTTCTAGTGCCATTTATAATGTAAAACAAATAAGGTTTTACTAAAACATGTATAAGGTATGAAACTTGTGATAACGTGAGTGAAAGCAAGATACAAAACATACAGGAATCACTGTACATATTCACAAGAAACATTTCCTGATAGGAAAGAAATGTCAGAGTTTTGTGTGTGCTGGCACTAAAATGTGTACTATTATGTTCACTTTGTGGAAATACATTTTGTATCTTTGCTGCTGCATGTAGGATCATAATAAAACTATGTATATTTAACATTTTGTATTTTATTATTAATAGTATGCATTGAAATTGTCTTGAACTGTATTATATTTTGCATTGTAGTATGGTATAACATAGTATTATTGTTTTGCTCCATTTATTTGTTCTGCAGTCAAGGGTTTGATTCCCTAAGCCTCTGTTTTCCAGTGTGACTCTGGACAAGTCACTTAATCAGATAGTGCTCCTGGGCACATTGTGTGTGAGAAGTCCATGTTGATTACTTACAAACACGTTGAAAAAGCTTTAAAAGCTGTACTACACTTCATCCTGTCATACTCCTAGCAGTACAGCTTATAACTTCTGTGTAGCATAGGAAGATGGCTTGTGAAGGTTTTAACACTGCTAGGCACTGACTAGTAAAGCTTTCATAATGTTATTGAATAGTGATATAGCAAGACACTGATATATTTATAAAACTGAATATGCTGCCAAGTACTGGTGTTATTCTGCAGTGACAGAAGTGGTTTAGCAAAAGGTTTGGCACAAATTTATAATGATGCTTTTAGAAGGCCATCATTTTATGTGCAATGTGTCAGTTATGTAATTTACACTCCCCTTTACAACTCCTACACTCAAATTACTTTAGACCACATCTTTTTAGCGCTTTAAAATAAAATTTAAAAAAAGTCTCTTGCACCCTGAAAGTATCCCTGGATGCCTGCTGAAATTAAATCTCTTCTAGTACACTACTCTATCACCTCTTCAACCTGAGTCTTTCTACTGGTGTCTATCCCTGCTGTGTGGAGAACAGCTGTTGTGGCACATTTACATAAAGATGGTCCCTATACTGACTCTGGAGAATTACAGGCTGATTAGTCTCAGTAGCATTATTTGCAGGATTTGAAATGTATTGTAGCTGAACTAATAAACAATGATATGCATGACCTTATATATGCCTGGATCCACACCAGTTTAGCTTTGTATAAGGCAGATAATGCCTGCTCAGCCTGGTTCAGTTTCTGAGGACATTGATAAGGAGAATACAGTCCATACTGCTTACCTGGACCTTGCCAAGACCTTTGACAGTATCCCTTTTGCTTGGATTATTGACAACCTCTCCCAACTCAATAACCCAAATGCGATTCAGTGGAAAGGTAACTGTCATCTGACAAAACCCAAACTGTTAAGGTTAGAGTTGTTTGCTCTACACAGAAAAGCATCACAACCAGTGGCCCACAGGGCTTTGTCCTGGGTCCTCTCCTCTTGGGTATATACTTCTCTGGCATGAAAGGTGTTATCTGTTGACTATGGCTCACCATGTTTGTTGATGATTGCAAATTGGGACATATATCAAATTCCATTTTTATGAAATTCTCCAGCAAAACACAAACCAAACAAATGCTCATCTTCAATGGTAAGAAATGCAGTATACTTTCTTTTGCTAAAGTCATTACTTCTGCTTGCCGTATAGTAAATTATTTTAAATCTGGTACAGTTATGAACTTGGGTAGCTTTGCTGATAAGACTCCCCTTTGATCACCATGTCTATGTACTGTTTTGAAAATCCTTCTACATTGTACAGTGTATCATTCATGGTATCTCCTCAACATTTAAAGAAGTTGTATAGTCCGACTTTATCCCTCTCTTTTTAGGCCCATCATTGAATATAATGTTCCTTTTAGCATGCACCTTGCTAAGCACATAAAACCTCTTGAGAGACCACAATGTTTCCTCATTAAAAATATATTGGGTTTCAGTACCTTAGCTACTCAAACAGGTAAAAAGCCCTGTACCTCTACTCACTCTCATATGGACCCCTAACGGGTGATCTCTGCTTAGACTTTTGTGCTATGAATGACCCAGCACTCTTAATTCCTTTGCCTATATAGACCTAGTGATCAAGCAAACATGTGATTTAAAGAACCAAACGTGCTACCACATCACCTTCACCAAATGGCATGACCAGTATCTATCCAACTTATTTCCCATTTGTGAAATAGACTGCTAGTATATTTCAGGCAGAGTACATCCTCCAGCAATGTTAGTCTGGATGGCTTTGTGGACGATTGCAAATTTTCACCTAGTTTATGTCAGGAAAATCTACTTAACTGAGAACATTGTTAGTCTCCCATCAGTACTCTGTAATGTCACTGAGCCTCTCAGTGGACTCCTTACCCATAATCTTAATAACCTATACCCAATGTATGGCAAGCTAATAGCTTTTTGCAGTTTCCAAGAGGAACATACACCTGCAGATATTGCTATGCTTTGTCTGAGCAATTTATTCTTGATAAAGCTCCACTTTCTGTAGAAAGGAAAGATTTAAAAATGGTTAAATATCTAGTTTACTGACTTGCAATAATTTTGAATCCATTATAGTATGATTGTCCTCAGATGTGTGTTAGTATGACTTTAAATGCCTTGTGATATAGAAACATTAGATGCACAGTAAATGCGCATAAGATAAAGCAACCATTTAAAGTTTATTGAAAAATGGCAGTGGTTGTAAGCTGTAATATTCATCAGTATGAAAAAAATGCACTATTGCTGAGGTTTAATGACATCGGTTGTGTATTTACTATATGTGTACTTACTATGAATTTTAACAGTTAGTGAATGGAGTTGCTATTCAGGAAATTTTTTACTTTAAATTTGCTGTTCATTTGGTGCACTCAGCTGTTATGATTGTGTGTGTGTGTGTGTGTGTGTGTGTGTGTGTGTGTGTGTGTGTGTGTGTGTGTGTGTGTGTGAGAATTGCACAAAGGTAACACACTTTACCTTTTTGTATTTTTACTTAAGCTAAAAAGAGTTGCATATATACAGTGATACCAGCTGGCTGATGTCAGTAATTCTGTCTCACTCACTCTCTGGTTAAAGGTTTGACTGTTGAAAAACTGTGACCATGATCAACCAACCATTTGGTCTGTCTTGTCTCTGGGGTATAAAACTAGTAGGCTGTCTTCCATTCATTGCACTGTTTATGATGTGGCTATGCTCACATATTGCAGTTAGGATCATGGAGGATTACTTCCATTGCATAGTTATCAGCATTTATCATCTGTCTGGTATCTACTTTCACATCAGATAGGCCTTCCATACTCAGTGTCATAAATTAAAATGGGACAACCACTTGTTGGACATGTTAACTAGTTTATTGGTCTTCTATAGGTACCCTGTCTTGTGTTAGAAGTATACACATGGCGATAAGTCCTCAAAACAATTTTGCCTATTTGCCAGTTTTACAGTCATTGAACATTGTTTTGTGACCTCTGATAAGATTTCTGAATTGCATAATGATCACATGCAGACACTATGATTTATGAACATCTATGCACTTGTGATTTCATTAAGTACCATTTAAAATGCATTTTTGGTCCAGGAACAAAGCTGTTTTGGTGTAGTGGTGAAGCCTCTGTGTACATTATTATGATGATGATATCAAATATTTGTTTAGTATTCCATTGGATTTCCAAAGATACTCATTTCTTTAGCAATAATCTAAATTCTTTCAATAGTTTTTCCATCTGTTTTTTTTTCTGTATTTTGCTAGCTAGCTGTTTTTAATACCATTTTCAATTACAAATGTCTCATATTTTCAGGAAAAGCTGGCTGGGGTGTTGTAGGTTTTCTGCCTGGTTGTGGCATCTGGTTGATGTCCGGTGGTTTCACTTGTGGAAATGTAGCTTCTTCATTTACAGCAAAGCATGTGCATTGGGTAGTGTAGACACAGGCTGCATCGATGTTAGTGAACAATATGCTGTGTGACTAGGGTTAAGAAGACTACGTCAATGTGGTAAAACCTTCACGACTATTAGGTTGGTGATGTGTCAACATACTTCTATCTATTTCATCCTTTCTGTGCAGATTAAGAGGGGCACTGGATCATGGCTGATGGTGGATAGTTGGGAAGGCACTGGAAAATAGAAATGATAAAAAAAAGTCTTAGATTTCTGATAACTCTATTGTAAAAATTACCAGTGACACTTTTCGCAATCCAGATCCGAGAAATCTAAGAGTAAAGTTGTCAGTGACACTTTGCTCGGGGTAGCCTTTTCTTGCAGACATCATTTGGATATTTGTTTTCCTCTCCTCATTAAGTCCATATTTGCCACTTCTGATCACTTTGAGTACGTACGGTCAGGAAGACGGCAATAATATTTATTGAAGAAATAATTGAGCACTTTCATCCCCCCCCCCCCCAAGGACTTCATCAGAATGTATGTAAAAACTAGTAAAACACTTAAATAAACCAACCCAAAAACTTATTGGTGATTAGTTTCATTTGGTCTATGCCCTGCACATTTTTGTGGTTAGCACTTTGAGTATATATCAGTGCTGACTAAGAGTACTGAGCCTCTGGAAGGCCTTGGAAGGTCAGTGTAAATGTTGTCGTGGAACAAATGGCCATTGTCAAGGTGTCAGGAGTGCTACAGGTAGTACATTCCTGTGTAGTTAACCTCCACTGTAGCTACTGACTGTGCCACTTTCATTTCAGTGTCAGTGTTTGGGTGTCACATGAAAGCATGGACATGTACCTTTATTTTGGCTATTCCTAGGTACCTGCTGTGTGTGTTTTTATGTAGTACTTTATATTAGTAATAACATACAAGGCACACTACAGAGCCAAATAGCAAGATTCCTTCACACAATAGAGTGCTACAGAGTTTTGCACTAGGGCATCCTGTTGTGATTGGTTCATATTCTAACAGTAGTACTGGGTCATTCTTGGTATGTTGGTTTACAGCAACATTTGTCATGCATAAGTGTTTTGTGACTGGAATGTAGCAAACATCTCATGGATCCCTGACTTCATTTGCTCTATTTATTTATGTGACATTCATTAGAATTCATTAGCATGGTATGTTGCCTTGGTTATTTGCATTCAGTGTCATGGAAGAGTCCCCATAGGAACAGGTGATCATCAATGTAGCCCATCTGCTGTTATCCTAACAGCAGTTAGTTATAACCTGTGATCTCTAATTAATGTAATTAGTTTAGTCAATGCTTACATGGAGAAAGTATAAACTTCTACATTCTAAATCCCCACAGTAAAAAAACAAACTATTAATTCAATAAACTGCAGTGGAGCGACAACGGCGATATAGCTAGTTCATCCAACCATCTCTTTAATAAACAGTCAAGTGCTTTTGTTGCTTTGGATAGTGGGACTTCATTAGAACTATGAATCATTAGAAAACATCAATTGCATATACATTTAAGTCAGTCATGTGATCATGAACACCCACTAAAATGAAGACAGTTAAAACCACTTAAGCATTATAATATTTATGTTTTAAAAGTGAATACATCAAGCTGGAATCATTCAGTCCAGGATAATTCATGACATCCAACATGTTCTACCATTTTAATTCAGACTTCTTTAAATGTTCATCCATTATGTAACTGCAGGCATCACTCTTCACTTGACTCTATAGCTAAAAAAAGTGTCTGTTGAAATCTTTAATATGCCAAAGCATTAGTAGTCCTGCTATTCCTCGTGTCTAATGTATGTTCTTATATTCGCTCCTTTAATTTTCTAGAGGTCTTTCCAATATAAAATACAGGACATCTTACAGTTACTAAGTAAATCCACCTCACGGTTGATTTACTATGTACAACTGTGATTTAAAGTAGTTTTTCTTCCTGTAACAGAGCTTTTAAATTCTGAACTATTTTATGAAATATTTTTGCATTTTTATCCATGTTCTGTAATGTTTTTTATTCTATGGTATGTAATCATTTTCTCAATGTATTTTTAGTTTCTTTGTAATGGAGCTATTCTCTCGGGGGTCCCCCTGAAAAAGGGCCACCTGTCCTATTCGCACTTTCCTGGTAAACAAATATAAAATAAATAGTTTAATGGCACTTCAAAATTAAATGGGTCAGGTTGGGGGGGTGACACTAGCCACCAGAGATTGCACTTCACATTGTGCCTTAATGGCACTTGTACATAATGTGGGCTGAGAGAATCCATTAGCTACCACATATTCTACTTCCCACCGTGCTTTAGTGATACTTGTGCATAACGTGGGTTGGGGGAACCTGTAGATGTCAAGAATATTCCATATCCTTAAAGGTGCTTTAAAAAAAGACTGATAATGTGAATTGGGGGATAAGCACTAGACACTATAGATTATTCTTTCATTTGATACCTTAATGGCACAGTAGACACCAGGGATAACTCTAACAGTATGCCTTAAGCAGACTTCTAAATGACAATGTTGGGGACCTTTAGCCACCAGCATTCCCTAAAAACAGTTCAAAGGATTCAATACCTGCATGCTCCCAATAAGGATATCATCCCTCTGTGCTACCACTAGATACAAGGGAGGAAGTAAAAAAAATGTACAAAGAAAATTAAATTGCAAAGGAAGTGGAAAGGCATCAAGCTCTGCACCCCTGAATCAAGAAATGGGAGCAGTAACCCACTATGCTAACTGAGAGGTTAGTATAGTAAGTGTAGATCAGGAAGGCAGTGAAGTGTGCTGTATCTTTAAGAAGCATGTCAAGGCTGTACGTGAATGTATAAATTCCAGACATGTGCAATCCCTAGTGCCATTTTGTAAAAGCAGCCAAAGTGAAAGCATGCATGATTGCAGTTGTTTGTATATAAGCTACTTAAGTTAGTCAGTAAACTTCTAAGTTATGTGTTTGCATAAAGTAAAGCTGTTTGAACAGAACCCATGAAGACTCTTCTATTGTGTCCAAAGTAGGAGAGCGACATGGTATCAAAACCGGTATAGAAGAGAATAAGATCTAGAGCCATGAGGTGCAGAGACAACAGTAAAGGTAAAACTAAGAAAAATGAGCACAAGAAGTGCCAGAAAAGAACTGAAGGTAATGAGAATTAAACACAAACTGTTTATTTGATAGAAGAGAGAAAGCGGGGCCTTTCAAGGGCACAAACCACATTACTGAGCAAACACAAGGCACGAAAAGTCTGTTGGTGAAAAAGAAATATTTAAAATAAAGGTATTTCATGAAATGTTAAGCAGTAAAACAAAAATAAACATGCCCAGTTTTATCTTTAAACATATTAGAGTAAATCGAGCACATGGAAAAGTGTGTTTGCCTAAAAATGGTGTAAATGAGCAAAATTAATATAATAAAGGCAAAAAGGGCACAGTAAGCAAAAATAAAGCAAGGCAACGGCATGTGTTTTGGCATAACTATGACTTTGTATTGCATCAAGGTTATAACTAAATCTCAAAGTGTGTAAAAGTGCTTACAGTCTGTACTTATTACTGTGCATATATTTTAAGGAGTTTAATGTGTGCAAACTGCAACTATTTCTTGAGATACAGTCAAAGTATAGCCATTTTGAAAAATGTTTTGTGCTGGGTGTGTCTATTTGCAAAATGCCACAATTACAGAGTGGTTCTTGCACTGTAAAGAGTTGCCTAGCAAGGTGCCACCATTTTTGGGGACATTTCAGTGTGCTGTATGCAGTTATTCGCAAAGCACAACTACTTCAAAATGTTATTGAGTTTTGGGCAAGAAAGGTCCAGTTTTTTTCACAAAGAGTGATTTATTGCAAAACCATATTACAAGAGTGTTAAAGTGCCTGCAAAGTTATTTCCCAAAGTCCAGTTATTCAAAGGTACTGCGGGTTTGTTCATTAGCATTATTTCGAAAAGCCCAAAAGCTATAAATTCAGAAGCACAAAGGGACTGGACAAAGTTACAAATACTGGCATGTTTCTGGCATATGTGTATGAGTGTATATTTGTGCTTATTTGCAAAACCTTTCACTGGTATGTGTTAATATGGCAAACAGATTTCAAAAGTCCCTACCACTTGTATTTGATCATAATATTGCAGAGAACTGGAGAACATTTGATCAACAGTGTGGTATTTTTATACAAGCAGCTTATGCAGATAGAGATGCAAGCACAAGGGCATTCATTTTGCTAAACCTAGCTGGGTCAGAGGTCAAAGAAAGAGAGTGTTCATTTGTGTATGCACCTGCAGTAAATGAAGAGAAGGTGAACAGTCGTATATTGTTGTACAGGCTGGATCAAGAGAAGCCCCAGAGTGTAGGAAGCGCAAGCTGAGAGAAATGTGTAACCCCCAGACAAATATTACATTAGAGATTCATTTGTTTTACATGAGAGATCAGAAACCAGGGGAAGCATTTGTGGCTTATATAACTGACCTGCGAAACTAAGCTAAGACGTATTAGTTTGATGACTTAAAAGATGAGCTGATAAAGGACAGGTTTGTGTGTGGTATTAACAGTGCTGCAGTGAGAAAGATTTTACTTCATGACAGTGATTTAACATTGAGCAAAACCATAAAGTTTTGTCAAATCCATGAGGTGACAGAAAAACACACAAGTATGCTTGCGAATGACAAGAGCATGGTTTCTGTTGGCTCCAAATGTAGACAGCATGCAACACGTGGCAAACAAAAGTAGGCCCAAGCACGTGGCAGTTACAGGGGTTACTAAGGAAGACCTGCAGCTTTCCAGCAATTTCTAAAAAAGGAGCTTGTTTCAGCTCAGTGCAATACAAGCATGAATCAAATAAACCCAAGTCTAGCTTTATTGTTAACTGTCACAATCGTGGTGCAAATCATGCATCTAAACGGGAGAAGTGCTTAGCATTTGGTCAACAGTGTTGTGTAAAAAATGGAACCATTTCCAAAAAATTTGCAAATCAAGTAAGCCTCGCACAGTTGTAAAGAAAAGTCGCACAAAGAAGCAAGTTGATCAAGCAGACAGCTTTCTATGTAGATGGAGTATCGGTACTTGGAGAAAGAGTTGATACAGTGGATTTATTAGCAAGAAGTTTGTACTGTCTGGATTAATGGAAAATCCACAGAGCTTAAAGTAGGCACTGATTAAAAGTGTAATGTTATATCAACAGACACATTTGCTAAAGTGAGAACTAACGAATAACTCAATGCAGCCAGTAGTTCGAGACTTGTTGCTTATAGAGGTGATGAAATTCAGACCGAAGGTTCAGTGATGCTTTCATGATATTTGGCTGAGAACTGTTACAACCTGTTATTCTATGTACTCCAAAGACCAGTGCAATCTGATTGTTTAAGAATGAATCTGCTTTCTTTTGCTGAAGAAATCCATCATGTAAGTGCATTTCCGAGTTCTAATTTTTCTGAAACTATTTTCTCAGAGTATGCTGATGTTTTTGATGACAAGTTAGGCAGACTTCCAGTTGTGTATTCCATGAAGTTTGACCCAGAGGACACTCCCAAAGTCAGAACAGCAAGAAGAATTCCAGTAACTATACAGGATAAATTTAAGACTTATTTGGATAAAATGATGCAGGAAGGTATGATTTGTCCAATCAAAGAACCAACTGAATGGGCGTCATCCATGGTAGCAGCTCAGAAAAAAGGCTCAGACAAAATCTGAATATGTATTTACCCAAGAGATTTGAGCAAAGCATTAAAGATACCATATCATCCAATGCGCACAGTTAGAGGTTGCAGTCTTAATACCGAATGCCACTGTTTTCTATGTCTTGGATGCAGAGTTCATTTTGGCAAGTGATGCTTCATCACAAATCTTCATTTCTAGCTACTTTTGGTGATCTGTTTGGCAGCTACAGTTTGCTAAGGATGCCATTTGGGATAAATTTTGCAAGTCAAGTCTTTCTGCATGCAATGGAGCAATTTTTTTCGGGTTATCCTTGTACCATAATAGTAGAGGATTTATTGGTTGGACGCAATGGTGAAGCAGAGCATGACAGAAACCTCAAGAACGTTTTATACAGAGCACGTGAAGTAAACTTGAAGCTCAATCCTCTGAAGTGCAAATTCAGACTATCAGAAGTTACATATTTGGGTCATTTGTTCATGAGTACAGACTTGAGACCAGACCCGACCAAACAATCCGCTATTCTTGATGTCAGCACCAGATAATTTACAAGCTCTACATCATTTCCTAGGTATGTTCAACTATTTAGGCAAGTTTATTCCAGACTTCAGTGAGTTGACAACATCCTTAAGAGCTAGTGTGCAAAAATGTTGCACGGTCATTTTTGGAACAGCACCAGAAGCCATTTTAAGACCTTAAGCAGAAAATTGCCATCCCACCTACTTTGATACTATGATGTGAACAACCCTGTTACTCTTTCCTGTGATTTGATCTTGGTGCAGTTGTACTTCAAGAGGGCAGACCAATAGCCTATGTATCTAGAACACTAACCCAACTGAGATGCAGTATGCTCAGATTGAGAAGGAGCTTTTGGCAATAGTATTTGCATGTTCTAAGTTTCATGATTATATTTATGGTCGAGCTATTCAGATTGAAACTGATCACCAACCTCTAGTTACTATTCTAAAGAAGCCTATGCATTCTGCTCCAGCAAGATTACGAAGAATGATGCTCAAATTGCAAAAGTACAATTTCAAAATAGTCTACACAAAAGGCAAATTTCTCTATCTGGCTGATGATTTATCCAGATCACCCAGAAATACGACAGAACAGTTTGGCGCAGAGAATTTTGACTTTGATGTGATGTCAGTGCGTAATTATTTCACCACTAGATGAGTTGAGAGATCACACTCAGATGATCCAATTTTGCAGAAGCTGAATCACTACATTAATGTTGGATGGCCATCAAAGCAATCTAGTGTACCACCTGAAGTGCAAACCTATTTTCCTTACAGAGATGATCTGTTGATGGAAGATTGCATTATTTTCAAAGGTTCTAAAGTTGTTGTTCCTGCATCCTACCGAGGATCCACATCCACTAAGAGAAGAGCGAGAGAATTAGTATTTTGTCTTTAATTACCAAAAGACATTGATAAAGTACTACCTTCTTGTTTCTTCTTGTTCAGTATGCAATAGTACTAGACAGCATTTGCAGAGAGAACCACTTCAGCTAGGTCCAGTTCCTGAACTACCTTGGTGTGCAGTTGCAGTTGAGATCTTTGATTGGAACAATCAACACTACTTGGTTTTGGTAGACACTTATTCAAATTGGTTGAGATTGCTCTACTGTCTAACAACATCCCCTGCTGTTATTACGAAGTTGAAACAACATTTCTCAGTTCATGGTAGTCCACGCAAAGATCTTTCTGACAATGGTACTCCATTTACTAGCCAGTTGTTTCAGAAATTTGCAAAAGAATGGGACTTTGTACATGTTACTAGCAGTCCTGAATATCCTCAGTCCAGTGGTCTAGCTGAACGTGCAGTGCAGAGTGCAAAGCAGTTACTTGAAAGGTCAAAGCGTGACAATACCGATGTGTTCTTGAATTTGCTTAATCTCAGAAACCTACCTTGTGATTATATTCTTGGCTCACCTGCTCAAAGACTACTTTCCATGCACACTACAACTTTGCCACCCATTACTTCCAGTTTATTGAAACCTAAACCTAAGAACAATAAAACCATCAAGGCTTAATTGGTTAAGAAGCGTAATATCCAGAAATCTAGTTATGACAGATCGAGTAGATTACTTCGTCCTTTGAGGGAAGAAGAATTGGACAGATTACAGGCATCTATGCCGAGCCATGATCCTTGTTGGTAGACTCTAAGGGTGTGGAATGTAGGCGGAACTGTAGACGTCTTCTTCCTGTACCAGAATCATCATCACCATCATAACCTTGTTTCTATGATGCAGAATTCAAATATAAGAGTGAATCGGACATGGTTTCCATACCAGAAAGTGTTCAAAATACTGATTCCATTCCAGAAAATGTTCCAGACATTCCACAGGTCAAATATTTTGCAGAGACTGTTCCAGCTGCTAAATTTAATTCCCAATTTTATGTCACACAATATGGATAAGTATCAAAGCCTAGTGTGAAATACGCAGCAATGTGGACTTCTATGATTTCTGGATGCTAAATAGACTCAGAGCATCGTACAATCTATTTTTCAAAGAGGGAGGATGTAGATTAGGATGCAAGTGAAGTGTGCTTTGTCTTTAAGAGCATGTCAAAGCTGTATGTGCACATATAAATTCCAGACACGTGCACTCCCTAGTGCCATTTTGTAAGAGCAGCCAGAGTGAGAGCCTGCATGGCCACAGTTGTTAGTTTGTATAGAAGTTACTTAAGTTGAAGTCAGTAAACTTCTATAGTTGTGTTTGTATAAAATAAAGCTGTTTGAACAGAACCTGCGAAGACTCTTCTATTGTGTCCAAAGTAGGAAAGTGACTGCAAGGGTTTATTTAACAGAGGAGAGGGCTAGGGCACATATCGGCAAACGTCTCAACATCTTAGAGACCGAAATCTAGACAAAGCCAAAACTAATAGGGGTACAAAGAGGCACAATCAGGGAAGAATTTTAATTATTTCTCTTAAAAATATAGAACGTTGCTAAAATAGCAGCTTTTGCTATAGCATGCATTTCCTGAAAGGTATGACATCTGAAACTCTGTCTGGCATTAGTTATGGAGTGCAATCATCTGCAATGTATGAGGGAAGTGAAAAGATAAGAGGAGACACTCTGTCAACTCTGAGAAGAATAAGGTGTGTCTGTATCTGAATGTGTATATTGTGCATGACAGCGAATGAGTGAGGGCACCTGTGCATAGGCTGATAGTGCCAACTACCACAGTAAATGCTGAACTGCACTCATAGAAGTTAATGGCAATCGGCAATCGGACATGTAACAAAGTCTTTCTGCCTTGCAGCTAAGGTGCTTTTGAATCATAAATTACCGCATTGCAGAAACGAGGCCTTTTCACCCCAGCCCTTAATCTGAATGCAGGGATTCTTTCTGAATTCCAGAGACAGACTTCGCATCTTTCAAAAATTCATACAAAGGTCTTCTCAGTAAAACCAAGGTTGCTCTAAACGTGGTATCACTTAATTTGACCTTGTGACTCATTTTACCTTTTATTACTGACTTGTATATAATTTACCTTGATATTTCTGCTAAATCTTACCTTGTTGTTCGAATACATAGCTTATACATTGTTAATTTTCCCATACTGTACTACTATCTAACCTGGGTGTATTATGTTTATGCTTTTCTGAAGTGCTGTTTATTGCCATTTGTTCTGTCTCGTATATCTTTGAAATGCTTGCCAGGTCCCAAATGAAAATGGGCAGTGCCCACTGGGGCTAACCACATCAGTCAATCAAATCGTTCAGTAATGGGCAGTGCCCACTGGGGCTAACCACATCAGTCAATCAAATCGTTCAGTAATGGGCAGTGCCCACTGGGGCTAACCACATCAGTCAATCAAATCGTTCAGGAATGGGCAGTGCCCACTGGGGCTAACCACATCAGTCAATCAAATCGTTCAGGAATGGGCAGTGCCCACTGGGGCTAACCACATCAGTCAATCAAATCGTTCAGTAATGGGCAGTGCCCACTGGGGCTAACCACATCAGTCAATCAAATCGTTCAGGAATGGGCAGTGCCCACTGGGGCTAACCACATCAGTCAATCAAATCGCTCAGGAATGGGCAGTGCCCACTGGGGCTAACCACATCAGTCAATCAAATCGTTCAGGAATGGGCAGTGCCCACTGGGGCTAACCACATCAGTCAATCAAATCGTTCAGGAATGGGCAGTGCCCACTGGGGCTAACCACATCAGTCAATCAAATCGTTCAGGAATGGGCAGTGCCCACTGGGGCTAACCACATCAGTCAATCAAATCGTTCAGGAATGGGCAGTGCCCACTGGGGCTAACCACATCAGTCAATCAAATCGTTCAGGAATGGGCAGTGCCCACTGGGGCTAACCACATCAGTCAATCAAATCGTTCAGGAATGGGCAGTGCCCACTGGGGCTAACCATATCAGTCAATCAAATCATTCAGTAAATACATTTTTCCAAAATAGAATCTTCTTTTGTGTGTTTTCACTACACATGCCATACGCAAACCTATATTTTAGTATGCAAGTAGTTTCTTGTGTAGTCTTTCCTTGTCTAACTTGCTATGTACTGCATTGTGCCATACATTTCAAAATGCTTGCGTGCATCATTTGCTTCTTCTTTTGAAATCTAAACTAATCTTTACTTATCAAGTGTTTTGGTATTAAATAGTTATGAAAACAATTAGTTTGCCTAAAACTAATTAGGTGTCTTAATCTCTCCTGCCAAACAATTCAGTGGTGTAAATGATGGTATCTGTTACCCCTATCCATTTCCTCTTAACAACACTGTTAACTTTGTTCCCTCTACAAAGTCATTGCATAATAATAGAGCCATAGGTTCTTACTGAGATTATGTCCAATGAGATCATTGAGAAACTCAACCATAAGACCCAGTACTGATGGAAGATTATGGTGCCCCCCAATTAAGTACATTATCCCCTCACATCCCTCTAGTACACCCCCCTCCTCACTACCTGCCCTTCCAACTTCAAGAATTCCCTGATAAAAATATTACAATTGGCTATACAACTAAATTTGAAAGATAGCACTAACGAGTTTTACAGACTTTCACAGTCTGCATTTATTTTTGTTACAAAAACCACTCCCACAACTTTCCAATAATCAAACCAAACCATCTAATTTGCCCATCCCCCATACTTCCCCACTTATCTTCCCACCACATTAGAAAAGCTAACACAGTCATGCCACTACCTAATATAATCACCCTACTTATCTGCATACTTCTAGCCAACATTACATCCTACCAGGACTAACCATTTTCACTGTACATTCTCATCAACCTCCCTCACACACTTACTCTATAACTACACCGCCCCTAACGCTAAATACTTCTACCCAGCACACCTTCCCAAATACCAAACTCCCACCACACCTAAATGCAGTATAGCCCTCAAATATGACAGGGCCTTCATCTCTTATATAAAACACATTATTAACACCCTCTCAAAACTAGCCCTCAGTGGAGATATCCACCCAAACTCTGGTCCTACCGTCAATAACCCCTCCCCAACCCCTCTTCCAAAAGAACTCTCCCATCACCCAAATTATAACCAACAAAAAGTCTTCTGACCTCCTCATTATGTCTCTAAATATCAGAAGCATCTGTAACAAAATCCAAGACCTGCTTGCCCACATAAACTTGTACTCCCCAGACATCCTCGTCCTAACTGAAACCTGGCTCAAACCTCATATTAAAAATGAGGAAATACTCCCACATAGATACAACATCCTACGAGTGGACAAACTATCCAGGAAAGGAGGTGGTATTGCACTGATATATAAACACCACCTCAATGTCCAAAATCTTAGCAAGTCAGCCCACCAGTTTGCCAATGAGGAAATCCCTTACACCAATCTCAAAATTTAACCCAAACGAAACAACTAAATTCATAGGATGCTGTTTCCCACCAGGGCAAAATATACCACCCCTAGAAAACCTTCTAAGCTGGGCAAAACTTACCCTACCCAAGAGACTCTCATCCTTGGTGACTTTAACATCAGCTAGCTATCTTGTAAAAACAACTACCCTGCCCTCCAGCTAAATCTCCACAGGTTCTCACAACTAATCCATTCCCCCACCCGGATCAACAAAAACCCTAATAATCACATAATTCTAGATTGGATCTTAGTTAACAAAGATTCCAAATCGTACCTAGCAGGCTGTCTGCCTGACTGCCTCAACAACCATTGCCCTACCTTCTTACTAAAACATCACATAAATACAGGTTGACAGAAACCTCTCTTTTGACCACCACACTGCCGCTGTGGTCAGAAAGTCCTTCTCTGTGGCACATCGCATTACCAAGGCTTTTGAATCCAGGAAGAAAGAGGTCATTGTCTGTCTCTACTCTTCCCTCAATAGGCCAATCATAGAGTACAATGCCCCATTTAGCATGTACCTCACGAGACACCCGTAACAACTGGAGGGGCTGCAAAAGTACCCCACAAAGAGGATCCTAGGCCTTAAACACTTGTCTTGTATAGAGACCAAGCTCATTACCGACAGACAAATTTGTAACAAAACCAATTTCAACCCCCATCTCCTCCCTCCAGAAAATTAACTGGTCATCACTAAAATACCTCAACCTAGACAAAGCCGTCCACTTCTTTAACAGTACCTTCCTCAACATCCTGAACACCCATGCCTCCCTCAGAAATTCCAAAGTCAGAACGAAGTGCTCCCCCTGGCTACAAAAAAACACCAGGAACCTAATGAAAACCAGGGATAAAGCCTGGGAACACTTGTGCTTAACAAAAGAACCCTCAGATAGGAAATCCTTCCTTGAACTGCTTAACAATGTAAAAAAAAAAACAAACAAAAATAGATAAATCCCTCTACTATCAGTCTTCCCTAAATGCTACCCACCACAAACCCAAGCAATTCTGGTCCAAAATTAACTCTATCCTCCATACAGGAAAAGTAGGTACCCCCCCCCCACCATCCATCCCTCCCTTTTCTTGCAGTATAGCTGACCCCTTCAACAAACACGTCACTAAAACCATTCTAACCCTAACCAAACAACATTTCCATACATCTGTTCCACCCGCCCCTAACCCCAATTCACCCCCCCTTCCTTCCACTTCTCCTCAGTACCCACCTCCTACATAAAAAACTTCTAACAAAACTTAAACCCACCAAACTAGCAGCTGACAACCTCCTCGCCGAATACCTAAAAATAGCTGTGGATGCCCTAGCTTATCCTATTTCGATATTGATCAACCGTTCCATAAGTGAATCATATGTTCCCTTACTATGGAAAATATCGCACATCATCCCCCTTCACAAAGGTGGCCCCTCCGCCGACCTCTCCAACTACCGCCCCATCGCCATCCTTTCCCTCCTCTCCAAGATACTTGGAAAATGTATCAACTCTCCGATCTCTACCTCCTATCCAATAATCTTCTCTCAAACACTCAACATGGCTTCAGACCATATCACAACACTACTACTGCTTTGCTCTCCTTCAACACTATCCTACAACACAAAAACAATGGCCTCTTCTCCCTTGCTGTATTCCTGGATCGTTCTAAGGCATTCAGCATTGTATCTCACAAACTTCTACTCTCTGCATTTTCCAACCTCTTTCCCCCAAGCCAGCCACCAACTGGTTCTACAGCTATCTACATGGCCACCAGCATTCAGTTGTGTGGGAGAAATAACCTATCCCCTCACCTCCCAGTTACTGTTGGAGTCCCACAAGAATCCATCCTCGCCCCACTACTGTTCTCCCTCTTCACCAACAACCTACATATTGCCACCAAACAGGCTTCTCACGTACAGTACTCAGATGACTCCATTCTCATCTGCTCTGCCCCCACTTTAACAGAAATCCAACAAATCACACAGGAGTCCTTCTCATCCTTAGAAAACTGGCTAACCAATGCCGAGCTCCAACTCAATCCTAATAAGACCAAACTCCTCATCTTTCAACCTACCAAATCTACCCCATACTCCCCCAACTTCAATATTCTTGTCAAAGACAACACCACCATCTCTCCAACAAGCCACACAAAACTACTTGCTGTGGAGATTGACAACAATCTCAGGTTTGACACCCACATGTCCCTTACAATAAAAAAGTTCACAAAAAACTTGGTGCATTATATAGAAACGCCCAATTCCTCACCAAATCAGCTAAAGTCTCTATAGCCAACTCTCGGCTAATCTCCACCTTGCTCTATGCATCTCCCATACTAACAAACCTAAAGCAGTCAGACCTAAGCAAACTTGAGGCATGCTACAATAAAACCGCAACATTTGCCAGTGGAGCATCCTACCGCGGCCATCATTGTGACTCCCTTAGAGAGCTAGTATGGCTTGAACTCCCACAACTCCTACACTTGAACCAACTCTCCTTTGCTCACAAACTTTTAAACCACCCCCTCAATATCCCATAACTTCAAACACCTCCAACCTTACCACTCCTCCAGACCTTTGAGATCCACCAACAAGAATGTACTCCAAATCACCAAAGGCAAAAACACAGCAGGAGAAGCTCTATTTTCCTGTGCCATATCCAAACTTTGGAACAAACTCCCCCCTGCCATAATTGCCCTACCCTCCTGCAGTCATTTCAAAACTACCCTCAAATCACACCTAAATAATCACTGGCTCTGCCCTTGCTGAAACCCCAGCTAGTCTGCCATCGTCATCCCCTCTAGTTCTTTTCCCTTTTCCATACATGGATTACTCAATTTACCTGTATAAGCTGCATGCAATGTTAATCATCCTAGTTTACTATGCTCGTGCTAGTAATGTAGCTTATTATTACTGCGCTAACATCAAATTGTTCTTATAATCTAATCTTTTTAATTATTAGCATGTCTTTGGGGATTTGGGAGGAAACAGGAGCACCCGTGTGGGTTTCCTGCGGTTTCCTCACACATCCCCAAAGACATGCTGCAAGTGGATTGGACACACTAAAATTGGCCCTAGGTGTGAGTGCGTGTGTGTGCCTTTTGTGGAAGGTTGGGTGCCAGGCTAGCAACTCGACACTGTAAAAACTCCACTGTCAGTCATGGGTGGACAAGGTGATCCACTGTGGTGACCCCTAACCAGGAAAAGCCGAAAGAGAGAGAGAGTCTACTTTTTTTTTACTAATGTCTCGCATACTGTATGTGATCACCTTTATTATTGTATTTGAAATGTATGTCATAAACACACTGTGGAGCTTATCTCCCTGAGCCAACGTTTGTGGAGCTTTTCTCCCCGGGCCTCCGCTTCAAACGGATCTGTGTCCAATCAGATTTTCCTTTTAAACGAATATAAATAAATAAGTAAAATAAAAGGAAAAATTGCAAACACCCATGCGGTCATCCAAAGTTGTGTTAAAGGTTGCCAGGAAAGTACTCTGCTTAATACATAATGGAACTAAACGGTGGATAATTTGGATTATGCATTTATCATACCATCTAGTATTGTTAGGCAATGGTAGAAGTTTAGTTCTCTACAATAGGTATTTTACCATGGTTTCTACTTAGGTGAAGGAGTTTAATCAGTGTGAGTTTGTTCATAGCATAGAACAGATATCGGCCTTTGAGAGCCTGTTTGAGTACAAGAATGGTTTGGTCTATCAGAGTGGCAACGTTTATTAACACCCAAGATCTTTTTTAAGGAAATTATGAGCTTTCTCAAGCTGGTTTAGGTGTATCCTGAAAGACATTATATTCAAAGATGGGACTTTAAAAGGAAGAAACAAAGTGGGAATATTTGAATAGTCAGTGGAGTGAGCAACAGGTAGCACAGTCAGGAAGGCTGTGGGTTCTGTTCCTGCAGCAGGTAGATCAGTCACGGACACTGCAGTGCAACATAAGTAGGGTGCTGCACTCCTGTGTGGCATCCTTCAGCGGAGAGGTTAAACCAAGGCCCATCTGCTAGAGTTGGTGGTAGCTCAGGTGGATGTAAAAGATTCCACAGCAATGTTGAAAAGAGCAGAGGAAGTTCCCTGATGCCATGGCCAAATTTCCCCTAGTAGTGCAAATTCCACCTTAGGTCTCCCCTGAAAAGAGTTTACCTGCCTAGTGGGACTAACCTGGCCAACAAAGGATAGATGAATAACTAAATACAATAACTTCTATAAACCTAGAAGTGATACTATGGCAGAGATGTGGTAGTCTAAGGAGAATTTAACAACATAGGTCAAATTTAAGTCAGCCCCAGAATTTGGACCGAAGCTCCAAAGGCAGTGGTGTTTCCATATTTATAAAGGATGTGCATACCTTCAGACTGGTAGCCCAACATAATGCATCAGAGATACTTCAGGTGCAGATAACATTGGGTAAGACAGCGATTCATGTTGTAGCCTCTTATAGGTCCCCAACCGTGTCTCAAGACACTCACTCCATGTTCCTAAGTACCCTGTAGAATATTAGGGTCCAACCTAACACTCTCATACTGTGTGACTTTAACTATCCCTCCATTAACTGGGAAAACTACTCCTGTACCAATATACTTGCCCAAAGTTTCCCGAAATTCATTAATTCCAATGCCCGGGACCAGCTCATTCTTACCCCCATGAGAGGTAGCAAGATCCTTGACCAGGTCATTACTAACAGGGCGACAGTTGCTCTACACCCATATAGTCAACTCCTCCCTGGTTAGATCTGACCGCAAACTAATCACCTTGGAAATCCATATCACCCCCCTTGCAAATGTAACCCCCATGAAAGACTTCTCCAAAGCGAACTTTGGGCTCCTAAAAACAGAGGTAGCTTACTTCATGGCACCCATGCAAATGGAGCATAGTTGTATGACTGCTGAATCCTACACCAATGCACTGTATGAACACGTACACAAATGCATGGATCTCACCATACTCAATAGAACCAAGACGCTCTCCTCCAAAAAAAAAGAAGCCAGTGTGGTGCTCCCCAGCCATAAACAAACTCTACAACAGAAGGAGGAAACTGATGTGTGCAATAAGGTGAAGTCCCAAGACTGGAAAAACTCCCTTATCAGCCTCAACAAAATGTTGAGATCCCTCATCAAATCCTCTAAAGCTAGCTATGAAAACAGAATTGCAGCAGATAGTAAAGGCAACCACAAGGCCTTCTATAGTTATGTAAAGAACCTCCATAGTAATACCCAGATTTGCTCTGAGCTACTGCAGAATGGTACCTCCTATACTGAGCCAACAGATATCACCAATATACTGGCCAACAGATTCAGTGCCAACTTTACCCCCCCCCCAAAGGACCAATCACAATTCCAGTAGATTGTCAGGCACTCAGTATTACTGCTGAGCAGGTGAAAACAGCACTGTCCAAGGCCAAGAGTACAGCTTCTATGTGACCTGACAATATCCCTGGCTGTGTTCTACATGAACTACAGAGTGAACTGGCACCTCACCTATGTGCCCTGTTTAATCACAGCCTCACCTCAGGCTTTGTCCCTACCGAATGGTGCACTGCTATAGTCATCCCTCTCCACAAAGGAGGAGCGACTACAGACCCTAAGAACTATTGCCCTATTAGCCTGACAAGTTTGATACGCAAAGCTATGGAACACATAATCATGGACCTAATAAACAAGGATATAGGGGATTTCCAGACTCTGGATCCCACACAGTTTGGTTTTGTGAAGGGTAGACCATGCCTGCTCAACTTGGTTGACTTCTTTGCGTCAGTCACCAGAGGTGTGGATGAAGGCAAGGTGGTTCATACAGCCTACCTTGATCTGGCCAAGGCATTTGATACCATTCCCCACTCTGGAATCCTTGAAAAACTCACTAAGGCATCAACCCCTATATCACTAGGTGGGTTGCAAACTGGCTCACAGATAGAACCCACAGTACGAAAGTAGCTGACTCCAAGTCAGACTGTCGACCAGTCACGAGTAGAGTCCCACAGGGATTGGTCCTGGGTCCTCTCCTGTTTGATATCTACTTCACAGAAGTCTAGGCCAACACAAAGGGACTCTGGCTGACAAAGTTCACAGACAATTGCAAGTTGGAAGCCATTATTAACTCCCCAAGTGATGTTGATATTCTACAGAAAGGCCTCATTGAGACTGACAACTGGTGTCAGAACCATGGCCTTAAGCTCAATGCCAAAAAATGTGTCATTACCCCCTTTGGGGAAAACCCAGTTCCCATGAACTACCAGATCGATAGTAGTCCACTGAACACAGAAGGCATTATAAGAGATCTGGGAACACAGGTTAACAGAAAACTCTCTTTTGACCACCACACTGCCACTGTGGTCAAAGTCCTTCTCTGTGGCACATCTCATTACCAAGGCTTTTGAATCCAGGAAGAAAGAGGTCATTGTCTGTCTGTACTCTTCCCTCATTAGGCCAATCATAGAGTACAATGCCCTATTTAGCATGTACCTCACGAGACACCCGTAACAACTGGAGGGGCTGCAAACGCAGCCCACAAACAGGATCCTAGGCCTTAAACACTTGTCTTGTATAGAGAGACTCAAAAAACTCCCAACTATTCTCTGTCTCCTATTGCCTACTTAGAGGTGATCTCTGCTTGACGTACAAAGCCATGTCTACCCAGCTCTGTTAGAAATGCTACATCTAAAGAAATCCTAATCCCTCCACACCACATGCTCCAGAGACCTCAACCTCATTACCACAATCAACAGAACATGCTGGAGGGACAGGTTCATAACCCAGAGACTGCCCATGCTTTGGAATAGTCTTCCCATACATGTCAAATAGAGCACCTCACTGGCCCTCTTCAAGAAAAATCTTGATGAGTGGATAGGAAATAGAAAATTCACCCCGGGGATCACTCCATTGGTTCACCTCAACAGAGGCACTGGAAACTAAGGTTGGGTGGCACGATGCCAGGGTAAACCTATGGGCTAGGCTTGTAAAGGCTCCAGGGCCATTAGCCTATGAACCTATGTTACATTCACCATCAACAAAATATGCCATATATATCAAAACAAACTAAATTACATATCTTAGCATTGAGGGTAAACCCATGATTACTACACCAGACCTTTGCTTGATGCAGCCTTTGTTGTAGAATTCTGAGAATCAGAAAGGGCTTTGATAACCGCCAACAGTTTGCGATCATCAATAAGCCTGGTTAGGTATTGCCCCTGGATAACAGCTTTCATGACAGAGAAATGTATGGCAACCATTTGAAATGCTGGGACCCAGTAGAGCAAGTCCTGAAACATGGAGATGGCTCAGAAAATGGACTTAAATAGCCATTTTTGGAATATTCCATTTCCTCCAGACTATAGGATCATAGGAGATTACTAGGCTCTCAATCCTAGGGTCATTTTAAGCCTAGCCATTTCATCCCAATGTAATACCATAGAAGTACTAGTCAATGCGCAAGATGGCATTTAGTGATGACTACTCGCATCCAGGAGGGTTGTGGGCTATATACCCAGTAAGTATGTGCCCCATCCACTCGTCCAGGTTCCTCTTGAACAGTGTCATAGAGGTGCTCCGTTTCACATGAATTGGTATCCTGTTCCAAAGCCATAGCAGTCACTGGGAGATCAATATGTCCCTCCAGCATGTCCTATTTAAGTCACAGGTGATATTTAGGTCCCTGGAATGAGTAGCCCTAGTCCCATTTGATTTTTGGATATGCAGCAAGTTCATTAGGTTTGGGTCTTGGATTGCTCTCTAGGCCAGGTATATCTCTCTGCTAAGAAGTCTATACGATACAGAGTATAGTGACAGGGATTTTATTCAGTCTGTATAAGGCACATCCTGGAGCCCCTTGACCTTTTGTTTTTGATACCTCTGAGGTCTCTCTAATTGCTGCAGGTGCTTCGTACAGTACATGATAAATGGGGTGTTGTATTCAATTATGGGCCAGATAAGTGCCAAGTATAGGGGAGGGGTTGTAACTTTTGCTCTCAAGGCAATGCCTTTACTAATCAAATGTGCTATGTAGAAAGCTTTATTTACTACAGTAGACACTTGGTGGTCAAAGTTAAGTCACAGTCAACTAGTGATCTCATGTCCCTTACCACTTCATGGGTGCTTAGGGTACTGTTGTTGAATTGATAGCATGAGGGGACATTGCTTATGCTGAAGGGAATAATGACACGGGAATAATGACACATTTCTTCGCATTCATTTTCAGATGGAGGCTAATACATCAGTCGTTGGTCTGTGCCGGACCCTCCTGGAATATACTGAAATTATATGGGGAGTCAACGATTGCACCTAGTTTGCAGTTGTCTGCAAACTTGGTCAGCCACAACCCCTTAGTTTTCACCTGAACTTCTGAGAATTGTATACCAAGCAATAGGGGGCCCAGCACTGACTCCTGTGGTACCTCACTGGTAGCAGGTCTGCTGGTTGATATGGAATCACCCACGTTGATAGTGTGTGTCCCAGTCTGTGAGCCAGTTGGCAGTCTATCTTGCAATGAAGGGGTTTACATTCAGTTTGCTAAGTTTATCAGTATTTCCTGAAGGTGGGATTGTGTTGAAAGCCTTTGCCAGGTGGAGGTATGCTGTGTGTACATATTTCCCTTGTCAATGGCCTTTGTCACATTTTCAAATGAATCCACCAGATTTAACAGGCAGAATCTACCCTTCACAAAGCTGAATTGGGTAGGCTACAGGATTTGGAGGTCACCTATGTCTTTATTTTTGAGGTCCATAATTATACATTCCATGGCTTTTCAGATGAGTCTGGTGAGGCTTATGGGTCTGTAATTCCCCAGGTCTGTTTCTAGGTCACTTTTGTGGAGGTGAATAACTGTTGCTCTTCTCCATTCCAGAGGAACAAAGCCTTTGGTTAGTCTATGATTGAAAATGGTACTTAGTAGTGATGCTAGTTCATGTTTTAGCCTGTTTAGAAGACAGCCTGAGATGTCATCTGGTCCCATAGAGGCTGTGTTTTTTGCCTTGGACAAGGCTTTGAGGATCTGATCTTCAGAGGTGTAGGTTGATGGGGGAGTTTGAGGGTATGTTTGTTGTAAGTTAGGAGGGGATAAGGGAGTTCAATTTTTGCCAAACCTATCCATTAGCAGGTTTGCTATCTCTGTGGGGTCAGTGTGGGTGATACTGTTGGGCACTAGTTCTGCACATGCTTGGGTCCTACCCTTTAGGCATACATACATAGCTGTAAAATGCTATATGGTTATCCTTGGCTGTACTTGCTAAGTTTCTCTCAAAGGAACCCTTAGAGGCTTTGACAAGTTGTATTATTTGCCTGCTGAGGCTGAGGAGGTGCTCTTCCATTGTTGCGGGGGGGGGGGGGGCTTCCCTTTGTTTTCTTGGGCAGCAACATTTTGCATTTAAAATTAAGTTTGTTGATGCTGGATGTCCACTATGGTAGCTTGTTTTTATTTGGGGCTCTGGCTTTGTTTCTTTTTGGTATGGCTGAGTTCATACACTTATGCAAGAGATTGTACAGGGATTTCGTGTAAACTTTGGAGTAGTTACTCCTTCCATCTTGGGGTGGGGCTTGGAATGCATTTATACCTTCTCCTAGGAGGGTATAGCTTGCCTTATTGAAGTTTTTTAGTCTGATTTCACCCTTTGTGAGTACTGGTGTTAATGCCAGTTTGAAGGTGACTGATTTGTGGTGAGTTTTAACTAATGAGGGTCTGACAGTTGTGGCAGTGCATCTGTTTGACATGTTGGTGAGGACCAGATCCAGAATATTTGTTCCCCTTGTTGGGGTATGGACAATTTGTTCCAGGGCATTTGAATTAACAAAGTTGAGGAACTTTTGCTCTAGCGAGTTAGGGCTAGCATAAATTTTCCAGTTAAAGGTGGGTAACTGAAATGCCCCTAACCAGTGCGGTAAGTAAAATTTGGTGATATAGTGATCTTGGAGTTGGCATATAGAAAGTTGGGGAGTTTGTGGTGGTGGGGGCTGCTGGAGGAGTTGCTCCCCTGCAAAAGAAGTTTGAAGAAGAGACTTGCTCTTCTCCTGAATTTTCAGTCTTTTTCCAGACGTTTCATTAGGGAGCCAAAATGTATGATGGGGGGGGGGGGTCCAGGACAAAGTTCTGTGGGACACTGCAGGTGATGCTTTTTTCTTTTAAGAGCAAACACCCCTGACCTTAATAGTAGGGGTTCTGTGAAATAGCTGTCTTGCAAACTATGTATAGGTTAATGTTGACATGGGAGACTGTCAGCGATCCCAGCATGTTAGATCATGTCAAAAGCCTTGGGCAGATCTAGGTAAGCAGTCTTACCTAGGACTGCCAGCCATTTATCTATGGGTTCAGTATTCATTTTGAAAAACTCAGTCAGGGTGAGTAGACATGATCTGCCTTTTACAAAGTGAAAACTTATATGTATCTGGAGATATACGTTTACCTCGGTTGTTTATTAGTTCAACTATAATACACCTCATAGCATTACAAATAATACCAACGAGACTAATGGGTCTGCAATTCTGAAGGTCAGTAGAGAGATGACCTCTATGTAAAGGCACAATAGCAATTGTTTTCTATGCCTTCAGGATGCATCTCATGGAAATGTCTTTTTAAGTGGGTTGAAATGCACAAGACACACTGCCCTGCACAAATCAGTATTCAAATACTTGCTAATAACTCAGATATGAACTAATTGCTTTACACTAGCATGCACTGTCTTATCTTGCTTTAAAAAGTATTATGGCCTTCTTGCTTTGGTCAGTCACTTAAGTCTGCACAACTTAGTGTCCCGATTGTATGTGAAAAGTGTGTCTGCTTTTACGCTATTGACAGCCCTGTCATACACCAAAGCAGTGATTGCACTTTTTGAATAAACAGCCGCAATATCCTTCTACACAAATTCTTTATTAAATCATCCTCACCCAGGAGATGAGGAACATCTTACCTGTAGCAGCCTACAGGCATCATTACATTCATGAGCAATTTCTAAATGCTAAAATTAGTAAGACAAATAAATGTAAATAAGTTGTGAACAGTGTGTGCTCTTTAAATATGAACAACTGTGCTGTTCATTAAAAACTGTTTACAGTGGCTAAACTTGATATATTCAAATGTTTTACATCAGTGCAGACAACTTTTTGTATCTTGGAAACTATGTGTATTGTATTGGCAGTCCTTTTGCTAGCCAGACTTAAACATTTACGTGATGGCAAACCGTTTCATTCTTGGTGCTTTTTTAAAATATTTGAAGAAATATAAACAGTTATTTCCATATGTATAATCAATGGTGTAAACAAAACCTTGTATGTCTTTATCTGTACAATTTACATTGCAAGTGTCATTGATGGTTTTCTTCACTGATCTAATGTTTCAGCTGACCACATTATAGTTTGTAAGCTACTAAGATTTAGCAGTATCAATTTTCATAAAGACTAAGAACCATCATACTTTCAGTTCTACTAGTAACTGTAGATGGGTATCTGCTGTGATGTGCATTATATGTAAATAGAAATAGTATTGTTATTGTTTCAGTCTCCCAGCCGCAGTGGTGCAGCGGTAGCATTGTCGCCTCACAGCAAGAGGTTCTCCCATTCGATTCTCAGCAGGTGTGCCTTCTGTGTGGAGTCTGCATGTCCTCCCCGTGGTCGAGTGGTGTTCAAAAGACATGCGTGAATGGGTGTGCCTTCGCTGGAGGTTGGGCTTTGGGCTGGCACCTCGGCACCATAAAAGATATTGACTGCCAATCATTAGCAGACCGGAGTTCCGCTGTGGTGACCCCTAACCGGGAAAAGCCAAAAGAAAAACAACAACATTGTTTCAGTCTCCCACCATGACTTTTCACACTATGCCCCCAATAGTATATAGCTACCTTAGTAACTAAAATATTAATAGAATAAGAAATTGTGTATATAAGTGAAAATTGAGGGTTATATCTGCACTGTAGTGAACCCTACATGATGTCTATCATTATTTGGTAAGTCACTTAATTAAGCGAGACATTTCCAATGTCAAGATGCCTGAAGGAGCTATGGGTGTGAAGCAGAAATACTTCAGAAATCATTATAAGTATTATGTCACAGCTGCTTTGTTTTGCAACTTGAATACAAAAAAAAACACTTTTCATTCATTTCAATATTTGATCATTAATTTTCCTGTTTTCACTGCAGCTGTAATAGTATGTCACCCTTATTTTTGCTTGCATGTACTAAGTGTAATTACTGTTGTAGCTATTTTTAACTTGTATGTTTACTGTATGTTTAACGTTTTTGCAGATGAGCACTTTTTATTCTAACACTAATGGGCAGGCACATTCATAAACTTTGTTTAGGTTGTGTATTGCAGTTTGTTTGGAAGGTAACTACAAGGCTGATGATGTATTATTCAAAAACTGATGTCAGTCTGCCCGGTGTACACAACCAAAGAAATTATAGAAATGAGAAGACTTTGGGCATTGTGCTAAGTGTAATTACTGTTGTAGCTATTTTTAACTTGTATGTTTACTGTATGTTTAACGTTTTTGCAGATGAGCACTTTTTATTCTAACACTAATGGGCAGGCACATTCATAAACTTTGTTTAGGTTGTGTATTGCAGTTTGTTTGGAAGGTAACTACAAGGCTGATGATGTATTATTCAAAAACTGATGTCAGTCTGCCCGGTGTACACAACCAAAGAAATTATGGAAATGAGAAGACTTGGGGCATTGTGCTAAAAACGATGAGTGATGCGTGACGCACACAACACAACATGGCTAAGTAATGAACACAGGAAAGATGACCACTATGTCTGCCTTTGCAACATTTGTGCAGGGCTGTAAACTTTAACCATGGTTGCATGCTGCCATATGCTATCACTGACAGATTATCAAGTGACCATGCTATGTGTATCTGTCTTTGCTGCCTGAGTATGAGTACACATGCAAATAATGCGCATGTATATTCAAAAACATTTATTATGCAAGTTTCAAATATGTACACTGCGGTCATTGTAGGGGCATATCTATTAGAAGGATGTAACTGGATATCATATTCTGAATGTGAGATGATAGCCCTGGCAAACGTGCATTGCAAAAATACTACATAAAGCGATAAAGTGAACAATGGGGCACTGACATACCTGCTGTAGGTGTTACAGATCATGTGTGCTTCTTGCTACTGCAGCACTAAGAGGTTTCGGTTTCTTGCATCATTTTGGCACCATAGACTAGTTATCATTTATGTCTGGTTTACAACTTTTTGTATCTTGGAAACTATGTGTATTGTATTGGCAGTCCTTTTGCTAGCCAGACTTAAACATTTACGTGATGGCAAACCGTTTCATTCTTGGTGCACAGATGTTTGATGACCAGCCTGTATTTGCATTGTATTGCTATTTCCTTATATTCCTCACCACATCACTGTCTGTCTGTCACGCAATCCCTCAGTAACACTTTTCCTTGGTAGTATTCTTAGCAGGTGGTGATATCTTACTGGTGTCTCTGCTCTGTGCACATATGGACAATATTTAGTACCACTTGCCATTTGGACCTTCTACTTTTAAAATATGATGTACATACAACCTTGTTTTTAGCATTGCTGTCATCAACAATGTTTTCTTTTTCCTTGGATATCCTGCAGACAGTTGTCTGGTCAGCGGACAGCAATAACCGCATTAGTCATGAATGAACTTCACCGTAAGGATGCCCAGTGCTTGATCATTAGTAGTGCACTTGTGTGTATTCACAGTGCTAATGTGCCTTGAACCTCTTCCTGGTTACTGTATATGACTGTATGGTATATTTTGGAACACCTGTCCTGTGCAGGACATAATTAGGTGTGTAAATCTGACCCCAAACCCCCATTATATAATGTTTGTTTCAATACCTGACAGTTTACTGATTTCAGTTGTGACTTAATTACTGCCTTGTAAACATTCATACACATACACCAAATGTCTGAACCTGTAGTTCCTCTAGTACTGAACAAGATTACTATTGCAACAACACATCATCAGTAGGGTAAAACTAACCTGTCTCACGCTGGTCTAAACCCAGCTCTCATTCCCTATTGGTGAGTGAACAGTCCAATGCTTGGTGAATTCTGCATCACAATGGTAGGAAGAGTCGTCATCAAAGGATAAAAAAGTGATGTTGCTATGAAAGCTTGGCTGCCACAAGTCAGTTATCCCTGTGGTAACTTTTTTGACACCTCCTGCTTAAAACCCAAAAAGCCAGAAGGATTGTGAGGCCCCACTTTCATAGGTTCATAGGTAGGTACTAGGCTATCTGCCCGAAGGCATTTATAAGCCTAGCCAGAATGTGTTGGCTTTCGCCGCCCCCTTATATTAGTTTCCTGTGCCTCTGTCCAGCAGAGCCACTGAAGTGATCCCTGGGGTAAATTTTCTGTCTCCCATCCACTCATCAAGGTTTCTTTTGAAGAGTGTTAGCGAGGAGCTCTGCCTAAAGTAGATTGGAATCTTGCTCTAAAGCATGGGAAGTCTCTGGGACAGGAATCTATCCCTCCGACATGTCCTATTTATTGTTGTGGTGAGGTTTAGATCCCTAGAGCATGTGGCTTGAGGGGATAAGGTTTTCTTTAGGTGGAGCATGTCCATCAATTCTGGGTTGGACATGGCCTTGTATGTCAGGCAGAGATCACCTCTGAGTAGGCGGTATACAACCAAGAACAGCTGGAGTTTCTTCAGTCGAGCTGCATAGGGCATCTTTTTGAGGCCAGTGATCCTCTTGGTGAGGTACTTCTGTGATCTTTCCAGCTGTTGCAGGTGTCTTGTAAGGTACATCCCAAATGGGGCATTGTACTCTATGATGGGTCTGATGAGTGATGAGTAGAGGGGCAAAATTACCTCTTTTGATCTGGATGCGAACCCTTTTTTGATTGTGGGCCATGTAGAAGGATTTTCTAACCACTTTGGCAATGTGATTATCAAAGGTGAGATTACTATCTACTTGGGTCCCCAGATCCCTTATTATGTCTTCCATATTTAGGAGACTGCCACCTATGTGGTAGTTTGTGGGTACTTTGTTTTTTCCAAAGGGGATGACTATGCACTTTTTGGCATTTAGCTTGAGGCCATGATTTTGACACCAGGTATCCGTCTCAGTGAGACCCTTTTGGAGAATGTCTGTGTCAGCCAGAGAGTCAATTATAGCCCCTAGTTTGCAGTCGTCTGTGAACTTGGTCATCCACAGTCCTCCTGTGCTTGCCTGTACCTCTAAGAAGTATATGCTGAACAGGAGGGGTCCTAGGACTGAGCCCTGCAGAACGCCACTTGTAACCGGTTTAGAGTCAGACCTAGCTCCTGCAACTCTCACCATGTGGGTTCTGTCCATGAGCCAGTTGGCAACCCATATTGTGACGTAGGGGTTTATGTTCAGGCTGGTGAGCTTGTCTATAATATCAGAATGGGGAATGGTGTTGAAGGCCTTAGCGAGGTCTAGGTAGGCTGTGTGTACCACCTTTCCCTTGTCTATAGTCTTGGTAACTGTCTCAAGGAAGTCCACCAGGTTTAGGAGGCATGATCTGCCCTTAAAGCTGAACTGGGTAGGGTCCAGTGTTTGGCGGTTCCAAATGTCTCTTTTAGTGAGTTCCATGATGATATGCTCCATAGCCTTGCAGACCAAGCTAGTCAGGCTTATAGGGCGATAGTTCCCAGGGTCTCTTGTGGCTCCACCTTTGTGGAGCGGAATAACCATTGCTGTGCGCCACTCTATGGGTACATAGCCTGTGGAGAAGCTGAGTTTGAACAGTGTGTTTAGGTGAGGGGTTAGTTTGTCTTTGAGCTCATGTAGGATGCAGCCTGGGACATCGTCTGTTCCCACTGATGCTGTGTTTTTGGCTTTGGAGAGGCCTGTTTTAACTTGAGTGTCTGTGATTTCAGGGACTCTACATTCTTCTGGTATGGTTATGGGCCCTTTTGGGGGTGAGAGGGGGGTGAAATTTGCACTGAACCTGTCTGCCAGGATGTTGGCGATATTGGTCGGTTCAGTGTATTTTGTGTCATTCTGCACTAACTGAGCAGATCTGAGCACTGCCACTTAGATTCTTGACATAGCTAAAGAATGTCTTGTGGTTATCTTTGTAGTCCATGGTAATTTTTCTTTCAAAGCTCACCGTGGATGATTTTATGAGGGATCGTAGTTTCTTGCTGATACTGATCAGGGAATGTCTTCCCTTCTTGGGATTTTACTTTTTTCTGTACTAGTTTCCTCCTTCTATTGTATAGCTTGTTTATGGCAGGAGTCCACCAGACTGGTTTCCTTTACTTGGAGGAGTGGGTCTTGGTTTTGCTTGGGATGGCACGACCCATGCATTCTTGTAGGTGCCCATAGAATGCATTAGTAAAGGATTTTGCAGCTTGGACAGCGTTATCCCTCAGCATGGGACTTTGAAACATTTGGTCTTAAGTAATGTGAAGTTTGCTTCTGAAAAGTTTTTCATGGTGGTTTCCTTGTCCGAGGGTGGGGGCGGAATGTGGCTATCCAAAGTGATTTGTTTATGGTCCAATCTAACCTGCAAGGGGTTGACCTCCGGTTGAGGCCTCCCACTTATTCTACACCTCTCATGTCTCTTCACAGTGCCAGACTAGAGTCAAGCTCAATAGGATCTTCTTTTCCCACTGATTCAAAATTCATACTTTATACTCATAAAGTCCATTTCTTGTGCTCCAGAACTATACTGCATATGTCATTTTACAATACAAATTAATTTACAACATTTTTTTTTGTATAAAACACCTTTGTTTTAAAACCAACAATAGGATGAGTATATACAAACAGCATAATCAGTCCAAACACATAGTGGTTCTGCTACTTGGACTGCATCCGGTGATGTGTTTCATTACTAAGGTTACTAGACGTGAAACATTAATGTAACTTAGTCTAGATGAGTTAAGACAGAGGCCTGTTAATAGTTCCAGTAATTAGACAGAACCCTTCTGTAATGATGAGAGTATGTTTGAGAATGTTTAAACTAAACCACTATGAGGGATAATGTAATGTCCACTTCCATTTCCTCAGAATATTCCTGTTCTACCTTGCATTAGCTCCATCAAATGTAAGCAAGATGTGTGGATGAATAAAGCATCTGTCAGCTGTTACAGCTCTTCAGAGAGATGCTTCCTTTCTCCCTTCTGTCTAACAGCACCATTTTGCTGTATTTCAAAGCCTGTTCCTGGTAGGACATAGAGCAGATAAAACTCCATGCACTGCAAATAATTATGATTGTGTCGCCAGATCATAACCCTTGTGTGTTCTCAATGCTGATCTCAAGATTCACCTCTTGATCTTCATTCTTGAGATGAATTTCTTGGCATCCATCTCTTAGCACATAATGAGTTGGTTATGATCAGAGATGTGATCATAATCCTGCATATTACCTGTAGTTTTTATTTTGTCACCTGACATCTGCTGCTGCTCTGCAGACTTGACCATTGGTTTATATAGCAATAACCCACGCCTGGGTGTGGGTAATGCTAAATTTACCCACGGTTGGTTCACCCTCGGGACCAAACCACGCCAACCGTGGGTAAATTTAGCATTACCCACATCCAGAAGTGGGTTATTGCTATTATACCATGACATTATTTAAGAAAAGAAACTATTACTTTTCTTAAATAATGGCATAGTATAATGCCTGTTTGCTGCCCTTCCGCAGATGTCTGGCATCCGCGGCAGTTCTGATGTACTGCGCGCTTGCGCAGTACATCAGAGCTGTGGTCAAAAGCAATGGAGAAAGCAAGATCTCCGTTGCTTTTTAGTGTTCGCTATGTTAAATGAGTTTAACATAGCGACAGTTTAAAATAAGCAACGGAGATGTCCGTTGCTTATTTTAAAACTGTCTCGCCATGTTAAACTCATTTAACATAGCGAACGCTAAAAAGCAACGGAGATCTTGCTTTCTCCGCTGCTTTTTGAACATTCGCTATGTTAAATGGGTTTAACATATGAGACAGCTTTAAAATAAGTAACGGAGATCTCCGTTGCTTATTTTAAAGCTGTCTCGCTATGTTAAACCCATTTAACATAGCGAGACAGAGACAGTGTTTTAAAAAAACGAGTTATACTAATGGAAAAAAATCCGGGCGACCGGACCTTTTTCCATTAGTATAACTCGATTTACAACGGGCACACTGGCCAATCAGCGTGCACGTTTTGGGGGGGTCATGGTATAATAAACATTTCAGCATTCTTGGCCAAGTCTCAGGTGTATTGTTAGTGAGGATGAAGTAATTGCTGGACTTGGTATACCAGTGTAAAGAACCATCTAGGGGAGCAAAAGGATGTAAAATAATAAGCAGAAGGTTCCTTTAGACCTCTCTGCTAGTCCCTTCCATTTGTCAGTTGTTTTCAAATAAATGAAACTGCAATGGGTAATAAAACTGAAATAGGTTTAATGTGCACATGAAGCTTAGTTGTTTAGAACAAACTTCAGAATTTTTAATTGTAATTCCTTTTTATGATTTCAGTGGAATTGATCTTCCTGCAACAGTAAGGTGCCCCTTTGAACATTCCTTGCCCCTATGCTAACTTAATGCCTTGCAGTTAGCACAGAGGATTAAGGCTATAAGCTGTAAATGACCTATTTCCTGTGGTCCTGGGTTTGGGTTCCTCCAAGTCTGTTTGCCTATTGTATGACTCTGAGCAAGTCACTTAACCAGACAGTGTTGCTGGACTGAACCTGAAAAAGTTACACATGATTTAGTGCTCTACCCCACTTAGCAAATACAAAATAAGTAAGTAAATAGTGTCTGACATCTGGTTTCATTCAGGGTTACCAGTTCTTCCCTATTAGCTCACAAAACAAGATAAATAGGAGGAAATGTTATAAAGAGACCCCAATAACAGTATGGAGGAAGTGCCCGAGCTTTTATGTCCCTGCTTCCTTACTGCAGCTTGATATCACTCGGAGACTGAAGTAAGCAATGAGGCATGGCTGATGGGAGTGCTCCCACCCTAGATTCGAGGAAGGAAATGCCCTGATCCCAACTAGTGCATCTCGGCCCAACACCATCCACTTTAAACAAGTGGCTTGTACTACCCAAATACCCACTCCCAGATACCCCCCTCCCGAGAGAGGTTAGTGGGTATCACTCCTTCATTCCTGTCTTTCCCGTTTGAACTCCTCCATTGCTGGGTTTGGTAAAACAGCCCCAGTCCCCTGAGTCACAGTCAAGGCTCTTTCCCTCTATGTCACAGGGCTGGATAACATAAAAGCTAAAAAAAAAAAAAAAAAAAACACAGTAAGCTACAGAAATGCTGATGACTAGTTTTTGAAATATTCCATTTTATTTTATCAATACACGTGTGTAATTACTTATCTGTGTATTTACCAAAGCTTTTATAAACAGACCACTTTTTACGTTTTATGTAATAAGTGAATTTACATCCCAGAGACCATTTCACAGACAGATGTAGTGAAAATTGCTTTCTATTTCAGTTAAATCTTTATAATAATGATAGTATCCTGACGCTTTTAATCTGCTAAAATTCAAAGCAACTAAACTGAAGAACACATTATGCAATGAGTAGATTTGACGGGATAAAAATATTCCTTTTCATTGTATGTCATTTGCACATTGCAGAGGTTCAAATGTAACACTGCTATTGACTTTTGATTAACTGATTAGTTTGAGACATTTCTTTTCTCATTTTTTTCAGTTGTAGTAGCAGAACTTTAGGTCCCTGACCTTGATGTTAATGATCACTGGTGGATTGCTGAAGCCAATTTTATATCCAGATGGGAAGCATAATTACTCCTTTAATTTTTGAGCAAATTCAGATGGAAAGTGTGAATCTCTCATGCATGTCATGGAAGTATTAGCTGGTTAAATACATCCTGCTGCCTAAATAGTAGACTTGCTTTGATACTATTAATGTCAATTGCTATAAAGTGTAATTTCATCGGTGTGGCAGTGAACAATCAAACGGGAAAGCACTGTTGCATACAATATCATTTCCAAAATGTAAAATGCAGCAAAACTAGATAAAATATCTAAGGTTTTTAATCACTTGGATGTTAAACTGAAATTAAAAATGGAAACTTGTGGTTAAAATGACATTGCAGATTTTTTAAGTAGATGTTCTGTTACATGTTCACAGTATTAATGAAAATGACCATTGGCTGTAGAATTTCAGACCAACAATGCTGCATTTTCTTAACAATGTGTAAACATGATAAAAGTGTGGCTCACAGAGTTTACATTCTTGAGCACAATAATTTAGTTATTATAAGATGATATAATTTCCATTCCTAAATTTGAGTATACGATGGTGTTAAGCTGGTGAGTTGTACATAAATGGCTTTGAAAGTTCTACAGCAGATTTCATATTTATTTTAAGACACTTTGTTTAGATGATAAAAACACTAACTCTTAGAATGAAATGCATCATGGGAACTATGCCTACATTCATTCCTATGTGACTGTCTATAAACTAATGTATTTTAAAACGGAATGCTGAAAGCTGGAGAGTCTCACAGCAGAATTAAAAAAACCCAAGAGGAGCACCTCACAAAGGCATGTCTCATTCTAATGAGTAAAGGAGCCATCTTTATCTCAACAATGTTGAGGGGGAGTAAGGCAACCTTAAGGCAAGTGTCGATGTTCTGCACCCTGGAGAGATACCTGAAAACTATAAAGAGAATAAAAAGGAATCTCTGCAGAAATTCCTAAGGCAATCATTACCCCAGAAAATGTTATCTTACATAACTGTTTTTTTTTTTTTTTTTAAGTTTCAGTTAACTTTAGTGTGATAAATGTAAGAAATGCACAAAAAATCAAGTTAAGGAATCCCAGACTAAAATGAAACATCTGTGAAAAAAAACAATCTCATACTAGAATTATGAAATAAGATCAGCTGAAACCACTTAATTCTAAGATGGAATTACCACTGTGGCAGATCTCTATCTTAACATATTTCACTATTCTTTAGTGTTTGATTTATATTAATAGAAAACTGAGCTTTTGGACACTGCAGTTCCTCTTGCATTGAAAAGTTAGCTTCTGGTCCAGGGTAACGGGTTTCTTTATCATGGCACCCAGGACCAGCCTTAGCAACTGCTAGGCCCAGTATGGACCATTTTGCTGTGGGCCTGTATATGACCCCTACTCTGTCCTCCCACCCCACACACAAATCTTATACTTTTTCGCTTCCTGGACTTAAAATTATTTCAAATCAGGTGTTATGAATACATGCTATTACTGTATATTAAAAATGAAACAATATATTTATTACCTTATATTCTGTCAAAAAAGTGTTGCAATACACATAAACAATTAACTAGTGTTGGTACTTTAAGTACTCTCTGCACACAGCTATCTTTCGAAGGTGCAGCAGATGACACAAAGCAGGTCAGGGTACTCTAAGGTCAGATCATCTGAAACATGAAATCTGTCAGAATCTTCACAGTTCTCAGCTCTTGGCTCCCATAATGACAGTCCTTGGGTGTTCAGAAGTGTATGTCAACTGAGTCGGTGGGGATGGGCTTAATGTTTGAGGGGATACTGGGGAAGGGAAAAAAGAGCATGGTAAATTTGTAATCTCATGTATTTTCTCACCATGTTATCCATTTCTTCTTTCACAAGCTTCCAAAAGATGTGTGACAAGTGAATCAGTGGGGATGGGCTTAGTGGTTGTGGAGAGACACAATGGGGATTGGCCGTGGGTCCTCTGCTGTTTGGGATATACTTCTCGGAGGTGCAGGCCAAATCTAGTAGGCTATGGCTGACCAAGTTTGCAGATGATTGCAAGCTGGGTGGTGTCATCAATTCCCCTAGTGATGTGGCCATCCTTCAAGAGGGTCTCACCCAAACAAATGACTGGTGCCAGAAATATGACCTCAAACTGAATGCCAAAAAATGCATCATCGTCCCTTTTGGGGAGAGTGTCATCATCATCCCTTTTGGGGAGAGTGTCATCCCGTCAAATTATCATATTGAAAATAAAGTACTAGGCAAGCAATTAGTCATGAGGGACTTGGGCACCCAGGTTGATAGCAATCTGACTTTTGACCACCATATTGCCTCCATTGTAGGGAAAGGTTTATACATGGCCCACCCCATTAGTAATGGTATCTCATCCAGGGGCAAGGTGGTCATAACATCTCTGTATTCTTCCCTTATAAGACCCATTATTGATACAATGCCACTTTCAGCATGTACCTCACAAAGCACATGCAGTAGCTGGAGAGAGCACGGAGGTTCCTCACCCGGAGAATACATGGCCTCAAACATCATCCCTACACAGATAGGCTAAAAGTCCTGTCCCTCTACTCTGTCTCCTACAGACTTCTCAGAGATGACCTCTGTCTGGCATACAAAGCAACCTCAGACCTCCACCCTGATGGGTCTGCTGCATATCCACAAGTAAAGCTCCACTCGAGTAACCTGCCCGGGAGGCCTCAACCTGGTCTGTGACATGAATAGGACTCATTGGCAGGACAGATTTGTGTCCCAGAGAGTCCCCCTTTTGTGGAATAGATTCCCTCTCCACGTTAAGCAGAGTACCTCATTAAATATTTTTAAGTGCAACCTGGATAACCGGATGGGGAACAGAAAATACACTCCTGGGATTCCACCTGTGTCCCTGCTGGACAATGGCATAGGGGGCTGACTTGTTGGAACATGGTCTAAATTCTTGGCTAAGCTTGTAAAGGTCTCAGGGCCAATAGCCTAGTAACTTCTTATGATTCCTATCATCATATAAAAAGAATGTTATATACTTCTAAAATCCATTATAGGTTCTCATATAATGTTATATTTTTTTTCCCTTCATGAGCTTCCACTAACTTCTTGTGCCTTTTTTGAATTGTTGGGAGTCCATTGCCAAGTTAATTCACATACCTTGATAAAGTCACTGTGTTTTCACAAAAATGTATAAAACTGTGGAACAATGTCAGAATGCTAAGTGAAGATGATGATGATGTAGTAGTAATAGTAATTATTATTTTTTCAGACATCTGCATACAATGGCGTTGTTTACACAGCACCTTATTTACAACTATGTCAGAGTTTTTTTAATGTATTTACTTGCTAAATTAGGTAAGTGGAGTAGTGCATGCAGGCCATTTCCATTACCGTACCTCTCAACTGTCCAGATTTTTGCCTCATATTTTTGGTCTGTTCCTCATAAAATTTGTGGTTTTCTGGATTTCTGTGGCAAATCAGTGATGAGTGAATTCATTAAATAATCATAGGCACATGAATTTCAGACTTCATATCCTTCAGAAAATGCATGGTAATACAAGACCTTTTATTCCAGCAACTTTCTAAGTTCATAAGAGCAATATTTAAAATGTGTCCCTATTTTCGGTGCTTTGTTCCTCCATTATGTTTGGCTTTGTCCAGATGTTTTGTGCTAAGAGTTCGAGAGGTATGGTTATAGCCCTGGCCATAGCCCTGGTCACAAGGACAGCTGTGAACATTACATACATGGATACTTCAGAGTAGACACCAAGCAGCATGTTTTTCCAAGAGGGGGAAATCAGAATGCCTTAAAGAAGCATGTGGATATAGGGAGAATATGCAAACCTATTAAGCTTTCTACAGTGCACTTTCCACCAGTAAAACACCTCCCCGCTCCAGTCAAACCATTTTCTGGATTTATTTTCTTGTCCTTCCTGCCGTTTTTATGTGACTCCGGAACTGTAGAATTTCTGCATTAGCTTTGAGTCAAACTGCTTTTGTTGCATTTCCTTTGTGAACCACAGTCCTATGACTCTAGCAGGGCACTTTTCCAATATTTATTTGGTTATTATTTTATAGTAAAAATGGTTTATTTAAAATGTGTTCAATGAATACAGGAAAAACTGAAGTGTAAGACAAGCTGTGAGAAAAAGGTAGAATAAAGTAATCTGGATGGTGTAGATGTACTAGGATTGGGACACCAAGTGGTGTGGGGGAAGGGGCGCTGTGGAGCCATTTTGCCTTGGGCACCACTTAACCAAAGGCTGGGCCTGGCCACAGTGAATGATTTTTTTTCTATCCACCATTGCCTTCCTCCACTGAATATACACATATCACATGTTTCACTCCTGCTGGATTATTTTGCTTCTGTCTCCAGTACCACTGAATTGATAACATTCTATCACAATTTTTGCTGATCGTAAGTTTCCTCGTATCACTTTTATCTGTTCACTTTTTGTGTTCATATGTAGTAGTGTTTGTTTTCTCACTTTCTGTGACTGGCTATTCTGCAGTTAATTTTATGACATTCACTTGCATCACCTGCATCCAATCACACATCAGCAGGAGAAGCAAAATAAAGCACAACGCCACTGTCAATCTTCATATTAAACATAATCTAAGCCAGATGTGAGAATGTGAGCAGCTAACACTATGAGTTATACAAGCAGTGTGATACTACGGTATAAATACCAGATTGTGCAGTGCATGACAGGAAATGTAGTCTGCTCCAATAATGATAGTCATAACTACTGCAGAAGCAAGACTACAAATAGGAAAATGTTTATCTGTTTGCTGCAGTACCTACCAGAAGATTGCATAAGTCTTAATGACTCTGTTGTAGCCTACTACTGGGGCCCCTTATAAAAACAAGGCCCTCTTGGGACAAATAGGTCCAATTGGCCTAAGGCCAGCCTCGGTGGTACCACAGGCTTTGTTTTGTTTAGCTATTCCACTTCTACAAGATGTATACTCCAAGACTGGTTCTGGACATGTTTTGCTTTTCTTAAAATTTGTTATTTTCAAGACTAAGTGGGGAGAAAGTGCATGCTGTAGAAATACATGTCATCATTGATATGCCATCTGGTCTAATTCAGAAATAAGCTTAATTTATAAAATGAGTCAGGGCCCATATGTGTATGGTATGGTGCATGTTGGGAAATGTAGTAGGCAGAGCAAGAATTCTGTGTTCTTTTTCCTTATTTCACTTAGCATTTGGCAGGTATTTCTTGTAAAGGTATACATGAAGTTTATTGGAAGAATGTTTTAGAGAATAGTCATAAATATCTGCAAGAATGGAAGACTTGAAAATATAAAAAGGTGTTTCGGGTGAGGCGAGCAGTAACGAACATTTTTTTAATTATGTAGCTGCATTGTATGTTTATTGGTAAGTAAAACTGATATCAGTTGATTACAATTTCAGTGCATTTACTGGTGGCTGTGTTCTGCTGCATGCAGTTTATCCCACAGTAATTTAATTGGATTTCTACTGAACCTTGAATACATCATGTTTTTCCAACAGGTTTACTGGAAACATCCCTAAAGCATGCACACAGCAAGCTCATCCAATCGGCAGTGTCAACTGAATCTACCCAACATTTATTTAGGACAAACTGCGTACCACCTCTGCACTTGTGCTTTCATTGTTAGGGGTATTCCGTCTTCTGCATGTATTTTAGCCTGCATAGTGACTAGGTTGAGAACAAGTGCTTCAGTATCCTAATTTGTAAGTAATAGCCTTATAGTCTATAAACCCTCTTCCACTGACATCCTGCTGTTCAGAGTTTACCCTCTACTTATTAACACACCCTGACATTTAGTCATACTGCTCTTACTCAAACTATTTCTTTCTCTTATATTTTCTTCACTTCTTTTAAACTTGCTATTCCCATTATTTATATCCAACTGTCTTTCATAGTGGAACTGCATGCCTTCAAGGAAGTCACTCTCGGTCTCCCCCCTTCCTTTATTATTTCTCCTTGCCCGAGGCAGTTATTAAACTATGTCCAGCTCTGAGGTAGCATTTATGCACAGTCAACATTGACTCAGTGCACTCAACTGTCTCTTTAGTGTGTGTTTATTTTGGAATAAAACTGTCCCTACAAGCAAATAGATATGTATGTAACAGTGAAGTCTGTACTTTGAACACCAGTCTGTGGGCTATATTTTTTATATAAATTATAAATATGACAGCCTAAAACAAAACTTTGTCCAACGTAATAGCTCCATTTGGTACTTTCTACTTAAACTGTGTTCCCTTTATTGTTTTTAGCAGTCCGCTGCCTCCCTTCCTTCAGTTTATTTCTCTTCTTGTGTAACCACTTTTAGTTCTGAGCCAGTATTTTTTCCAGAGTTGCACTCCTGCTTTCTTGCTTAATTTTTCTCATTGTTATATTGATCTATAGGGGTTTGGGTAGCCTTTGGACTTTGCATTTCAAAGTCCACATAAACCTAATTTTACACAGTTGTTCAAACAGTCAAGTGCATTTCTACGTTTATCACCATTAATCAAGTCAAGGTGATATTGGACTAACTGTCCGACTAAAACCGTGTCCTAGAGCAACAAAATCAAGACGTTCATCTAGTAGCTCTAAGGCCTTTTAATCTGCAGTGTTCCTTTTTCTTCTCTCGCAGCAGATTTGTGGCTGTTTAAGTTCAGTCACGGATTGCTTTTACACTGATTGCTTTTTCTACATCTCTTTGCTAAGTTTTCAACCAGCTTCATTCACCCTGTGTAGGCTCACTACTCTCTCCTACCCTATTCCCAAGTCCCACCACCACTCTTACTCTACATTTATGCTTCCCTAGTACCACACACATATTCCTGAAACCAATATGATCAGTTCCCTCCAAAAGAAAAACAATCACTCCCAATAGTAACACCCACTCTAGTTTACCCCCCTAAGACCCATTGTCACACTGTCTTAACCCTTGCCCCCTATAACTATCGAATTACATCTCTATGACCAGCCCAGTACTCTTCTAAAAATTTCTAACCCTAATTCTTACCAAAGATAAAACTCGTTAAATAAGATGCCATAAACTCACATTATTTAATATTGCTCCTCTCTCTACTGGCCTTCATCACCAATTATCAAATCCACCTCCTTCAAATACTTAAGACTTCAACTAATCCTCATAAAACTATCATCATCTACCCAGTTTGTCTTCCTCTATAACACCTTATCTCTACAAACAAGCCATATCTGATTTATTTACTGTAAATATCTCAAAATGAAGTATCCAAATTTATGATCAAATACCAAACGAAGACCAAAATATAACTGGACACACTCTCTTCTGTAAAACATCAGTTCAAACAATTAGCAGAGTTATTCACCCCAAGCTAGGTCCAACTGTTCATAAATCCATCACTTATATCCCCAAAAATAAACCAAATAAACCAGCCACCTAATTTATCTCAAAAAAAAAAAAAAAAAGAAAGAACCCAAACTCACCTTATTAAAAATGAACCTAAGAAGCATGTGCTATAAAATTCATGACCTATGAAACGTGGTTAAAAAAGAAATAAAGAATAATGAGTCCACCCCCCAGGATACAATATACCAAGGCATGACAGACAAAATAATCGTGCAGATGGTGTAGCAATCCTTTATAAAAATTCCCCAACCATCACCTGACTTCCACAAGGTATACCCAAATTTAGTAACAATGCTGGACTTGTAATAATACTCCTAAAATTAAGAATAGAAAAACTACGTTTCACAGCAATTTATATACCACCAGGGAATAACACTGATACTGCTGATGGCATCCTGTATTGGATACCCCAAGAAATTAACCATGAAACTATAATACTTGGAGAGACTGTCAACTCATGAATTCCACTACCCCCACTGATTCCTAATAATCAGACCTACTGGAAATAAAACTTCATGGAGACACTCAACATTAGATTGGCTTTTTACAAACAAATCAGACAAACAGACAAAGACATCTGCCACTCAGACAGCATGCCACCTAAATGCTGTTAGAGCTCACCATAACCTAGATAAACTTATTATTTATAATCAAATATGAAATAAAATCAATTTCAGTGAAGATATTTTCAACAAAACACTAAAACAATATAAGTGGAATGTACTTAGAAAAATGCCACTAGATATTGCTGTAGAACACTTTAATAGCATATTCTTACAGAACATAAATAATCTAGCACCAATACATAATAAAAGAGTAAAGTCCAACCCTGTACCATGTCTGACAAAAGAAAACCAAATCTTGATAAAAAAAGGATAAAGCTTGGAAAATTGGTATAAAAATAGAACTCAAAATGTCTTTCAGCAATTTAGACATGTTAGAAAAAGCTCCATATCAAGCAGGCTAAGCAAAAATACTATACAAACCTACAAGACAAGCATAAAACAACCAAAAAATCTTTGGTCATCACTAAATAAACTACCCCACCCTGGCAAGCTTACCACTCCGTCTCCAAAAACAGACCAATATGATGGACCCTATTCCAACACAGTTTAATTCCTACTTATTACAATCAATATTATCTCACTTAGACATTAATATATCTGCCCCCTATCTCTACCTGTCCAGTCAAAACCACCCACAGTTATTCAATTTTTAGTTCCGTACCTGCCTCACTCCTAATGAAGTTACTCCTTAAACTTAAAAAACACTTCTGTAGCTGTAGACCAACTACCATTAGACTACCTAAAAATAGCTGCAGAAGTCTTAGCCTTCCCTGTGTCCATACTAATTAATATGTCCTTAGCAGAAAGATACATCCCATCACTGTGAAAATCCAACATCATACCACTGCACAAAGGTAGCATATCTACAGAGTTTAATAATTTTAGACTGATAGTGTTTCTCTCCCACCTACAAAATATTAGAGAAATGCATCCATATGCAGCTGATGCAGTACCTAACCTCAAATAACCTGCTCTCAGAAACACAGCATGGCTATAGGCCCCAACACAGCACCACTACTGCTCTATTGCATTTTACCAATATAATAAACTGACCTAGAAACAATGGTCTGCTTGTGTGCACCATGTCCTTAGGCGGTCAACAGGCATTTGATACTGTCTCGCACCTGCAACTGCTCATTCAGCTCTACACAACAGGACTTTAATAATACTCCTTGTTGTGGTTTCGTAGTTACCTATCTGGGAGGAACAAGCCATTAAATGGCAGCAAACCTACTCTTCCTTTCAACTAGTTACTACAGGTGTCCCTCAGGGCTCTATTTTGGGTCCTCTCCTGTTTAATATGTTTAATAATGAATGACCTCTACACCTCCACTCACTATGCTAGTTAGTTCAGTTTCCAGACAACTCAGCATTAATATTTGTGGCCTCAACAATAAATAAGCTCCAAGACGTTACCCAAAAATCTTTCTCCTCCGTAGAAACCTGGTTCAAAGAATCAAACCTCCTACTCAACCCCAAGAAAACTAAATTAATACCTAAAAGAGTTGCTAAAATCAAAAGCGGTCTTTAATATAAAGTCAGCAAATAATGATGTTATTGAAACTGTAACTTTCAGTAAACCTCTACATGTTATAATAATGACTGTCTCAAATGTAACCAGAATATACTGCACATCATTAAATCTACACACCAGAAACTAGGCTCTCTTTATAGGATCATTAGATTCCTTACAGATACTGCAAGAAAAACTCTAGCCACCACCTTCTTATTGCCAATTCTGTGTTATATGCTGCTCCTATCCTAACAAACTATAAATAAACAGCTAAATTTGTCAGTAATCTCCCTCATAGGACCCACCATTATCATAGCTTAAAGCAATTAAAGTAGCTTAAACTACACAACTACCAAACATATTCACAACTAACTACAGCACATAGACTCCTTCGTTATCCAGAAAGTGCCCTGGATGACAAAACTTGTTACTGCCCCACTGTCCAGCAAGAGACCTCTACTTTAGTAACAAATTCTTATTACTTAACAAATAAGTCAAATAATGTTGCAGGAGACTCTCCCTACTCCCAGTACATTGCTAAACTCTGGAATAATATCCCAGTACAAATAAAACTCTCCAACAAACTCAGTAGTTTTAAACCACTGTTTGAACAACATCTTAACCAATCCTGGTCCTGCACATGCTCATCATAAGGTTGAGAGTTTGTGTTCACCGTATGATACTCTCCTAATACTTCAGAATACTCTCAACCTCTGACTGAAATGACGGAACTTTTTTTACATAACTGCTGCTTATACAATCCACTAAGTTGCACGTGGGACTTCTCTTTAGTAACTGCCACCTCTGTAAAGTCTTAGAATGTATAAATGTAGCTAATGTTGTTATTTTTCTTTCGCATTTTCCTGGATAGGGTTTGCCACAGCGGAACTCCAGTCCGTTAATGACTGGCAGTAGATTTTTATGGTGCCGAGGTGCCAGCCCAACCTTCAATGAAGGCATGCCCATTCATGCATGCCTTTCGAATGCCACTCGACTGCAGGGAGGACATGCAGACTCCACACAGAAGGCGCTCCAGATGAAAATTGAATGGGAGAACCTCTTGCTGTGAGGTGACAATGCGCTGCACCACCGTGGCTTCATTGTTTGTGTATAAGTGTAAATAGAAATGTGACTATTCTGTGTTTAACTGGAATTTAGTATAATGCAATGTAAGCAAATTGAGCTTTTCTCTCTGGGCCTGCACTGAAAATGAGTATTACCAAGTCAGACTTTCCCAGTAAGTAAAGGCAAATCAATAATATAAATAAATATCCAAATGTTTTTAAATGTATTTGGAGTTGTATGATAAATCCATTTAAGGGGCCTTATGTGTTTTGAAGAATGAAATGGGTAATTTTTGTGATGCTGAATGTGGTTGGCTTTCCTAGAACTGTGTTTTCTAGGTTATTTGAAGTGGGTATAGTATGATCAACATGGCTAAGACGTTTGTGGGAAGAGGTTGGCAAGTTCTCTTTTTGAAGCCCCAAAAAAATGGTGAAAATGTAAATATTAGGTATGTCTTTTGCTTAGCGGAACTGACAAAAGGTGTCCAGATCTACATGACAGTCCTGTGGTGACGTACAGGAAGCTGGCTCACAGTGGGAAGAACTTTTTCTTGAGGTTATTAAATACATTTTGTATGCATACTGGCCTTTGTGTAGGGAACTGGTTACTTATTCTCCCTTTTGTGAAAGACACCATGTGTACAAAATTATAGAAAAGTGCTACTAGAACACTTGTGCGAAGGACAAGAATAAGAGAACAGAAAAACAATTGTTTTTAGGTATAGAAGATAATTGTCAACATGCTAGATGGCATCATTTTAAATTTATGGCTTAATCTGATTGCATCATTTTAATTTATGGCTTAATCTGGCAGCAGTTAGCCATATTAAGTGGGTAATAGTCATGATAGGGTGCAGTGGGAGGTTTGTAGAACAGAGAATAAAGGATTGGTCTTGGTACTATTCAGTGATAGTATGGAGTGTGGAAGAGAGAAACTAATTGTGAAAGTGTGCACACGATGGATACATTTTCAAACTGGTTTTGACTTTGGGATTTGCTGTTTATTTTCACATAGGTGCAAGTGTTGTGCTCTGTTTTGTGTTGTATTCTCAAAGTAGGAAACAAGGTGAATTGAGTTTTTGCTTCTCTTATTGAGTTGATGAACATAATGGAAATACTTTAATTTGCCTGTGTAGGGCATTTCTTTTGTTATGTTTTTCTATTGTGTTTTTTCTTTTCTGCAGCATTTGGTATTGCACTTATAAAGACTTTGAGCATGTTTTCATAGTTAAAATGCCAAAATGTATCTTAATTTGCTGATTGATTTAATCTCTGGCGCTGTTGTTCCTGTGGATGGCATTTGAGATGGTGCAACATTTGTAGGAACTGTTTCTGAGAAGTACCATATTTTTGAAAAGGACACTGCTACAATGTGTCTGCTGCAGTTAGCATCAACAGAGACTCAAGGATATTGTCAAAAGGACAACTAAGTGAAAGAATGAAGGGTTGAATAGGAATTTCATGATTTATTTAAAAACTGGTTACCCAATTAATCTAAATGCGTGCATTTATATATTAGTTCATCTAAGAATGCTCATATAAATTTGTTCTGTCTTGGTGTAATTCAGCGACAAAAAAGAAATGTAACACACACCAGTTTTGAGTAGCAGATCACCGCTACTGTGGCTTATACTTTGTTACTAAATATATGGCATTTTCTGAATTTTTGCTCTCACAGCCATTTCCTTTGGACTTTTGGTATTACTTTCAAAGACTTTGAAGATCTTCATTTGTGAATTAAATACCGACTTTAAGAAATAATACTACTGATGGTAAATGTTGGCAGGGTTAGCCTAGAAGTAGGTAAAGTCATTCATATGCCATTTAAGATGGATGTATAAACATGGATGACATTGTTACTTGATACCTCAAATGACATGGGCTTGGTATTTCCCCTTGCAAAGTGATTGACAATGAATGTTTCTAGAGTGGTGTGTAAATTTATGGTTAAGGTTGCTGTAGATCAGAGCGCAAGTGTGTGTCTGCTACGGCTATATCTTTAGGAAGCATATGCGGCTGTATGTGCATGTATAAATTACAGATACGTGCACTCCCTAGTGCCATTTTGTAAGAGAAGCCAGAGTGAGAGCCTGCAAGATCACAGTTGTTAGTTTGTGTACAGGTTACTTAAGTTAAAGTCTGTAAGAATGCGCCTCTACATAGTAATGAGTTTGTATAAAATAAAGCTGCTTAAACAGAACCCACAAAGACTCTTCTATTGTGTCCTAGATAGGAGAGCAACAGTGGCCTTTGATGATGGAGAAATGCAGAACTTCACTCCTTTTTGTCACCTTACAAAGAAGGCATGATTTTTATTTTTCACTGAAGACTAGTTCTTTGACTTTTCAAATATGGAGGCTATGTAACATGTAGTGACCCTGTGTTTTCTTTAAAATTTTTTATGTGACTTTAAAACAAATGATTACAGTGATAAAGGCAATCCAGCCTACTAAAGGTAGTCCAGCTAAAGTTAAACCGAAGACAGTTTTATTAAAATGTTCAAGTTAGAAAAATGCTTTGTCTAAAACATCTATTCATTTCCTCTTTCAAGACTGAATGATACAAATAGACACACTAGTATGAAAGCTTGCATTATTTTTTTTTTTTTATTTTCAGCTATGTTATTTTTAGGGTCTCCATTTGGCCATTGAATGGCACATTCTTCGAATGGCCAGTCACCAAAAACAAACTCTCAAATGTAAATTCCTTGCAGTGGCAAATCATGATAAAAAAAAAAAAAAAACACATTGAATGGCCATAGTTGGCCAACAGAACGCAAGTAGCTTGGACGTACTTGTAGGTAAAGTAGCGATAAGGAAACTTTCTTTCCCCATTGCAGTGCAATCTCAGAGTTGGTATATATAATTGGGGGGCACAACTCCCCACATTAGGAGTATTCAAATCCTCCTAATATGGGGGGGGGGCTGTGCCACCACACACCCCCTAATTGTATATACTAACATAAGGATCGCAGTGCAGTGGGGAAAGGGAATGTTTCCTTATCTTCTCTTATGTATGTGCAGGTAAGGTGTTATTTTTTGTTGGCTGACTGACCATTCGATGTATTTTTTTTTTACAATGATGTGCAGTTTCACTGAAAGGGACTTTCAAGGGTTTATTTTAATAACACTGCCCTGGATATTACTCCATCAGGACTCCTATTATTTGTCTCATCACAGTTTAGTTTAAAGTATGGTGCTTTTTTATATTTTTGTTGTGCCCTTAACTATTCCTGCACTATTTGCTGAACAGACATACATATTTTAGTTGAATGGAGTTTAACCATTTTTTAGAGAAATTGTCTGAATTCTGTTCTATGTACAGTAAGTGCATGGGGTACCTGCTGCAGTAGGTCTTGGTGGCAAACATGCAGAGATTGCGAGGCTGATGCTGTTGGGGCTGGTGGTCTAGAAGTGGTAAGAGATGGACAGTCCAATAATGAATCCGTTGCAACGTATGTTAGTGGGGATGAACAAGTGTTGATAAAGATAACTGTTGTACCTGAAGAAGAAGGTTTGTTTTTGGAGAGATGATCCAGTTGGGAATATCTGGTAGAGCTTGCTGAATTTGACCAGGGTGCCAGTGAAAAAGGGAGCTGGAGAGATGGACAGATAGTGTGTTGCTGATTTATTGAAAAGCAGATGCTTTTCTTTTTGGATGATGATGTGGAAGGAGAGGAAGATGATTGGAAAATGCATTAAGAAATAAATAGAGACAGAAAAAATGTCTTAAAGTTGGATGACTGAATATTAATGGCTTAATGAATGGAGAAAATGTGTCTATTCATTTGCAATATTTAGTGTTGGTATGTGGATTTTATGGTTTAGCTACGTAATTCGTTGGACATCACCAACAGCCTTTTCCCCATTTTCTACATGGTGTCAAGTTGTCATGTCAACTGTCACCATCTCTCTCTGTTTAATGTCACATTTTTCGACACTCATGCCTGACTGTCGCAGATCATCTTCTCTCGCACAATCCATCCACCCACCTCTTTGCAGGATGCCCTTGTTTACTCTTGCCTTCTTCCGGTCTCCCCAAATGATCTGCTTTTCTGCATGTGTCCAAACCACCATAATCTGTTCTGTTCTGCAATTGGTGGTACTTTCGCTTCTGCTCTTATGTCTTTAGCTCTTCATCTGTTCCACTGTTTGCAATCTTCTACGTGTTACAGGGACTACATCTCCACCTCTAACCTCCTCAGCTATTCTGCCTTTACTGCACAGGTTTTTGTAATATACAGAAGTACTGGTCTCACCACTGTTTCGTATAACTTACTTTTGAGCTTCTTTGGCATTCTTACATCACACACTACCTCTGACACTCTTTGCCAGTTAGCTGCAGTACCTCTGATTCTAGCTTTGACCTCCTCATTCAGACTGTCCTTCTCTTTAACCACCCCTCTCGGATACCTGAAACGGTTAACTTTTTCCACTATTTTCCCTTCCATCTCAATTCTCAGCTTCTTCTGATTCCCTCATTTGATGCCATTATAAGTATCTTATCTGTACTCAGCTTCATCCCATGTGCCTTCAATTTTGTATTCCATTCCCGTATCCTTTGCTAACGTTCTTGATCAGAGTCTGCCTGGAATGCCACATTCTCTGCATACAGAAACTTTGTTGATGTGTCCTGTCTGATGCAGTTCATCAGTATGAACAGCATTGATTTCAGGGGCTAAAGGCTGATGCACATCCATTCCCACTGGGAACCCTCCTGTGAGTGAGAAGACTGTTTGTATTTGAGCCATTTTGCCCTTGTGCATAACCTGCACTAATTCTACCAATGTTTCTGGACAGACTGATGGGGACATAAAAAAGCTTGAGCAGAACATTGAGGCTTGCAGGTAATGAACTGTGTTTTTATGTGGCATCATTATCATGACTGCTAAAACAAATGAGCTCTGGTTTTCTAAGATCCATTATTTGCAGGAATTAATGGACCATACACACGCTTGATAAGTTTTGGATAAAAAATGTATTATTGTGCTGTATATCTACCTAAGAGTACTTTAAATATTATGCAGTTAATTTGAGCTTGTGGGGGAGGTCCTGGTGGATAACACTGACAGTGCGTTGCTATGTGCTGGGGATTTTAACACACAAGTAGACTAGGCTATGAGTAGTATAATTAATGCAGGCAATGATTTCAAGGTTGGAGAGTCTGATAGTTATTTTATGTGTCCTGAGGTCTCTTATCACACTTTCGGTGTTTAGTGAGCTACTGCCTATGTGATAGTTCATGGGTACCGAGCTTTTGCTAAAGGGGATGACAATGCACTTTTTGGCATTGAGCTTGAGGCCATGAATTTGACATCAAGCATCTGTCTCTGTGAGGCCCTTTTGTAGAATGTCTACATCATTAAGTGATTCTATTATGGCTCCCAGTTTGCAGTCCTCTGCAAACTACTCATCACTGGTCTGAAGTTGGACTTGGAGTCTGCTACTTTTATTGTGTGGGTTCTGTCAGTGAGCCAGTTGGCCACCCATCTTGTGACATCGGGATTTATGCCCTGTTTATAATTCCAGAGTGGGCGATGGTATTGAAAGCTTTGGCAAGGTCAAGATAGGCTGTGTGCACTACCTTGCCCTCATCTACGGCTCTTGTGACTTATTCAAAGAAGTCAATCAGGTTTAGTAGACATGATCTACCTTTTGCAAACCCAAACTGAGTGGGGTCCAGGGTTTGGAGGTTACCTATGTCTTTGTTATAAGCTCCAAGCTGATGCGCTCCATGGCCTTGCAGACCAGGCTCATCAGGCTAATGGGGCAGTAGTTTTCGGCATCCATGGTGGCACCCCCTTTCTGGAGTGGGATAATCGTCACTATGCACCATTCAGTAGGCACATAGCCTGAGGTGAGGCTATGATTGAACATAGTACTTAGGTGGGGTGCCAGTTCATTCTGTAGTTTGTGCAGTACGCAGCCTGGGATGTTGTCTGGTCACATGGATGCTGTGTTCTTGGCTTTTGAGAGTGCGGTCTTTACTTGGTCATCTGTGATTACAGGGGCTTTGCATTCTTTTGGTATTAAGATGGGCCCTTTGGAGGGTGAGAGGGGGGTAAAGTTAGCACTGAACCTATCTGCCAGGATGTTGGCAATATCGGTTGGTTCTATATATTTAGTGCCATTGTGCTGTAGCTCAGAGTAGATCTGAGTGTTGCCATTGAGATTCTTGAGATAGCTGTAGAATGCTTTGTGGTCGTCTTTGGAATCAGTGGCAATTTTATTTTCATAACTGGCTTTGGAAGATTTTATGAGGGCTCTCCGCTTCTTGCTGAGGCTGACCAGGGAATTCCTCCAATCTTGGGATTTTACTCTTTTTTTGCAACAGCTTCTTCCTTCTGTTGTTGAGTTTGTTTATGACAGGGGATGACCAGATTGGCTTCCTTTTTTTCAAGGATAGCATCTTGGTTCTGTTTGGGGATGGCACGATCCATGCACTTGTATGTGTTTATACAGTGCATTTGTGTAAGATTCAGCAGTCGTACCTCTATTGTTCGTCTGCATGGGTGTCGTGAAGTTTGCCACTTCTGTTTTAAGAAGCATGAAGTTGGCTGTGGAGTAGTTTTTGACAGTGGTTTCCTTAGTGGGGGTGGGATATGGATGTCTAGGGTGATTAGCTTGTAGTTGGATCTGACTAGTGAGGAGTTGACCTCTGGCATGGAACACTAGTTACCCATATGGGTAATGACCAGGTCCAGGTTATTGCTGCCCATGGTGGGGGTGTGGACAAGCTGACCCAAGGCATTGGAATTTATGAATTCCAGAAAACGTTGAGCAAATGAGTTGGCATGAGTAGTTTTCCCAGCTGATGGTGGGGTAGTTGAAATCACCCAGAATTAAGGTATTGGGTTGTACCTTAATATTTTCCAGTATCTTTAAAAAATGAAGAGTGGGAATCCTGGGGCATGAAAAAATATATGCATTAATTATTTTTCAGATATTGTTGGAAACATAAATACACTTGCTAAATATGCTACTTTTTCCTATAATACTGAATATATTAATGGTCTCAGTGTTATGAAATTCAACATTATGAAATTTTAGTGTTATGATGAGGACCCATCCACATATACTAATAAAGTAAAAATTCTACTACATAGTTGGTTAAGCAAATAAATACATATGAGGAAGTGTATATGACAGGGATGTCCAATAAGCTGTATATTTTTGCTTTACTTATGACTGTGATTGTAAGAGAAATAAATTGTCAGGTGAAGGAGACTGGGTACATAATGCCTGAAAGATTAAGATTACCACGTTAACTTGTGCAGCTGACATAGTAATCACAAAGAATAAGACTTGGATAAAAGAAGTAATATTTTGTCTAAATGAGTGTTTAGGAGCAATAGGTATGACTTTAAACAAAGAAAAAAGGATTAGATGATGTGGTTAAGATAGGACAAATATGCATTACAATGAATGAAATCTGTGTGTTGGGTATAAAATTTGTGAATAAGAATGTAAGTGGAATCCAATGGGAAATATTTTGTAAAAAAGTATATTTAATAAATTCAGTTGTTGTGTCTTTCAGATTTTCCCGGTTAGGGGTTGCCACAGCGGAACTCCGGTCCACGAATGAATGGCAGTAGATTTTTACGTGCCGAGTTGCTGGCCCTGACGCACAACCTTACACGAAGGTACGCCCATTCACGCATGTCTCCACACAGAAGACACTTTAGCTGAGAATTGAACAGGGCAACTTCTTACTGTGAGGTGACAATGCTACCGCAGCACCACCACCGCAGTATTACAGGGGAAAGTAGCATATTTAGCAAGTGTATTAATGTCTCTGACAATATCTGAAAAATAATTATTGCATATATTTTTTCATCCAGTAAAAAGAGGAGTTGTATATTAAAATAATGAGGAAGGATTAGGGATAATTAACCCAGTGGTATACACTGCTTCACTGAAGTTATATGAAGTGTTACACTGCATCGGTGGAAAAAAAAAAGACATTGGTTGTGAAATGTTTATGATCAATTTTGAGGTATGGCAAAAATTAGTAAAAGAGAAAAAAGAATGTATAAATGAAGGAGAAGGAGACTTAACACAACTGGTTAAGCTCCTTACAAAGCAGTTTAGTCAACTACAAAATTCATCGGACAGACTACAGTTCCCAAAAACCTTTGATTCACTATCACAAAGAACTCTGCCTACTGGACTTGATGTCTTTTCCACTAATGAAGGCCATAGGAGTGTTTGTTTCAATAACAGTAGACCTACACAAAATTCCATCCAATGCAGATAAGCTGTTAATACAGAAGATTTTACCAACAGCTGTTTAGGTAATTTCCAGAGTTGACTAAATATGGAATTTATGTTCACTTTGAATGACAACATACACCTCTGAACCTTCAAAGTAAATTAAACGACTTTGAAACAAAGTTGGGCAAGATATGTAACCTAAATGTGATAATGCCTTCCTAACAAAATGTATTCAAGTTAAGGGAGTCCCTAAGGGGCTTAGGATGTATACATTTCCAAACGTGTTAACTTTGGGACACATTGAACTGGATCAGTTACTGGATATGTTCAATAGACACTGGATAGAAATTATGCATTTTATTATTAGACTGAACCATGGAAGTTTTAGAGGAAATTAATAGACTTAATACTGAGATAGCTAATTTATTTTTGAAAGTAACATCTAAATATGATTCAGTCTTTGACAAAATTGAAGAACAGGTTAAAATCCATTTAGCTCGTTAGTAAAAGTAAAGCAGAGATGAAATGGAATACACACAAAAGGTAGCATACCCTTTCCCTAAAGCCTATCATTCTTTACCAACAATTCAGGGACACCACTGGACACTGGCTTTAACAAAGCTGTGAGTGGGTTCTTTAATGCAAGGACTAGGGATGAAGGCAATTTTACTTGACATAATAGTCATGTATACAACACATCACACCAAAATAGAGAGGAACAAGAATTCCCACCATTGTGTAGGTCAGAAAGAATGGGTAACCAGAATAGACAACAGGATTTTTTTTAGAACATCCGCACACTCTGAAAGGGTCAAAGAACAAAGACATTTCAGGAGGAAGAACAGCTGGAACAGTCATTAAATGATGTCAATGAAGCAGACAGTGTTATTACAGCAGCAGACAATGTTATTATTGCATTTGAGGGTAGGATGTTAAGTTATCAAGGATTCAACATCTTTAATTACATAGATTAACAAAAAATCATTTTTCAATATTTAAAAAGGGATTTAAATTTATTTCATCCAATAAAACAGATGTGGCTGAAGTCCTTGTAGAACTAAAATTATTCACCAGAAAACAATTTTCAAATAATGTTTAAGGGTGAGAGGGTAGGATTAGACATGTCTTCTAGACAATTCAAGAAAAAGTATACTTTTAATCTTCTGCTCCACCCTACTATCACTAGTTTTGAAAAAGTCTGTACTCATGACATATATGGTAAGATTAATGAACATAAAAATAAGTTTTACAACATGACTAGGGATGAGGTGGCCTTAGTGAGAGAACTTGGGGCAATGATTCATTGCAGATGATAAAGCCAAATAAGGGGAGTGGGACTGTGATAGTGGACAAAACTGATTGCAACAATCAGATCATCATGGTATTGCACAATAAAGAAAATATGAAGTGGTATCTAAAATGAGATTACTATTGTACACAAGAAGGTACAACTATTTTTAGAAGACTTGTTAACTGTTTCTTGAAAGAGTGAGGACATTTTTAGATTACTAGTAAATGATTATCCTTTAATTCCAGCTGTCTTTGGGATTCCCAAAGTACAGAAAATATCAACAACCAGCCCTATCAACTTACAGTGTCTACTCACAACAGTTCTACCTACTCCCTCAGAGTTTTTGTTGATCAGTTATTGAAAACTGCCTTGTTACTTGTAGAAGAAGAGATTCTTGGGATTGTTTTTATCAAAAATCAAACAAGAACACTATAAAAATGCATTTAGTTTTTTGACCATAGATGTGGTGGCTTTGTTTTCATCTATTCCACACAAAGATGGCATAGACTTATTCCAGGAAGCAATTATTGAGTTAACTACTTTGAGCAGTACCTTGATTAATTTTGTGATAGAAGTTCTAGTAGTCATCTTACATAACAATGTCATCACATTCGAGGAGGAACATTTCAGACAGGTGAAAGGTGTGGCAATAGGGGTTAGCTGTGCTCCTATTTACTCCAACTTCATAATGTTTTCCTGGGAGACAAAAACTAAATTTTAGATTTAACAAATATTGGACCCTTTACTTACAATATTTGGATGAGACCTTTGTCCTTTGGAAAGGGAAAGGTTGTGTGAAAGATGAGTTTATCATTTTTATTTATAACTGTTTTTCTTTCTTCAAATTTGTCCACACTCTCATTCTAATGATACTATAAATTATTTAACTGCTACTATTTACAAAGATGAAATGAATGGGTGTTTCTGTTCAAAAGTGTTCAGAAAAAAACAATGTTTTCATGCTGTTACTTGGATTTTAACAGTTGTCACCTGAGTCACACTAAGAAATGCATTTTAATGGGCCAGCTGATACGTGCAGCAAGAATGTGCTCTGACATTTTTAATTTCAAGTTGGAACTTAGTAACTTAATGCAAATGTTTCAGGATGGAGGATACCCCCAAGAACTATTATTCAGTACTGGGGAGGAAGTTTTGGAGGGTTGGGGAACCAAGTATAAACTATTATTAAGAGGTGAATTTGATACAGCATCAACAAAATCAAATGAGGTTAGCAATTCTTTAACCAATTCAGTGGTGATACATGGGTCATTTTTTAGAGTAGTATGGAACTTATTAATATTCTAGGTTAAAAACCTACCTTTGATTTATAAAACAAAATATAATTTAAAATTTCTACTTGAACACTCCAAGTTTGTAACCAGTACTATTAATATGAGAAATACGTTTGTAACCAATACTATTAATATGAGAACTACAAAATGTGGAGTGTGTAAATATTGTAGGTAAGTTCTACAGGAAGATTGGGGTGATGATAGTAACCCACCACAACACATCAGTTTGAAAACTGCCAATTGTGCTAGTAGAAGATTAGTTTATTTAGCCATTTGCCAGTGGTGTAATTATTTTTATTCAGGCAAGAAAGGCCATTATGTAAACAAATTTATGAACACATGCCATAGAAAATGAAAAATACAACAACCCACTATACAAGCACACCCTATTCTGTTTCCATTTTACGACATTTGTTTTGCTGTTGTGGACATTATTAGAAAATATAACCGGGGTAAATATTGGGAAAATGAAATCGAGAAAAGGTAACTCTTGTGGAAATTGAGATTAAATGCCACAGTAGTTCCTGGTATCAATGAAAATATCTTGATCTCACCTATTTTAAAAATTAAAGTTGGAGATTTATAGAATATGCAAGTTACATTCAAAATGTTTTATGTGTTTAAGTTTTATGTGTTTAAGTATTGGATTTTAGGGGAATTTTAACATGTTTTCTTTAATATGCAAGATTTTTATTGTATGTGTGTGTGTATATATATATATATATATATATATATATATATATATATATGTGTGTGTATTTTATATATATCAGCAAATGTAAGGCTGCTTTAAGAAACTTGTATGTCAATTGGTATTAAATCACATGTAGTTTTTAATGATTATAAAATAGGCTGCTTTAATTGATTTTAATGATTCTGAAAAAGTCCCATGGTGTTAGGGATGAAAACGCTTGATCTCTTGTTTTGGTTTGTTATTCACATTGCAGTATATTTAATTACAAATTTGCACCTACCATTTTATTCTCCAAAAGCCACTGCTATTTCTTTTTTATCACTATGTGAGCCTTGTTTTAATTCAGTGTATAAATGATATAAGAGAAAAAATGTGAAAAATAAAACTGATGAAATAGAAAAGGAAAGTGGTATAAGAATATAATGATACCATATAATTACATTAAATGATGGGAAAATCTAGCAGAATAAAAATTAAAGCTTTGCAAATAAGAAAGAAATAATGTAATAAGGAAGTAGAATTAGCAACTGGTAATAAATTCATGGACATGAAAGAATATGTTTACATTGTGGGGAATAAGAAACTACTGAGCATGTTTTTTGAAATGTAAAATAGTAATAAAATTGTGTGAAAAGTTACATAAGAAACTTATTTTTTGAAGATAAAAAAGAAGTGGATAAGATAAACCATGGACATGACTGGGTATGGATATTATAAGAAAATAAGGACATTTTGTTTTACCTTTTCTTCTAACATGTTCATGTCAAATGGGGTCTATGGAATGAAAGGATCAATGAAATTCTTTAATGACAAATGGATTTTGGCAACAATATTGAGTAAAACAAGATGGTGGTTACGGATAAAGGAGTGGGTGGTCTAATGAGCATGAAAACTTGGTACAATAAGATAATCATTAATATATAGTAGTAAAGGAAGGAATGTAACTTGTAAATATTTTTTGTAAATATTGTTTTTGAATATAGGACCTGTACTGTTTTTTTGATAGGTGCAATGGGATCTTTTACATCTACCTGTGCTATCACCAACACAGGCAGATGGTGTCCCAGTTTAACATCTCATTTGAAGGGCAAAAGACCCAGTAGTGCACCACCCCTATTATGCTGCACTGCAGTGTTGGCAACCCATCTCCCTAATGTGGGACTAGAACCCACAGCCATCTTCACCAGAGGTGAGTATGTTATCTGTTGCACCACTGATTAATGCTAGGAATTTTATTTGTATCACCAGATTTTGAGATACCAGTGTTAATTTTTGAAGACTATCATAAGTGGAGCAAATATAGCATACACTTCATGTAAAGTGTAATAACCCTGTGATGCCACATCCTGGAAGAATATGCCACATGATATTTTTTGTTACCAATCAATTCTTACAGTCAATGAGCTACCTAAAATTTTTGATTCCCAAAATTCTGAAAGGCATTGACTGTTATTTAAAAAGGACTTGTTTTCTTTTACATAACAATTTACTGTATGACTGACCAACCAGAAACTGGCCTGCCACAGCTATGCAATGAGAAACCTACTGAAAGATGATTGGGAAACTGTTCACATCTATTATTTTGCAGGCAATAGAAAAACTATTCTGAGATTTTACAAGAGATGGTTTACCTCTCCATTTGTAGTGTAGTTTGCTTAATGATATAAAGGAACTATGCAGTTAAATCCGAAGTTCTCCTAAATAAACCTGGGCACTTGTTAATTCTACCCCACACCTCTCCCCTTAAATGATGTGATGAGGGGGAAAGCCAACATGAAAAACAATAGTCTTCAATCACAGTGTACATACTTGCATAATACAAAACATGATTCTTACCCTTTCCTGGATAAAAAGTTAATTTCCCAGATGATTATGACTAAAGTATGCTGCTCATACTGTTAAACAAAAGGTGAACAAATGAAGTAGAAGCCACCCAACTAATCACCTGTAATAAAGGTGCCTACCTAAAGAATTATTGCAACATATATATGCTAATATTTTGATGTAAGTTGTTTTACCAAGCACAAAGACATCCTCAGCAAAATAATAGATATTACGATCATCCAACCTCTCCGGAGTCCTGATTCCCTTCAAAATACATTGTCCTTGCACTAACCTCAACTAGTGACCTCTCTATTACTTAGGTGCCTTACCTTCAACTACTTCTTACTTTTTTTCTACCACACCATTTCAGGAAGGGTCAATTGTATAACTGCTGCTCAATGTGTCTTAAACCTGAATGTAATGGTATGTATATATAACTTTGAAAATAATGTGTTTTGTAAAGTGTTTTATAACAAGTTAGTAGTATATGTGCCAAATGCTGGTATTGCTTATGACTGTAATCTGCTTGAAACTAGCATTTACTAAATGTTCAATGTGTATTATTATCTTGGAGCTTTTCTCCCTGGGCCTACGCTGAAAATGGACATATATCCAGTCGGACTATCCTGGTCAACAAATGGAAAATAAATAAAAATAAATAAATATTTATTTATGAGTAATTGTTGCCTGAGATTTCTGTCCAGGTTTTACCTGTTTAGCTATTCTTCTCATAAGACAAATTACTTTCCGTTTGCTAAGCTGCTTCTCTGGGCCCCACCATTCTTGTCCAAACCAAAAATAATGGGGGGGGGGGGGGGACAAAGGCCCAGAAACAGAGAAAAAAATTTTAGATATCTCCCTTATAAACTTTCAAAGTTGCTAGAATAAAAGGTTTTATGTTGCTATGCATTTTCTGAAGGATATAAAGTCTGAAACACAAATGTCTGCAATTTATTTATTGAATTCAGTGCTTATTGATTTGGCAGGAAAACATCAAATTTTATAAGCAACAGACCAAAGTATGAGGCAAAACTCTTGACATTTTGTGAAATTCTGGACAGTTGAGAGGTGTGGGTGTTTCTTCCTATATTTGTTTTTCCTTATAGAACTCAACTTTTCTGTAAATGTTTCCTCAACCTATTTCCCCTTACAGTGAATCTAAGATTCTTTATTCTGCTAGTAGACGAGATATGAGGGATCTATCCATTTATGAGGCCATTTTCTGGCTGGCCATACTGGCTGGGAATGCTGGCTCTTAGAGAAAACTGTTTACCATTCCATGTTCTACCTAGATCTGGTATTTTCCAGCTTTCATACTGCCCTGTGAGTCTGCAGCAGTTATATCTTTAGAAATAAATTGTCCTGCTTCAGATCGTGAAGACCATAAAAATCTTCCATCCTCTGACCAGACAGAAATTATTGCTGGCAGCACAAACACATAATTTCAGCCTATAAGACAGGGTTTTAACTTCCAGTGACCCATTATTTTGCTTAAACTATATAAATCCCTGGAGTAATTTGTCACAAAATCAGATGGTGCCATCTGCAAAGAATTGCATTGTGTTTGCTATTGTTTGCAAACCAACAGCCTTACGTTCTAGCTAAGGGCATTGCTGTACGTATGTTTCTGTTTGTGACTTGCAGAACCAGTCCCTATGCATTCTTTTAATTGCAGATTTAAAGTATGGAGTGAATTACTTCTGTGATTATATTTCCAAAGAATAAAAGTGCAACAATCCTTACCTGGCACAGTTTGAAAATCATCCATCACTTTGCTATTTACACACAGATCTGTTCTACCAGTCATTAAGCCTCTCCTGTTACTCAGGGCAGATTATTGCAGATCAGCTACTCTCTTCAATTCCTTCTACCACCTTACCTGCAACAAAACAAATACTGTAGAAATCAATACTTTTATATCAGAGAGTGACATCTGGTGCTCAATGGCCCGCGACAGATGATCACCTCTTTAAAAGCCTTTTAAACAACAAAAAGCAATATACAGTACATTCTTGAGAGGTTTCCTTGCATTTTTTTTATTAAAACAATATTTGCTAGCTGTTCTGTTTATGTAGAAATGAAATTATATCACTGAAAACATAGAAAAAATAGTAACATTTATACCTTGTCAACAGGAAGTGAAGATACAATGCTACCATCTTTAGTCTTAGCTGGCCATTCCACCACACGTGGTATAGCTATCAGCCTAGACATGATGCTGTCAGTGTTATTGTCACTGACAATATAAAGCTTGATAGAATGACAGCAGCAATGTTCTCATCTCTGTATTTCTCCAGGGCCTGTCATTATCATGGACCATAGTTTACGATGACTGGGAATATTCTTGGGCTAGGCTTGTATTGGCTCCAGGGCCGTTAGCCTAGTACTCACCTATGAGCCTATGAACATGCCATTATCCTGTGGGTGTATTCAGTACTTATGTGTTGCAGGTTCCTGAGCTTAGCTAATGCACAAGAAGCAACTTTAAAGCAAAGAAATGCAGCCCATTCATCCGGGCGTGTGCCCATGAGACTAAAAATGTTCCAACGCCCACATCTTTTCCTCATTCATGTAAATTCGATATAATCACACTGGTAAAAAGAATATTTTGTTATGCAGATTCATGTGCCCTGGCACAAATTTCAAAACTCCCATTTTTTTTTTTTGTCAGTCTTGCCTCATATACTGTTTAGTAAGTCAAAGATCATGATATCAGGGGTGGGATCCTCTTTAGTTAGTAGTTGTCTGCTCAGTATACCAAAGCAGATATGGTGCACATATTAAAGTGGTAAGCATTATTATGTAGTCGGTTGTTAGTATGAATCCGGAACGAGAACTAAGTAACACCCACGTGGTGTGGAATGCCACACCTCTAGCAGCCTGCACACATCTTGCATTCCAGAGCATTTTCAGAAAAATAAACTTAAAGCATAAGGTAAATATTTTGTTAACAATAAACGCTATTCAAATTGTACAAGTAACAACGTTATCAGTAAGTTGTATTCTTTACAGTGATAATACTGTAATATACTATAACGCATACAAACCCCAAATTATATTTTTTTCTATACTTTCACCAACAACTTGTCATATCTTGAAACTGCAGAGCCTAGACATATATTGTTAAAACAGTTAACCAGACATAACCTTTCACATGTCAACAAGAATTCCTCTGTGCATGTTTATTGATATGTTTACAGAAATATGAGCACATCTGTTTAACTGTATTATCAGCAACAGAAACGATACTAGATATCTCCCAGGATGTGCATTACAGTTCTAATATTAGATAATTTTCTCCAGCAACAGCTATGGTTTCACCCATCGTGCAACAATTTATAAGTCACTTGGTTTTTGAAGTATTAAGTACATATGGAAATATTAAAATGTAATGGCTGTAGACACAAGGCAGAAATAACATAGACCATGGTCTGAAGAAGCACCTTTTGATGTGAAAGTACTTCCCTTTCGTTCTTTGCTTTTGTCATTAGTGTTTATTCTATTTTATTTCTGCCGTGTGTCTGCAGCCTTTACATTTCACCACTAGATTTTATTCTTGTTTCTGGCTAGGTTAATTCTTCGTGGATTATTTCCACATAAGGAAATATTGCTTATTTTGATAATTACTATCAATAAGCACCATTTCCATTATAGTAGGCTATAAACCACCATTTTCAGTGAATTTTCGTCTCCTATGTTTGTGTTTCACACCATATACCTCAATGAAATGTAAGTTTCTCTGTTATGAAAATAAGAACATAAATCTGAACGTATGAATAAGTGGCAAACTAAGATTAATTTCTCTACTGCAGGGCATCCTAGACTAACAATCTTAGTGTCATTTTGTTAATAATTCCATGCTCTATTACTGCCTACTGTTAGGTGGTAAGTCACATCGTTAAAGAATCCAGACCCAAAAAAGTTCCAGATACCATAAGGAGATATGCCTGAGAACTGAACGTGTATAAAGGATTTTAGATGTGCCAGGCTAAAGGACTGGTAAATGCCAACCTGACTAAAGCAGACATGATTGCAGCTTTAGTCACAGCTGCATCACAGAATAGCAACCAGGAATGGAGTTAGAGACTTCAGACAGAGGCCAAACGTTTGGAAATAGAAGCAACAGAGGGACTGAAACATCTGGAGGCTGAGGAAAATGAGAAACTGTGATGTCTGCAGGCTGAAGAGAATGAGAGGCAGAGGCAACATGAAAAGGAGATGCTGACTCTTTGCCAGAGTCATGGAGGTGATGGGAAAGGGAGCAACTGAACCCGAGAAGCAACTTTGCTTGAGGACATGAGAATCTGGTTTAGCTGATCCAGGTACACATCCAGGACCAAGGGTTAAATGTTTTAAATGCAACTAGTGGGGCCATGTAGCATATAGATGTCCATGGAGGCAAGATGGGGAACAAAAGGTGGGGGAGCCAGTAAGTGGGAATGACAGAATGCCAGCAGTAAGTTGTCTTGAGACGACAAGGGTACCAAACTACCACAAGTGGTTATATCCTATCTTAGTGAATGGGAAAGAGGCCATGGCTTAAGAGAGACAGCCTCTGACCTAACCATTGTGAAGTCTGCAGTGGTTAAAGAGGAGCACTACTTGCTTGGGCACTGTATTCCAATCAGAGCTTTAGGAGGGACCCCATTCCAAATACCTTTGGCTAGGGTTCACCTTGACTGGGAGGGTGGAAAAGGAAGCCAGCAAGTAGGTGTGTTTCAGGATATCCCTGCAAGTGTCCTGATGGGGAATGATTTTGATAATGCAGTACTGTCTGTGAATACAGTTACATGCAGTCAGGCTTGGAGGCAAGCATGTGGGTCTGATAGCCTGGGGAGACCCAGACAGACCGTACACTTGCAGCCAGGACTGTTGAGGTAGTTACTTCAGGGAGGGAGCTACTCTGTAGCACTGAGACTGTATTTGGGGGCGGGGTGTGATACCAGGGAAATATGCCAGTCCAGCTGTCTGGAATTTTGTAAATAATTGTATGTCATTTTGAAATGTGACAAATGGAAATACTGCCAGCCCAGCTATCTGGAATTTTGTAAATAATCATATGTCATTTTTGAATATTAATATGACTCACAGGCTTGTCTTACAAATGTAAGAGAACATTATGTTATGTGTATATTAAACTATTGGAGCAGAAATGTGTGTGGAACTGGGTTTATACAGTACTGAGCTTCAAGGATGTGTCCACAGTGTACCCTACTGGAAAAGAACAGAAATGTATATAAACTATATACCTGTGCAAATGTATGTTTTAATAGTAAAAGCTGAAACGTACAGAGTTAACTTGCAAAACTTCAAGAAAATAAGTTGAAATTTAAAAGTGTTTTACGATGTACTGTAAAAGTTACTTAATGCAGCAAGGATAGGATGTCTAAAGCTAGACGTTTTTTCTGTTTTGTAGAAAAGTAATTGCTAAGTGTTTTTATTGTTCTATGACTTCCTAGCAGCTGCACAGTAATGAAAGATAGAGTATTTTTCACAGAGAAGTGCTAAAAATGCTTGTAATTTCTGACAATGGGGGTAGCTTGGGAACTGCAGCAAGGTGATAGACTGATGTCACCAAAGCTAACCCAGCAGTAGTGTTTATTATTAATTTAGGAACTCTCTGAGAGATTCTGGGCATTTTGTATCTTCTTTTGGACCTAGAAACATTAATTCAGCACTTTAGCATCTGCCTCGCTCTGTAAGTAAGTCTAGGGTATGATAATTTCTCTTGGATATAGACAGGAATATAGTAAAGATTAGTTTAGATGTTTTCTGTATTTATTTGAGACTGTCCTGCAATGTTGTTGTAAAATATTACCTGTGATTCTGAACTCTGTAGTTACTGTGTTGTTTGAGTAAACCTATCTTTGTGGCTGATATTTGTGAGACATATTTAAGCTCTTAAAGTACTTGCATATGTATTTGGTGACACTGTACAGGCCAGTCCTAAATATACTTGAAACATTACACAGTAGGATTGGGCACCCTTTGTAAGGGCCTTTAGAGTAGCTGATAAGTAGTGGTCGGTGGCAGTGATAACTACCTTATAGTCTGTGCAGAAGAGAGCATAGCTAGTAAACCTGTGCCAGCCTTCCCCAGGAGTGTCTCTGTGTTTCTATATAAATCATATCTGAAAGTGTGTGTGTGTGTGTGTGTGTGTGTGTGTGTGTGTGTGTGTGTGTGTGTGTGTGTGTATCAGCTACTTGGGCAGGGACACTAAGCACTGGTTGGACAGAGAGGGTACTAGATGTTTTGGCCTGACCACTTGGCTGAGATCTTAACCCTATAGGGTGCCAGTGAGGAGTCTTTTTGGTTATCTGGAGAAAGTGGGAGAAACAAGCCCCAGACTGACTGTAATCTCTGTGTGCTCTTAAGGGAAATTGTACTTTACTGTGTGTGTACTTGTCATCCTCCCAATGTGTATGTCCCTCACTGGTGCTAATGGTGACGATTGAGGCTCCTTGATTACTGGGCCAGTGCAGGGGAGTCACACATATAATCAGTTTTGAGGAGGCCCTAGCTTTCTTCAGAACCAAACATATATAATCTTGGTGTACACTGATTTTTATGTATCATTTGATAAGCATGAAGCATTTTTCTTGTTTTCCTGTCCAACTGACACAATACCTTTTGGGTAGAGACAGTCACCCCAAAACTGTAAGTTAGAACAAGGAGAGCAAGTATGCTTATAGCTTGGACTTTATAGGATCAGAGGTTCATAGCAAGGTACTAGGCTATTGGCCCTGAGGCCCTTACAAGCCTAGCCAAGAATTTAGCCCGTTTTCCAACAAGTCATTATACTATGCCATTGTCCAGCAGGTACATAGGTGGAATCCCAAATGTGCGTTTTCTGTTCTCCATCCAGTTATCCAGGTTGCATTTAAAAAAGTTTAATGAGGTACACTGCTTTCCATGGAGATGAGTCTATTCCACTGAAGGGGAGTCTCTGAGATACAAATATGTCCCGCCAACAAGTCTTATTGATGTTACAGAGTAGGTTGAGGTCACACGTGCGTATTACTCTAGTAGAGCTTGACTTGTGGATATGCAGCAGTCCCATCAGGGTGGGGTCTGAGATTACTTTGTATGCCAGACAGAGGTCACCGCTGAAGAGTCTGTAGGAGATTGAGTGGACGAACAGGGCTTTTAGCCTATTTGTGTAGGGTAGATGCTTGAGGCCCCGGATTCTCTGGGTGAGGAATCTCTGTGGCATCTCCAGCTGCTGCATGTACTTTGAGTACAATGGCCATTTCGCCATGTACCTCACAATCAGTCTTATAAGAGAAGAATACAGGATGTTATGAAAACCTTGTCCTGGATGAGATACCCTTACTAATGAGGTGGGGCATGTAGAAAGCTTTCTGTACAACAGAGAATATGGTGATCAAAAGTCAGTTTGCTATCAACCTGGATTTCCAAGTCCTTCACGATTGATTTTGTGCTTATTGCCTTATTATCAATGTGATAATTTATGGGGAAGTCATTCTCCTCAAAAGGGATGATGCATTTTTTAGCATTCGGTTTGGGGCCATGTGCCTGGCACCAGTCATTTGTTTGGATGAGACCCTCTTGGAGGATGTCCACATCACTAGTTGAATTGATGACAGCACCCAGATTGCAATAATCTGCAAACTTGGTCAGCCATAGCCCACTAGATTTGAGCTGCACCTCTGAGAAGTATATCCCCAAACAGCAGAGGCCCCAAGACCAATCTCTGGCATACACCTCTTGTTATGGGTCTACTACTTGAGGTGGTTTCCCCTAGTTTGACTAGGTGGGATGTTCTTTGTGTTTCACTGTTGCAGTCATCACCTGTGCATTATCCTTACTGTGGTAGCCCTCGGCCAGCCCAAATACAGTGTCAGTGTTTTTTGCGTCAGCTGCAGTCGACTGTAGTGTGATGTCAGGTTGTCATTGCTATAAAGCAAGACTGCCAACATCATTACATCAGTCTTTCTTGCCATGGAGCCTGTAGCAGAAGCAGTTCACACGAGCACCAGTCGGTCACTAACAGAAGTTGAATTTCAGCTGAAAACGTCTAAAGCTAAGTACCCCATTGGTGATCCTTTTTTCTTGCACTAACCAATGTCTGAAAAAGTTAACAATTGTCTCGCCTGCAGAAAGCAGATCCCACACTGAGACTTCCATTCTTACTGCATCACTTGTTTAGGCCGAGACCACAACATCCCCCGTTGCAGGTTCTGTCCCCTCTTTAATGCAAGAACCATTCACTGTAGAGATTTTTTTGTAGACAGTTATTTTCATGTTCTGTCTTCACATTCCGATATGGCATCCATCAGTCAACAATCCATGGACATTCCAAAAAAATGTAGAGATAAAGCTAGAGACAGACCATGCAAGGCAAAGCCTTCTGACGATGCTACCTCTAAGCAGGTCGTCAGTTCTCTGGAATTCAGTGAGGCGCTTTCACAGCCCCTGATGCCCGATTTCATATCTACACAGGCATCTACCGAGACCCTTTTGGAGTCTGGTATGCCGCAGAAATCTTCTTTATCTTCCGAGCCTTTGGCTGTCTCTGACCTTGGTTGGGTCCGGAACCACGAGGCAGCCACCGGTTTCCCAGGAGGTCTTTCGCACTACCAAATCTAGACAAACAAACTACATCTTCTCATCCGACTACCATCTCTCTCAGACTGATGGATTCTCTCAGGCCTAGAAGCCAGGAAGCTAGGAAATCTGCATCTAGCCACCATCTTGCTACTGCTCCACCACCCCAAGCACAAATGCTTAAAATGGCGGAGGATCTCATCTCCCTTATCTGGGGTAGTCAGACCACAACTTCTAAAAGGAAAAGGCGCCCTCCTCCAGAAATTATGACAAAACAGGATTCTCAGGAATCTGACTAGTTCAGTTTTTGAAGAGGAACAGCATCCCCTGACAGCTTATGAGGATTCAGATGCAGAGGAATCCATCCCTTCTGCCTCCCCTCCAGAGGGCCTTTTCTTTGGGGAATCCCTTCAGTCCCTCAGGGAACATTTCCAATGGGAATCTCAGGACTTCCCACAGTCTAAGAAAAGACGTGGAGAGTTTCTGGACCTGCACCAGCACAGACCCCTGGCCATCCCCCCTATTTAAGAAGTGGTGGATGTTTTCCATGAATCCAGCTTTGCCCCTGATTGCCTCCCTCCTGTTCCCAGTAAACCTGACAGGTACTACCGGATTCTCTCAAATACCTTTACAGAAATCCTGCTGCAGACCCAGAGGTCATTACACTGGGACCCAAAGGAGCTAAGACTAGTTCTACCAAGAATCCTCTTCCTTCTGACAAGGACTCCAGATCTCTGGACAGATAGGGTAAAAAAATATACACCCCTGCAACATTAGCTATCGGAGCACTCAATTGTCAGTTCTCTATGTTAAAATAGCAACAGCACACTTTAGAACTATTAAAACAAAAGATTTCTACTTTTCCTGACTGTGCCAATTCAAAAGAGTTAGCAAATTTACTGCACTCTGCTTGTCAAGTGGCCAAACACTCATTGCACTATGGATATGATGCCCTAGAAGCCTCTAGCAGGGCAGCAGTGACAGGATCTGTTATTAGGAGACATGCATGGCTGAAGGAACAACCTCTCCTTGATCATGTCAATTCTAAACTTATTGATGCACCCCTAGATAAGGAGCGCTTGTTTGGGAAAAAAGCAGAAGAGGTGCTTAAAAAGATGGAAGACAATGAAAAATCTATGCAAACAGTACAAGGTTTCTTTCATGTTCACCCCCCAGGTTCAGCAGGAATTTTCCTTGTAAGCACTGGTCCTTCCCTGCACCTAGCAGACAGGGCCAAGGTAAGTCCCACAGGGACAGACCATCCAGGTCCCCTATCCCAGGGTCAGCAGAGAAGCAAACAATGGACCACTTCTGTCCCAAAGGCAGGCAGTTCTAAGCCAGCCTTCTATGGCAAACACAATGACTCCCCCTCCCCATTCTGCCCTACCTTCACTCATCAAAAACTTGGAGGAAGGCTGTCCTTCAAAGAAAGTTGGCTTTCTGTAATAAAGGACCAATGGGTCTTAAAGATCATTTTTCAGGGATACACATTCTTTTTCAGTGAACTCCCAATTCCAAGAGGGTATGCAGACTTACCTCCAAATCACTGGGCATAGGCATTGAAACCGGTCCAAATTCTCATATCCCAGGGGGCAGTAGAACCTGTCCCCTCAGATCAAACAGGCAAAGGCTTTTATTCCAGACTATTCTTTGTTCCCAGAAAAGAGGGCACTTGGCGCCCCATCCTGGATCTATCCATTTTGAACACCTCCCTGGTGGTCCCCAGATTCAAAATGCTAACTTTGTAGCAGGTGCTGCCTATGCTAACAAAAAATGCCTGGCTAGTGACCCTAGACCTAAATGAAGTCTACCTCCACATCCCCATCAGGGAATCCTGCAGGAAATGGTTCTCTGCGCTGCCCTTTGGCTTATCTACTGCACCCACAGTATTCACCAAATGCTTGTCCCCAGCCATAGCATTCTGCAGACAGAGAAGTATACAGATTTATCTTTACCTGGACAACTGCTTCATTCAGGCAGAGGGAAAGAAAAGCTGCTCCAGAACCTTCTCTTTTTCATACCACTTCTAACTTCCATAGGGTTCACCATCAACGAGAGGAAATCAAAGCAAAACCCCACCAGGAAGAACATTTTCTTGGGAGCTGTGCTAGACACAGCATCCCAAATGACCTACCTATCCCCAGAAAAGCAGAGTTTCCTGCCTCTCTACTTTACCCAGCTGACTTCCAGACGTCACCTCACTGCAAGGAAGTTCCTCCAAGCCCTGGTATACATGACATCTTGCAGCCTTCTCATTCTTCTGGCCAGACTTCACATGAGAACTTCAGTGGTGTCTAAAGAACCTTTGGTGCCAGCACTCTCCATCCCTAGAGACCTGTCTCCCTCTGTTCCTATGTATAATGGCCGAGTTTCTCTGGTGGACAGAAGTCTGTGCCAAGAACAAGGGTCTACCCTTCTTCCTCTGCCCTACTGACCAGACCATCACCACCGATGCCTCAGACATTGTTTGGGGTGCTCACCTAGCAGGCAGGTACACCCAAGGTCTTTGGGATGCCCAGCACCTTCACTTGCACATTAATTAGAAAGAAATGATGGCAGTACAAAAGGCTCTGTCATCCTTCAAACCCCATCTCAGGCCAGGGGTTCTCCTTATAAAAACAGACAACACCATAGTAATGCGGTATATCAATAAACAGGGGGCAACCCAATCTTACCCCCTGTGCAGGTTAGCCATGAACCTCTGGCTTACAGATGCCTCCATGGGTCTATACCTAATTGTCCAATACCTACCAGGGGTCAAGAGCACCCTGGCAGACCACCTGAGCAGGAACTTACTGGACCCCCACGAATGGCAGCTCCACAGGGAAATTTTTCTGCAAATCACTCGAGTGGGTGCCTTGACCTTCCCCTGGAACTCCCTGTTTGTGTATGTGTTCCCTCCTCTGCCCCTTATTCCCAATGTACTGATCAAAATAAGGGAGGAGAGACTAAAGGCCATCCTCATTGCTCCAGATTGCCCCAGACAGCATTGGTACCCCTTACTGAGCAGCCTGACCTTACAGCCCCCCAAGCAGCTTCCCCTGATCTCAGACCTCTTGACCCAGGTGAGGGGGAAGATCCTGCACCCACACTTAGACTTTCAATCTTTCAGCATGACTTGTACCTTAAAAGCAAACAAGGAGTCCCTGTTAGCCAAACAGGTCCTAGAAATTATCACAGAGGCCAGAAGGCCCAGCACCAGAAAATCATACACAAGGAAATGGAAAAGATTCTGCTCCTGGATCCAGTCCAAAGGGGCCACTACCTCCCTCCCATCCTTCCATCCCTCTTATCTTGGATTACCTAGCCGAGTTGCTCAAAAGTGGCCTCTCTTTCTCCTCTATTAAACTCCATGCCTCGGCCATTTCTGCCCATTACGATTCAGCTACACCCCTCTTCTCTCATCCTTTGATTAAACAATTCCTTAGAGGGGCTTCTAATATCAGACCTCCCAGAAGGCCTCCCATGCCACCCTGGGACCTGAATTATATTCTAGAAAAACTAACCTTACCACCCTTTGAACCTGCTGCTTCAGCAGAATTGAATTACCTCTCCTGGATGACTGCTTTCCTATTAGCTATCATCTCTGCCAGAAGGGTCTCCGAACTTCAGGCTCTCATCACTGTCGAGCCTTTCATCATTTTTCATGCAGACAGGGTCTCCCTGAGGACAAACCCCTCCTTTATGCCCAAGATGGTACCTGATGTGACCCTTAACCATGCCATACACCTTCCCACCTTCTTTCCCAACCCTCAAAACAAGGGGGAAAGGATTTTACACTCACTAGACATGCACAGAAAACATAGATACTATCTGGACAATACTAAACCATTCAGAAAAACAGACCAACTACTTGTCAGCTTTGCCCCTGGGGCAAAGGGGAAGCTCATTTCCAAAGAAACCATTTCCAAGTGGATATCACACTGTATCCATTTCTGCTACAGACTACATGGGAACCCCCCCTCCAAGTCTGTCTGTACCCATTCCACTAGTGCAGCCTCCACTTCCACAGCTTCATCAGAGGAGTCTCCACAAGGGATGTCTTGAAAGCTGCCACCTGGACCTCTGACCATACCTTTACAAAGCATTACAACCTACCTTTTTTTTCTAAGTCTAGGGTAGGGTTTGCCTCTGTATTTTTGCAGGGCTTGCTGACTCATGCCTAGGGCTCAAACCTATCCTTCCACCCCTCTCCTCAGCTTTGGGAATCCTCCCACAGGTGATAACTACAACAATGAAACACGAAGATCATAGTACAGTTGTGTACACTTACCATGAATGTAGATGTTGGAGTGTATTCACTGTTGCAGTCCTGGTTTCCCTCCCTCCATCCCCCATATATTATCTTCCCCTAGGGGAACATAAGCTTCTGATGGTGGCTTTTAGCCACCAGGACCACTTTTCCTTATTTCCCTGTGCTTCTGACAGGTTAGGGAAAGAAAGACTGATGTAATGATGTTGGCTGCCTTGCTTTATAGCACTGACGACCTGACGTCAGACTACAGGCGACCGCAGCTGATGCAAAAAACATTGACTCTGGTATTCGGACCGGCCAAGGTCTACCACAGCAGGGATAACCCACAGGTGATGACTGCAACAGTGAATACACTCAAACAGCTATGTTTTTGGTAAGTGTCCACAACTGTACTTTCTATCAGTGATCCAGTTTGCTACTCATCTGGTAGCATATAGATTGATGTTTAGTTGAGAGAGTTTATCTGTAATACCTGAGTGGGGAATAGTATCGAAGGCCTTGGCCAGGTCAAGGTAGGCGGTGTGCACTGTCTTCCCCTCATCTATGGCCTTGGTGACCGCCTCAAAGAAGTCAACCAGACTTAACTGGCATGACCTCCCCTTGACTAAACCAAACTGTGTGGGATTAAGTGTCTGGAGGTTGCCAATATCCTTATTAATGAGGTCCATGATAATCTGCTCTGTGGCCTTGCAGATCAGGCTAGTTAGGCTGATGGGTCTATAATTTCCTGCATCGGTGGACACTCCACCTTTGTGTAAAGGGATGACGGTAGCTGTCCTCCACTCAGCTAGGATGAAGCTGATGACAGTGCCCAATGGTGCTGCAAGTTCCTGCCTGACTTCATGTAGGATGCAGCCTGGGATATTATCAGGTCCCATGGAGGCTGTATTTTTTGCCTTTGAGAGGGCAGTGATGACTTGCTCCCTAGAGATAAGGGGAGAGGGCAGGTACTGGGGATGTCCTGTTTTACGGATGGAGCTGACAGAGGAGTGAAGTTTTCACTGAAACTGTCTGCCAGCAGGTTGGCTCTATCTACAGGATTTGTGTATGTGGAGTCCTTGACCACCAGTTCTGAGCAGATCTGGGTGCTTCCTTTGAGGTTATGGACATATGTGAAGAAAGCCTTATGATTATCTTTAGTAGATGTGAACAGTTTGGACTTGAAATTTGCTTTGGAGGATTTCACTAGTGCTCTTATTTGCTTGTTCAGACTAAGGAGAGATTGCTTCCAATTAGACACCTGCTCCTTTTGGCCCTGGACAGTATTTTTTCCTTTTATTATAAAGTTTATTTATTGTAGATGTCCACCAGACAGGTTTACTCTTCCTTTAGAAGGATGATTTCGTCCTGTCTGGTGTTTCTGATTCCATGCAGCTATATAAATGCTCATATAGTACTTTAGTGTAGGTTTGGACATATGTGCCAGTTTCTGTGGAGGCAGAGGCAGCTGTGAAGCTGTTTATACCTTCCTTCAGGAGGTTGTAATAAGCTTTGGAGAAGTTTTTTTGTTTGACCCTAACTAGGGGGAGATAGTGACTTCAAAAGTGACTGCTTGGTGGTCGGATCTTATCAGGGATGATGTCCCTGTAGGGATTCTACAGTGGTTACTCATGTTGAGTAATACCAAGTCCAAGATATTTTCACCTCTTGTGGGGGTGTCAACTAACTGGTCCAAGACACTTGCATTGACAAAATCAAGGAATCACTGGGCATTTGTGTTTTGACATGAGTACTTCTTCCACGCTATGGTTAGGTAGTGAGTCGCTCAGGATCGGGCTGAAGGGTTGAATCTTGATAGATTCGAAAAGGTCCAGATAGGTGGAGTGGGCATCTTGAGTCAGAGTTGGAGGCCTGTGATTTGAATAGGGGTCATGTCAATTGTTAACTGCACCTGGAGTATTTCCTGTGCATCATACTGTCTGACCAGCCTAGAGGTGTGCATGTCTTTTATATATATTGCAACTCCACCTCCTTTATTTTGCTCCCATGACTTGGGGTCTGAATGAATAATAGGATGAGTAACCTGGTATGGCTGGGGTCCTGTCCACTGCTTTGAACCAGGTTTCTGTGACTGCACAAATGTCAGCTTCTTCCAGGGTTAAGAGTGCTTGCAATGAGTGCAGTTTCATATTTAGACTGTTAGCATGTAGCAGCATGACCTTTAATTTATGTTTTGATGAAATTTTTATGTTGGTAGTTTTGACCTTGTGGCATTGCCTAAAAAAGGCACTATGGGAGAGGCAAGAGCCTTTGCCAGGAGCTTGAAGCCCAAGGGAGACAGATGCAGGCCATCTCTGGCAAATCATCATGGCTTGTCAGTCATGTCCTCCTAGGCTGTCAGGTACTGGATCCCCTTGGAATGACACCAGAAACTAAGACAGTTGTTAAAGTCAATCATTTTCTGTATGTATTGCAGCAGCATTCTGGGTGATGGTAGACTGCTGCTTAAGGCTAGGGAGATACCTGCCTGGGACACATACTCAGTGAGCTCTATCATGTCTCTCTTCATATAGTCAAGGGAGGTACATCTCCAGTCATTCACTCCAACATGGACTATGAGAGAGTCATAACAGTACCTGTTGAGAGACTTGAATGCATTGGTGATATGGCGGATTCTGATACCTGACAAACTAACCGTGACTTTCTCCTTATCCATCCTGGTGAGGGGCATATCTGTGTGTCTCACAATGATGTCTCCTATGTCTAATATGTTGGGTTTATGTTTAGGCATTAGTGGCTGTAAGACACATGTGTGGACTATGTGTAGTGTGGTGGGCAGTGAGTTTCTGTGCGTTTATGCTTCAGAGGTCTCTTTTTTTATTTGGGTATGCTTTGGTTGAGGACCTCTGCGTTATGTGGAGGTGTGTTGTGTGTGTGGTATTTGAGGTGTGGTGTTCATGTTGCCAACCTTCACAGTGCCAGATATACTGGTTTGTGGGGGAAGAGAGCAATGACACTAGGTGCTTGATGCAACTGTGTTGTCACACTGTCTCAGGATGCCAATATCGACCAGACTGGCAGGAGAAAATGTAGGAAATTGTCCATCCATATTTGTGAGAAACAAAAAGCTTGGAGGATAAATGAAAGAAGGTCTACAAGTAGTACTACAAGATGATAACACAAGTGCTACTAAGGGAAAACTTGTAGCTGGAGTACCTCAAAAAGGGTTAAAATCCATGCAGCTGAAGATCTGGATGCCACAGACCTGTATCTAGACTATGCTACTCAGTTTTATGGTTAAGAACACAGTAAGAAAAAACTCACAATGAAGCACATATTAATCACTTGTAGCCAAAAGAATAGAACTCGCAGTATGAAAAATACAGTTAAAGAGCAATGAAATGCAGCACAATGCAGCTAAACAGTAATGAATTGCAGTAGATAGCAATGAAATATAGTTTGTCAGTCGATTGCTTTGAAACAGTAGCTCACAATCACAACAGTAACAGCACAAATAAAGGAGCTATTCAGTAGAATACTGTCATCAAGTTAGTGAGGCTACCAACAAACAGTAATAAGTATGGCAAACAGCAAAATAAAGTAGAAAGAGGTACAGTTTTTTGTTTTAGTAGAAAGTGAAGAGACAGAAGATAATGAGATGTCAAGTTCAAGGTTCAGAAGCTAAAGGGGTGGGCCTTTGTAAGTTCTTACTACAAACAGTAGAATGAGCTGATGTAATATGACTGGGGGAGTGTACAGTTATTCCTAGATGTTAAGGCAGTTTTCTGTATTTGATTTTGTTTCCTGAAGTATTTTTTTACTGAGATTTGTTTGCATTTGTTTGTTTTATTGTGAATCATTCATCAGTTCCCAAATATTTATACATTCCCTCTGTCCCTCCTGCTACAGTTCCATTGTATCACATTCCTCTCACAGGCTGATATTTTCAGGGTGCTGTAGTTTCCTGCTTTAAAAATTGCTTATGCACATTTATCAAGACAAATGTTATATCATCAGAAAAAAATTTAACCACTTGCAGCTGTATTTTCAATTTCTCATTTGATAAACTATACAGTTTGTCATCCATAAAAAGTAGACGAGAAGTCTTTAAACAAGGTTGTTTTCTGTGAGCCAAATTGTAATAATGGCTTAATCTGTTATGTAAACAGCTTAATAAGTTATGTGCAAGACAAAACACAGGTGGTGACAGAGAATCACCCTGGAATACCCCCCTTTGAATTTTTAGCCCTGGGTGGTTTGCCACTGTTTCATGGTCCCCTGTAATGTAACTGATCAATGTAAGGTGTTATCTTGTATATCTGAAAGCATTCCTTTATCCTTGAATATGGGATACCGTCAAATGCTTTTTTGTACTCTAGCCATGCTATACTTGTATTCCTCCCTTTTTGCAATTTCCCATGGTTTTATTTCACAATAAACAATCCTCTTTTCCATATGACTGTTACCCATTTGTTCTGTTGCTGTAATTGAGATTTTTCTAAATGACTATATGTTCCACAGGTTCTTCATAAATATTTCTTTAGAATATGTATATTTCTATTCTTTTTGCTTTGTTTCCAAGTTATGTATACAACTTTGTCCATAGGTTCAGAGGTAGGTACTAGGCTATTGGCCCTAGGGCCTATAACAAGCCCAGCCAAATAGGTACCCTGGCTTTTGCCACCCAAGAAAATTATTTTCCTGTGCCACTGTTGAGCAGAGCCACAGAAGTGATCCCTGGAGTGAATTTCCTATTTCCCATCCAATCATCAAGATTTTTCTTGGAGTGCTAATGAGGAGCTTTGTTTGATACAGATAGGTAGTTTATTCCAGAGTATGGGAAGTCTCTGGGACAGGAATCTATCCCTCCTGCAAGTTCTGTTTATTGTGGTGAGAACGTTTAGGTCCCTAGCGAGTGTAGCTCGGAGGGATTAGGATTTCTTTAAGTGGAGCATGTCCAACAGCTCTGGGTTTGTCATAGCTTTGTATGTTAGGCAGAGATCAACTCTGAATAGACAATATGCGACGGAGTAAAGCTGGAGTTTTTTGATACCGTCTGCGTAGGGCATCTGTTTAAGGCTGGTAATTCTCTTTGTGAGTTATTTCTGTGGCCTTTCCAGTTGTTGTAGATGTCTTGTGAGGTACATACCAAAAGGGGCATTGTACTCTATAATGGGTCTAATGAGTGATGAGTAGAAGGGAACATGACCTTTTTTTCTGGATGAGAAACCTTTTGTGATGAGGTGTGCCATGTAGAAGGATTTCCTGACCACTGTGGTGATGTGATTATCAAAGGAGAGACTACTGTCCACCTGTGTTCCAAGGTTTCTTATCACACTTTCGGTGTTAAGTATACTACCACCTATGTTGTAGTTTATGGGTACAGAGTTTTTACCAAAGGGGATGACAATGAACTTTTTGGCTTTGAGCTTGAGGCCATGGCTTTGACACCAGGCATCTGTCTCAGTGAGGCCCTTTTGTAGGATGTCCACATCATTAGGAGTTTCAATTTATAGCTCCTAGTTTGCAGGCATCTGTGAACTTTGTTAGCCAAAGACCTTCTGTGTTAGCCTGTACTTCAGAGAAGTAGATACCAAACAGGAGAGGACCCAGGACTGAACCCTGTGGTACTCCACTTGTCACTGGTCTGAAGTCGGATTTGGAGTCTGCTACTTTCACAGTGTGGGTTCTCTCAGTGAGCCAGTTGGCAACCCATCTTGTGACATAGGGATTTATACCTAGTTTAGTGAGTTTATCTATAATTCCAGAGTGGGGGATGGTGTCAAAAGCCTTGGCAAGATCTAGATAGGCGGTGTGAACCACCTTACCTTCATCTACTGCTTTGGTGACTGCTTCAAGGAAGTCTATCAGGTTTAGGAGACATGATCTGCCTTTTACAAACCCGAACTGGGTGGGGTCCAGAGTTTGGAGATTACCAATGTCTTTGTTTATAAGTTCCATGATGATACGTTCCATGGCCTTGCAGACCAGGCTCATCTGGCGGTAATTCCCGGTGTCCGTGGTGGCTCCCCCCTTGTGGAGTGGGATAATCGTCGCTGTGTGCCATTCAAAGGGCACAAAGCCTGAGGTGAGGCTATGATTGAACATAGTACTTGGGTAGGGTGCCAGTTCATTCTGTAGTTCATGTAGAATGCAGCCTGGGATGTTGTCTGGTCCCATGGGTGCTGTGTTCTTGGCTTTGGAGAGTGTGGTTTTTACCTGTGCAGCCATGATTACAGGGACTTTGCATTCTTGCAGTATAAAGATTGTCCCTTTAAGGGGTGAGAGGTGGGTAAAGTTAGCATTGAACCCATCTGCCAGGATGTTTGCAATATCAGTTGGGTCTGTATATTTAGTGCCATTGTGCCGTAACTCAGAGCAGATCTGACTGTTGCCATTGAGACTCTTGACATAGCAATAGAATGCTTTGTGGTTGTTTTTAGAATCAGTGGCGATTTTGTTTTCGTAACTAGCTTTGGAGGATTTTATCAGGGATCGCAGCTTCTTACTGAGGCTGACCAGGGAGCTCCTCCACTCAAGGGATTTTATTCTCTTTTCCAACAG
>NC_056731.1:1970063061-1970070561 GCF_019279795.1 Protopterus annectens
TTTCACATTTCTTGCCTTCTAATCTGGTCCTACACCTTATATTCTTTTTTTTATTTTTCTGCCACATTCAGTTGCTGCCTGATTTTTATCTACTTCTGGTTTGATTTCCATTCCTGCTTGACGCCGATATGGGTCTGCTAGATTAAGCAGAGAAGTCATATTAGATTTATTCTCCTTGTGTTTCAAAACTTTTACTGTGTTTGAGTCTTGTGAGGTCAGCACATGTGTGCAGTCCCACGATTGCATATCTATACATATAATCACTTTCAAGGAGGTCCACCCCTCCTTTGGAATGGGGAATATTTAATCTTGGTATGCACTAATTTTTATAACTCATTTAGTGAGCATGAAGCATCCTTCTTGTTTTCCTGTCTAATCTGTCCAACATGTTTTGAGGCCAGTCAATCACTTCAAAACTCTAAGTTAGGACAGGAAGAGCAAACTGGTTTATAGCTTGAATTTTGTTCCTAGATGTCAATGCTGTTTTCAGGATTAATTTAGGCCTTCTAAAGTATTCCTTACTAAACTTTATTCACATTTGATCATGTTTTATTGTTGATCCTTCATTATTATTATTTCTTGTATTTTATTTTATTTACATTTGTTGACCAGGAGTGTCCGACTGGATGTAGGTCCATTTTCAGTGGAGGCGCAGGGAGAAAAGCTCCACAGTTAAAATATACAGACAGTAGTTACATTGGATTTACATAGCAATTAACAATTACAAACATAGTTACAGATGAAGAACATAGTTCATCAGTTCCCAAATATCTATACACTCCCTCTTGCTCAAATTCTTTTATGTCACATTCTTGTCCCAAACTGACATCTTCTTGGTTCTGCAGTTTTCCTGATTTAAATGCTGCTTTTGCACATTTATCAAGACTAAATGACATTCTTATATCATCTGAAAAAGTTCTGACCGCTTGCAGTTGTGCTTTCAGTTCCTCATCTGATGAGCTATCATCATCATCTTCATTCGGCTGTTCCCGTTAGAGGTTGCCACAGCGGATCACCTGTTTCCATTTCTTCCTGTCCTCTGCATCTTACTCTGTCAAACCAACCAACTGCATGTCCTCTCTCACCACATCCATAAACCTTATCTTAGGCCTTCCTCTTTTCCTGTTACCTGGTAGCTTCATCCTTAGCATCTTTTTCCTAATATACTCAGCATCCCTCCTCAGCACATGTCCAAACCTACGTAATCTTGCCTCTCTGGCTTTGTCTCCAAACCTTCCAACCTGGGCTGACCCTCTAATATACTTATTCCTAATCCTGCCCACCCTCGTCACACCCAGTGCAAATCTTAACATCTTTAACTCTGCCACATCCAGCTCAAACTCCTGCCCTTTTGTTAATGCCACTGTCTCCAACCCATATAACATAGCTGGTCTCACTACCCTCTTGTAGACCTTCCCTTTCACTCTTACAGGTAATCGTCTGTCACAAATCACTCCTGACACTTTTCTCCACCCACTCCATTCTGCCTGTACTCTCTTCTTCACCTCTTTTCCACACTCACTGTTACTCTGAACTATTGACCCCAAGTATTTAAACCCATCCACCTTCGCCACCTCTACTCCTTGCATACTCACCATTCCTCTATCCTCCCTCTCATTTACACACGTATATTCTGTCTTAGTCCTGCTGACCTTCATTCATCTTCTCTCTAGAGCATATATCCATCTCTCCCACGTCTCCTCCACCTGTTCCCTACTCTCACTACAGATCACAATGTCATCTGCAAACATTATAGTCCATGGGGACTTCTGTCTGATCTCGTCTGTCAACCTGTCCATCACCACTGCAAATAAGAAAGGGCTCAGAGCTGATCCTTGATGTAACCCCACCTCCACCTTAAACACTCCCACCGCAGACCTCACCGCTGTCATACTACCCTCGTACATATCCTGTATCACTCTTAGATACTTCTCTGACACTCCTGACTTCCTCATACAATACCACAACTCCTCTCTAGGCACCCCATCATATGCTTTCTCTAAGTCTACAAAAACACAATGCAACTCCTTCTGACATTCTCTGTACTTCTCCATCAACACTCTCAGAGCAAACATCACATCTGTAGTGCTTCCCGACATGAAACCATACTGCTGTTCACTAATCATCATGTCTCTTCTTAACCTAACTTCCACTACTCTTTCCCATAACTTCATGATGTGACTGATCAGTTTAATCCCTCTGTAGTTACTACAGTTCTGCACATCACCCTTATTCTTAAAAATTGGTACCAAAACACTTTTTCTCCATTCCTCAGGCATTCTCTCACTTTCTAAGATTTCATTAAACAATCTGGTTAAAAACTCCACTGCCATTTCAACTAAACACCTCCATGCTTCCACAGGTATGCCATCTGGGTGAACAGCCTTTCCATTCTTCATTCTCTTCATAGCTATCCTTACTTCCTCCTTGCTAATCCATTGTATTTCATGATTCATTATCCCTGCATCATCCAACCTTCTCTCCCTCTCATTCTCTTAATTCATCAACCCCTCAAAGTACTCTTTCCATCTGCTCAACACACTCTCCTCGCTTGTGAGTGTTTCCCTCACTATCCTTTATTACCTTTACTTACTGCACATCTTTCCTAGCTCGGTCCCTCTGTCTAGCCAATCAGTACAGGTCCTTTTCTCCCTCCTTAGTGTCCAACCTTTCATACAACTCTCTCTATATGCCTTATCCTTAGCCTTCACCACCACTCTCTTTGCCATGCACCTCATCTCCTTATACTCTGTCTGCTTTCTTCATCTCTCTGAATATCCCACTTCTTCTTTGCCAGCCTCTTTCTCTGTATACTCTTCTGTACTTCCTCATTCCACCACCATGTCTCCTTGCCGTCCTTCCTCTGTCCCGATGTGATACCAAGCACCTTTCTAGCCATCTCCCTTACTAGCTCTGCTGTAGCTACCCAGCTATTTGGTAACTCTTCACAGCCACCCAGTGCCTGTCTTAACTCATCCCTGAACTCCACCTCACAATTACCCTTTTTCAATTTCCACCATTTGATCCTTGGTGCTGCCCTTACACTCCTCCTCCTCTTCTTGATCACCAACGTCATCCTACAAACCACCATCCTATGCTGCCTAACTACACTTTCTCCGGTCACCACTTTACAGTCTCCAATCTCCTTCATACTGGCCCTCCTACATAAGATATAATCCACCTGTGTGCATTTTCCTCCACTCTTGTATGTCACCCTATGCTTCTCCCTCTTGTTAAAATACGTATTCACCACAGCCATGTCCATCCTTTTCACAAAATCCACTACCATCTGACCTTCTGCATTCCTTTGTTTAACACCATACCTACCCATCACTTCCTCATCCCCTCTGTTCCCTTCACCAACATGCCCATTGAAATTTGCTCCAATCACCACTCTCTCACCCTTGGGTACAGTCATCACCACTTCATCCAATTCACTCCAAAATTTTTCTTTCTCATCCATTGCACACCCAACTTGTGGAGCATATGCACTAACAACATTCATCATTACACCATAAATTTCCAGCTTCATAAACATCAGTCTATCTGATTTGGGTTGGGAGGATGGCCTAATGGTTAAGGTGTTTGCCTTACAAACACAAGGTGACATTCTTTTCACCTCCAAAACACTCTTCGCATACTGTTCCTTCAGAATAACTTCTATGCCATTTCTCATCCCATCCACACCATGATAAAACAATTTGAACCCACCTCCGCTACACCTAGCCTTACTCCCCTTCCATCTGGTCTCTTGCACACACAATATACCAACCTTCCTTCTGTCCATCATATCAGCTAGCTCCCTCCCTATACCAGTCATACTGCCAACATTCAAAGTTCCGACCCTCACTACCACAGTCCTAGCCTTTCTCCTCTCTTCCTGCCTTCGGCCATGCCTTCTGCCTCTTCTCCTCCTTCGGCCAACAGTAGCCCAATTTCTGCCAGCACCCTGTTTGCTAACAGTACTGGTGGCGATCTGATGAGCTATACAGTTTTAAATCATCGCCAAAGAGAAGACAATACATCTATGCATATTGTTTTCTAGGAGCCAAGTTATAGCCATGGCCTAATCTGTTAAGTAGACAACTTAATGGGTTAAGGGCAAGACAGAATAGCAGCGGTGACAGTCACCCTGGAACAGAAATTTTAATTTTTATCCCTAGAATAATAATTTGTCCTTTTATTATTGCTTAATTGCAAAGTGATCTGCCACTGTTTTATGGTCACTGTAAGGCAGTTGATCAGTGTAAGGTGTATTTTATACATTTTTAAGCACTCTTTTATCCATGGATGTGGGATATTATCAAATGCTTTTTTTTGTAGTCAATCCATGCCATACTTAGATTCTTCCCCTTTTTATAGTTCTCCACTATGACTTTAACAACAAATGACCCTTTGTTTCATATGGCTTTCTTTTATTGCCCTTTTGTTCTGTTGCCATAATTGAGTTTTCTTCTAAATGACTATAAACTCTGTCGACATTAGTTCCAGTATAGAGTTTATATGTCGTTGTAAGGCAAGTTATTGGCCTATGATTTTTAGAGTAGCTTGCAGGTTCACTCTTAAATAGGAGCATTGTTTTTTCTGTTAGCCAGGTTGGTGTCTGTTCAAGGTGTGCGCATAAATAGTTCTTACTCATGGCTAAATCTTTGTGCAAAGATGTTAATTCTTTTAACCAGAAGATAGGTACTGCATCTGGGCCTGGGGTAGGTACTGCATCTGGGCCTGGGGTTTTCCAGTTAGAAGCTTTTCTTAACTTTGTTTCAGTGTCTCTAGCTGTTACTTCATCCCATTTCATATCCTGTACCTTTAAACTTCTTATTCAGTTTGACTTTTTTCTATACTTGTAGATTTCCTGTTTGTATGTGAGACTGGCAGCAAAGTGAACTAGAAGTGTTTTCTTTTGGTGTGGGCAGACATGACATGAAGGCTCTGCCTTCACACCCACAAACTCTCCACATACTGCCTCCAAGTTTGCACCAGCTTGAAATAATCTGTGTGCATGCATGTGTGTGTGCATGCATATGTGTGCGTGCACGTGTGTGCATGCACGTGTGTGTGTGTGTGTGTGTGTGTGTGTGTGTGTGTGTGTGTGTGTGTGTGTGTGTGTGTGTGTGTGTGTGTGTGTGTGTGCATGTGTGTGTATGTAGATTATGGAAACATTCCCAAACTGAGTTTGCTAATACTTTAATTCAAGATATTTGTTTAGTATACGAGCCAGACCCCCAAATACTACCTTTGTCTATTTCATTGATTCATTTTAGGTTCAAAATATTTTTTCTTGTGATTTTAGTGGGCTGTGATAATTGTGAAAGCTGTTTACTGAACATCGGTTTTAGGTAGTCTCTTTAAAGCTGTATGCACAGAATGCATAATTTCAGGTTGTTTACTTGTGTAGTTTTAATCTTGCTTTAGTTTATTGATTTTTCTCCTATTGTATTAATGTAAAGAGAGTTGTGTTAGGATATATTATAAATTGTCATTTGTACAGTTTAGTTGTAAATGTGTTTGTTAGGCAGTCAGACTAGGGTATGGTTTGCCAGCAGCATCATTTTTTATTTGTCTAGTTACACTCAAGTATTTTTTTCTTAGTGTTTACTTAATGAATGTTTTTCTCATGTTAATAATAATGAATTCAGTTTCTTGGGAGTAGAGTTGGGAGTGTAGTGTTTTTGGAGACATTCTATATATGTGTATTTTGTGTGCGCAGTGTGTAAAGGTACTTTTTCACTGCTGTGATTGGGGAAACCCAGTCCACATTTTGCTTTACATATTTTATTTTTCCTGAGTGTCTGTTGAACAGCATACTAACAGAGCAGGAAGACTGCTGCAACCACAACACCTGTTTTACGTTGTTGTATTCGAATACTTTCCAATGTGGGACCTAGAGCATTAATGGAATAAATAGTGTATTGTGTCTGGTAGGGTAGTGAGTTCATTTAAACAGGAAACTGTTTCAGGTGGTATATTTAGGCAATGGTGAAATCCTACACAGTGTTGTGCCACTGTGCAAGTATTTTTATGATTCAGAAAGGACATTGTCTGATTTTCAGTGGAAGACAAAACTTAGGTGGCTGTGTGCAGGGTTCATGAATAGCACCTTTAAAGTCTGGATTAAATTGGCCTGAAGATCTGTCCCATGAAGCTGACCTTTATAACAGTTGATAATGGCATGTTTGCCTTTATTATTTTATTGCCACTTGAGTTTTCTTGTGTGTTATTTTAAGCTGTAATCACAGTCCCAAGGACTGTACTTGTGCAGTGGTCATCTGCAAACAACATGGCTATGCACATATGCAAATAACCTGTGCTTAGTATATCTGTGATGGTCACAGAAGTGTGAAAGCTTCTGTGAGGAAGCACTTATTTGCATAAACTGCTTAAATGGGAAAAATAATGGCTTAATTATGTGGGAATTAATACATTAATTAACTGACTTCGAACTTTGCTCCAGAAGTTGGGGAAGAGCACAGCTATTGAACTAATGATGTACAATTAAGGCAAACAGCACTCAAAGAATCTGCTCAGAATGACTTTAAAAAGATATAAAGGGGGTTTATATACTGCCTACACTGTGGTGGTGGTGCTGCGGTAGCTTTGTCGCCTCACAGTTAGCCGTTGCACGTTGGATTCTCAGAGCGTCTTCTGTGTGTCGACATGCATGAATGGGTGTTCCTTCGTTGAAGGTTGTGCGTTAGGCCCGGCAAGCCAGCATGTAAAAATCTGCTGCCAATCATTAGCGGACCGGAGTTCCGCTGTGGCGACCCCTAACCGGGACAAGCCGAAAGACAGTCATATACTGCCTATAAGGATATCCTGATTTCCACTTTCACACTTTTCAATAAAGCAGAAAGGAATGCTGAAAAATGGAAAGTCAATCTCAAAGTAAGCCATGACAGAAGGAAGACGTCAACAGGATTGTATGGGCGGAAATGAAAGAGGAGGGTTTCTAAACTTTTGGATGGGGGATAGACGCCAACTCTATTTTTCAAATATGTTTTTATAAGAGGGAAGTTTGGAAAAGGAAGTAGGATAGAGGATTTATGACTGAGAATTGAGGAAGGAGGGAGGTGACTTAAGGGCCAGCTCAGGTCCACAGGACTTCAAATGTTTCCACTGACTATTGGTTGTGCAGTGGAAGACCTTTCTGCTGAGAAGGCAGAAACCTGTGGTGGCTTGGTTGATGAAGCTGACTGGGGCAGCTAGTCTTACACCTACTGTCAAAGATCAAGCATGGTCCAAAGTTGCTTTCTCCACTGTCTACCTCACTGTATTCTCTATCAAGTCCAGAAGCTCATGTGCGTCATGGTTTGCTAGGCTGCACATAGGGTGCCTACAGGACCAGAGTCATCACCCTGACCCTGTGAGGACATTCCTGGGTAGACGGTTAATATTCCCTGACCTGGGAAGAATATGGCTGGGCTTCTCTTGAGCTCTTTGGACCTGTAGAAATATGAAGATAAGTGGGAGATGAAGGGGAATAGGAAAAAATGCAAAGTA
>NC_056731.1:1970075561-1970153061 GCF_019279795.1 Protopterus annectens
AATGACCATTTAAAAAGGGGAACATATGTAAAAGCTCAAAAAACAGTATTTTACCAGGAGGGCAAGAACCTCAGCATCCCCCAAACCCCATGATAATTACCCCTGCTCTGATATCACACTACAGTGGAGAAAAGGGCAAATTAACTAGTACTCACAGTAATACAATCTCAGGACAATTCACTGTTCCAGTGAATTGGCATACTTTTTACTTTTTAAATAGTCGATCATATGACATCGACCCTTCTAAACAAACCAGTCATCCTCTGCTTGGGTGTTACTCTCCATAGCTTGTCATCAGTATGAATGCATATGCTAAAAATAGAGCAGAGGAAAAAAAATATGGTTAGGAAAAAAACATGTTGGTTACCACAATCAAACTACCTCTCAACTGTACAGATTTTCGCAGAATGTCCAGATTTTTGCCTCATAATTTTGGTGTGTTCCTCCTAAAATCTGTACTTTTCTGGCAAATAGCTGATGATTGAAGTCATTAAATCATGACAAATATTTGAGTTAGACTCCACAGCCTTCAGAAAATTCATGCTAATGCAAAACCTATTATTCTATCAACTTTCTAAGTTTAAAAGAGCAATATTTAAAATCTGTCCCTATTTGTCCCCCCATCATTTTAGGCTTTGTCCAGATTTTTTGCTCTAAGAGGTTGAGATGGACCGGCCACCACACACACACACACACACACACACACACACACACACACACACACACACACACACACACACACACACAGTTATGATGCTGTGGTGTTGCAGCTAATGTGAACTTGTACTCAGTCATCCTACTGGAATATGATGCATACTTCTATAGCAGTCCTCGAATGCCTTAAGAGCTGCACGCATTTATGAATCAGCTTTAGCATTACAGGGAACACTGTCCCACTAACACTGTTTTGCTTAGTACACAACTGTGTACCATGCACAACAGTTAAAAAATTTTACATAATGAAGAAATTACTTGCTGAGGTATTATTTATTGCTACAGCTTGACTTCTGTATTTTGGAATGTGAAAAGAAAATGTCCCCGGACATGCATTTTTTTCCTGGTTGAATGTAATTGCTTGATTTCAGTAATCTAAATATTCTGTTTTTGAAGTGATATAGGTTTGTTTACTGTGTCTCCAGGTTTCATTTGGAATCTTACACACACTACCTACATTCTGCTGACAACAGTGAGCTCCATTTCTAAATGAGGTGTAGTTAAATGGGTTTCCTGTTTAGTTGTATGTGTTAGCTTTAGATGGCAGTTGTCAGACTACCACAAATAGCCTCACTCAAGTCATGCAAAAGTCACAGATCCTTCTCTACTTAACAGAAAAGTATTTTAAAGTATTTTGCCCTTCATGTTACTGAACAACAACAAAAAAAAATGCTGTGTTAGTAACACAGATGTACACACATCAGAAATAATTGTGGTCTGGATTAGTACAGTAATCTTTCACTATTGATTTAGAATAAAGCACATGCATTAGTTTACTGATTATTATGTATTTTGCCTGAGCCCACATAAAAACCAATTCCAAACATTTTTAGAATTGCTTGGGCCTCCCCTGAAACAGCCCCAAACATCCCCTGGGAGGTCAGCCTTGCTCTCTGATAAGTTGTGGTTTATATAAAAATGACATCTAATTATGTCCTCTTGTTAAAGTTACAGATTAATTGTTGAATTTATTATATCTTCTTCAAAATAAACATGTAAGTAAGTTGTGTGAACTAATGTAGCAGGACCAAATTATATCTTGTGTAGGGTATCCATTTTCTAGTTTCTACAGTATGGGAGTCTCAGAAGAGCAAATGACTTGACTTGCAAAAAGTATCCAAGGCAAGATAGCAGCATTGTGGGTAGACATGTGAAAAAAAAAAATATTAAATGTGAAAAAAAATATTAGAGTTTGTTTTAAGTCACACAGCATACTTTATGCAGAGAACATAGCAGTTTATTTTTTTTAAATAATAAACAGAAATATTTTGTGAATGCATAGTTGTTAATGTTGAACATGAGGAGTAAAACTGAATGAAAGCCACTGAGCCATTACTATTGGTATTTAGATGTTGTAACTGAACTTTGATCAGATATAAAACAAGGTACAGAGCATCAACACCTGTTTTGCCTGCAGTAATTTAACACACTGTTTCTGTGTGCTCACAAATTCATTGATAAGATTGTCACAGAATTTAGCTGGCATGCACATCTAAAATCAACAGAAATCCTTTCTGTGGATTATTGCTTAAGATATTGTCTGTAGCCAATGCTTACCTCCTCCTTTCACCTAAATGATGTTATGTTCTTCGTTATGCAGTGTCCATACAGTGTCAATTAATATTTTATACCACTTTAATGAGAGATTTAGAAAATAACCTTTAGCTTTTTATAGCTGTCACCAACATTGAGATAGCAGTGTTAAACATGCATGCATACATGTTGTCACAAATATTATGCTATGGTTGTTTGAGCAGATCCCATGCCAGCATAGGAGGCAAAACTGCTTGTGTATTCTCTCAGGAGATTACTAATTCTCCATCATGCCAGCACGTATTCATACACTACACCAATGTGAAATGTACCCTCCCATGACTACAGACCAGCATTCAAGGGTACTGCATGTACCCCTCCCATGACTACAAACCAGCGTTCAAGGGTACTGCGGAACAGTAATGACTGAGCACATGCCCGATAGTACCCATGTGCTGATTCATGCTCAATTCGCTGATGTATGGATGCATAGTGGTAGTGATTGATGAGCGCTATCTGGCTTAATAAACTCGGTCAAAATGCACAAAACGAGCCAGCACAAGGTTAAAGGCAAGCAGAAACCTTCTTTTATTTTGGCATATTAAAACAGAACATAGCAAACCGGTTTCCGCTTAAACAATGGCCTTCATCAGTGCAGAGAAAAACATTTTTGAAGATGGTATATCCTAGTATTCCTTAAATACTGCAAGATTTAAAGGTGTATACACCAACAACCAATCCATTAAAAATACACGTGTGTAAAATGAAAAATAGAAACTCAGAAAAAAAGATAATGAATCATATATAGTCAAAATGCCAAAGCAACAATATAAACAAACATACTCATAAAACCCATACATAAAGCTATACTTAGGAAGACCAAATGCAAAGTTCACAGCCAGCATGAATAACTATTTAATAAGCATTTAGCATTCATTTAGCCCAGGTTTAAACAAAGCACCCAATCTGGTGATCCATAAGGATTCCATCTTATCATGCCAGCCTGCTTTAGAAATCCTTGGTATCTGAATCCTATCAATAATAACAAATTGAAATCGTGCTGTTTTGTGGGTCAGAGTATGTTTATATAGAGAATTTGTTAATTTTTTCGTTCTAATTGCACTAAGGTGCTCACTGATTCGAAATTTCAGTGGTCTAGAGGTTTGACCTACATAAAATGAAAAGCATGTACAGGTGGCTAAATATACCACCCAGTCTGTACTACAATTGCCAAAAGCCCTGATTTTAAATACCCGTGAAGTATTGGCACTGGAGAATTCTTTACTCTTGGCCATATGCCTACATGCACTGCAATGAGGGGAACGAACCAATCAATGGGTCACCGAATAAAGTAGTTTGTATAGATGTTATTGTTGAATGAAGTTTCTTATAATATGTAAAATGTGAGTTGATCGTCCGACCCCTACGATACGAAAAAGCACATTTTTCAGGTAGAATGTCAGACAAGAACTCGTGCCCACAAGATTCCCCAATGATTATTAACAATTTCCCTGAACCAAGATGAATTACTCCCAAAAGTCATCGTAAATCTAATGGGTTGGGTTCTAGAAATATTGGAGGCCCCCCGTTCCTGTTTGTATTGTAAAAGCTGTGAACGTGGCATGTGTTTGACCTCATTGATAGTTTGATAAATGCGAGGTCTGTTATATCCTCTATGTATAAATCTGTCACAAAGATCCTGTTCACATTCCTCATGGGAATTTGTAGATGAGCAAATACGTTTAATACGTATAAATTGGGATTTGGGGATATTGTTGATGTGGTGGGGATGATTACTAGAAGCATGCAAAAGAGTGTTGTACTGTGGAAACTTTCTATGCACTCTTGTGGCCAAAGTATGATCAGTTTGTCGGGTTATCATGACATCCAGAAAAATGATGTCTTGATATTGCATATCCGAGGTGAAATTAATGCCCCATGGATTATTGTTCAAATATTTGACAAATTCATGGGCCAAAAGCAAATCACCCTGCCACACCATCCAACAATCATCTAAGTATCTCCTCCAAATGTCCAATTCAGCCAAGAACATGTTACGAGTATCATATATATATATATATTTGCTCAAAAAAAGTCTGCATATATTGGGGCAAAAGACGCCCCCATGGCCGTTCCCCTTATTTGCCAATATATCTGACCCTCAAAGAAAACAATATTTTTAGTTAATACATATTCAACCATTTTGATTAAAAAATTATTAAATCCAGTGGTGTGAAGTTGAGATTGTTCCAACCAAAATGCTATAGCCGAAATACCAGCCTCATGTGGAATACTAGTATTAAGGGAAGTGATATCCATAGTGCAGAGCCACCAATCCGATTCCAACTGAGTATCCTGGATAATGTTAAAAAATTCAGTAGTATCTTTGAGTCTGGACCGGACCATCGACAATAGAGGTTTAAGATGATAGGTCAAAAATGCAGACAATGGCTCAGTAAGAGAGCAAATATATATATATGATACTCGTAACAACATGTTCTTGGCTGAATTGGACATTTGGAGGAGATACTTAGATGATTGTTGGATGGTGTGGCAGGGTGATTTGCTTTTGGCCCATGAATTTGTCAAATATTTGAACAATAATCCATGGGGCATTAATTTCACCTTGGATATGCAATATCAAGACATCATTTTTCCGGATGTCATGATAACCTGACAAACTGATCATACTTTGGCCACATGAGTGCATAGAAAGTTTCCACAGTACAACACTCTTTTGCATGCTTCTAGTAATCATCCCGCCACATCATCAACAATATCCCCAAATCCCAATTTATAATGTATTAAACGTATTTGCTCATCTACAAAATCCCATGAGGAATGTGAACAGGATCTTTGTGACAGATTTATACATAGAGGATATAACAGACCTCGCATTTATCAAACTATCAATGAGGTCAAACACATGCCACGTTCACAGCTTTTACAATACAAACAGGAACGGGGGGCCTCCAATATTTCTAGAACCCAACCCATTAGATTTACGATGACGTTTGGGAGTAATTCATCTTGGTTCAGGGAAATTGTTAATAATCATTGGGGAATCTTGTGGGCACATGAGTTCTTGTCTGACATTCTACCTGAAAAATGTGCTTTTTCGTATCATAGGGGTTGGACGATCAACTCACATTTTACATATTATAAGAAACTTCATTCAACAATAACATCTATACAAACTACTTTATTCGGTGACCCATTGATTGGTTCATTCCCCTGTGGTCATTGCAGTGCATGTAGGCATATGGCCAAGAGTAAAGAATTCTCCAGTGCCAATACTTCACGGGTATTTAAAATCAGGGTTTTTGGCAATTGTAGTACAGACTGGTTGGTATATTTAGCCACCTGTACATGCTTTTCATTTTATGTAGGTCAAACCTCTATACCACTGAAATTTTGAATCAGTGAGCACCTTAGTGCAATTAGAATGAAAAAATTAACAAATACTCTGTATAAACATACTCTGACCCACAAAACAGCACAATTTCAATTTGTTATTATTGATAGGATTCAGATGCCAAGGATTTCTAAAGCAGGCTGGCATAAGCTAAATAAGATGGAATCCTTATGGATCACCAGATTGGGTGCTTTGTTTAAACCTGGGCTAAATGAATGCTAAATGCTTATTAAATAGTTATTCATGCTGGCTGTGAACTTTGCATTTGGTCTTCTTAAGTATAGCTTTATGTATGGGTTTTATGTGTATGTTTGTTTATATTGTTCTTTGGCATTTTGACTATATATGATTCATTATCTTTTTTTCTGAGTTTCTATTTTTCATTTTACACACGTGTATTTTTAATGGATTGGTTGTTGGTATATACACCTTTAAATCTTGTAGTATTTAAGGAATACCAGGATGTACCATCTTCAAAAAATTTTTTCTCTGCACTGATGAAGGCCATTGTTTAGGCCGAAACTGGTTTGCTATGTTCTGTTTTAATATGCCACAATAAAAGAAGGTTTCTGCTTGCCTTTAACCTTGTGCTGGCTCGTTTTGTGCGTTTTGACTCATTTTGGATTGAGCCGTGCACTGGATCCACCGTGCGTGATTTTGGTTTGCATAATAAACTCGGTACCACACAGTTGCACTTGACTAGACGCTGTGTGGCTTTTACCAAATGCAGTAGTCATCATGCTATCTCCCTACGGTTGTGCAGTTTGAGTTTTTCCATATTGGTGTGTGTGTATGTATGTGTGGGTGTGTGAGTATTTATGTATGTGTTTCCGTGAAGACATACTGCTTCTCTCAACAATCTGATGATTACCGGCTGCACTGTTTTATGGTCTAGTACAACATTTTAATTTTATTGTTTTAAACATTATTATACTGTTTTTTTTTTTTTTCTGGTAACAGCTTATATGGCATTTCTCTGAGTGTATTAATTACTGAAAGCAATTTCTCAATTGATTGACTGCACGTCTTTACTTGGAGAGATCCAATTATTATTCTGGCCTTCTGAGTAGACCAGTAGCTTGCTCAGTTGGTACCCTGGGTGGTTCTCAGACTGGCATCCCTCTCAAACCAAAGTTGAGGTCCAAAAAAAAAAAATCATTGAAAGCCAGTAGTGTGCACGTCCACTCCGTTGGTAGCTCTACTGAGGTGCCAGTCATGCTCCCCAGCAGCCTTCTCCCAGGGCAACTGCCCCTTTGTCCCATTCTATCCACAGTACTTATTTTGAATATTCTAATGACAAGTGAATACACTACATTATTTCTTGTACTGCAACATTACTGTTGTACTGTTGCTAGCCATTCTGGGCCAAGTTGTGGCTGAAAAAGGGCCTATGGACCAGTTAATCTACCTGGTTAACAAATGTTAAATAAATAATGATAATTTCTACACAGATTTGGTTTTAACAGTTTTGTAGTGCATGGAGTGCCATAATTGTGGAGATGCAATTACATTAACAGCCTAGAATCTTTGCTGTCTCAATCACGAGCCCGTACATCTGGCACTGAAGAGGTTGTCTGCTCAAACACCACAACTGTAACACCATCCACACCTGTACAGTACCTTCCTATACCACCCGCACCTATACAGTACATTCATGTAAATGTGGAGGTTCTCAACAAAACAGAAACGTAAAAACACATACCCACATCGCAACTCACAGTACCAAACACCACACACAGTACACAAGCCTGTGTCTCACAGCCTCTAAGGCCCAGCCACAAACCCAACATACTAGTCAAGTGGCTGGGCCTTAGAGGCTGTGAGACACAGGCTTGTGTACTGTGTCTCACAGCCTCTAAGGCCCAGCCACAAACCCAACATACTAGTCAAGTGGCTTGTCAGGTGCTAGAATCCACCACATCACACATGCACACAAGTCTCGCAACAACAGGTACTGTTATGACTCTGTCATAGTCCGTGTTGGTGTGAATGACTTAAGACGTTCCTCTCTGGGCTATATGGAGAGAGACATGATTGAGCTGACTGAATATGTGTCCCAGGCAGGTATGTCCCTAGCCTTAAGCAGCATCCTACCATTACCCAGAATGATGCCTCAATAGAAAGAAAATGATTGACTTTAACAAATGGTTTAGTTTCTGGTATCATTCCAAGGGGATCCAGTACTTGGCAGTCTGGGATGACATGATTGACAGATCACAGTGCTTTGCCAGAGATAGCCTCTATCTGTCTCCCCAGGCTTCAGACTTCTGTCAAAGGCTCTTGCCTCTCCAATAGTGTCTTTTTCTGGCAAAGTCATGATGACAAAATTATCAACGTGAAAAATTCTTCTAAACGAAATTTAAATATCATGTTGCTAAACACTAGGAGTCTTAACATGAAACTGCACTCATTGCAAGCATTCCTCACCCTGGAAGATGCTGATATTTGTGCAGTCACTGGAAACCTGGTTCAAAACTGCAGAGAGCACTCCAGCCTTACCAGGTTACTTGTCCTACCATACTTTCTGACCCAAACGAAGGGCTATAAAGCCAAAGGAGGTGGAGTTTCAATATTTATCAAAGACGTACATACCTCCAGGCTGGTCAAACAGTATGACGAACAGGAGAAACTCCACATGAAGTTAAATGTTGACAAACCCCCTATTCATATTATAGCTATCTACACCCCCCCAACCATGACTGAGGAGAGCCACTCAACCTGTCTGGATGTACATGAATCCATCAAAATTCAACCCTCTACCCTGATCCTGGGCGACTTTAACTACCCAGCCATAGTGCGGAAGACCTATTCTAGCCCAAACATGAATGACCAGAGATTCCTCGACTTTGTCAATGCCAGTGCATTGGATCAGCTGATCAAGACCCCCATGACAAGTGAAAATATTCTGGACATGGTACTAACCATCATGAGTAGCAACTGTAGCACCCCTATAGTGTAATCCTCCTTTGTAAGATCTGACCATAAACCTGATAAACCAAATCATCTTCCTCAAGGAAGAGTAAGCCTGTCTGGTGGACAGCAGCAATAAACAAACTCTATAATAAAAGGGAAAACAATGCTGTTCAGGACAAAGAAAGAGCAGGTACCAAGTTGGAAGCAATCTCTCCTTTGTCTGAACAAGCAGATAAGGTCACAGGTGAGATCCTCTTAGGCTAACTTTGAGTATGAATTGACTACATCCACTAAGTACAGTCACATGACCTTCACATACAGTACATCTACAATCTCAAAGGTAACACCCAAATCTGCTTTGAACTGGTGGTAAAGAACACCACATACACAAATGCTGTAGATGTAGCCAACTTCCAAGCAGACAGGTTCAGTGAAAACTTCACCCCGCACCCTGTTCCCCCATCAGTAAACCGGGACATCCCAGCACCTGTCCCTTCCCCCCTTATCACCAGGAGCAGGTCCCTAATGTCCCCTCAAAGGCAAAAAATACAGCCTCCATGGGAACCAGCTGCATCCTACATGAACTCAGGCAAGATCTCTCAGCACCATTAGGCACCCTATTCAACCAAAAACCTGAGCACTGGCTTCGTCCATTAAGTTGGGAAAAGTTTAAACTAGTATTAAGGGAAGTGATATCCATAGTGCAGAGCCACCAATCCGATTCCAACTGAGTATCCTGGATAATGTTAAAAAATTCAGTAGTATCTTTGAGTCTGGACCGGACCATCGACAATAGAGGTTTAAGATGATAGGTCAAAAATGCAGACAATGGCTCAGTAAGAGAGCAAATATATATATATGATACTCGTAACAACATGTTCTTGGCTGAATTGGACATTTGGAGGAGATACTTAGATGATTGTTGGATGGTGTGGCAGGGTGATTTGCTTTTGGCCCATGAATTTGTCAAATATTTGAACAATAATCCATGGGGCATTAATTTCACCTTGGATATGCAATATCAAGACATCATTTTTCCGGATGTCATGATAACCTGACAAACTGATCATACTTTGGCCACATGAGTGCATAGAAAGTTTCCACAGTACAACACTCTTTTGCATGCTTCTAGTAATCATCCCCGCCACATCATCAACAATATCCCCAAATCCCAATTTATACGTATTAAACGTATTTGCTCATCTACAAAATCCCATGAGGAATGTGAACAGGATCTTTGTGACAGATTTATACATAGAGGATATAACAGACCTCGCATTTATCAAACTATCAATGAGGTCAAACACATGCCACGTTCACAGCTTTTACAATACAAACAGGAACGGGGGGCCTCCAATATTTCTAGAACCCAACCCATTAGATTTACGATGACGTTTGGGAGTAATTCATCTTGGTTCAGGGAAATTGTTAATAATCATTGGGGAATCTTGTGGGCACATGAGTTCTTGTCTGACATTCTACCTGAAAAATGTGCTTTTTCAGATCATAGGGTTGGACGATCAACTCACATTTTACATATTATAAGAAACTTCATTCAACAATAACATCTATACAAACTACTTTATTCGGTGACCCATTGATTGGTTCATTCCCCTGTGGTCATTGCAGTGCATGTAGGCATATGGCCAAGAGTAAAGAATTCTCCAGTGCCAATACTTCACGGGTATTTAAAATCAGGGTTTTTGGCAATTGTAGTACAGACTGGTTGGTATATTTAGCCACCTGTACATGCTTTTCATTTTATGTAGGTCAAACCTCTATACCACTGAAATTTTGAATCAGTGAGCACCTTAGTGCAATTAGAATGAAAAATTAACAAATACTCTGTATAAACATACTCTGACCCACAAAACAGCACAATTTCAATTTGTTATTATTGATAGGATTCAGATGCCAAGGATTTCTAAAGCAGGCTGGCATAAGCTAAATAAGATGGAATCCTTATGGATCACCAGATTGGGTGCTTTGTTTAAACCTGGGCTAAATGAATGCTAAATGCTTATTAAATAGTTATTCATGCTGGCTGTGAACTTTGCATTTGGTCTTCTTAAGTATAGCTTTATGTATGGGTTTTATGTGTATGTTTGTTTATATTGTTCTTTGGCATTTTGACTATATATGATTCATTATCTTTTTCTGAGTTTCTATTTTCATTTTACACACGTGTATTTTAATGGATTGGTTGTTGGTATATACACCTTTAAATCTTGTAGTATTTAAGGAATACCAGGATGTACCATCTTCAAAAAATTTTTTCTCTGCACTGATGAAGGCCATTGTTTAGGCCGAAACTGGTTTGCTATGTTCTGTTTTAATATGCCACAATAAAAGAAGGTTTCTGCTTGCCTTTAACCTTGTGCTGGCTCGTTTTGTGCGTTTTGACTCATTTTGGATTGAGCCGTGCACTGGATCCACCGTGCGTGATTTTGGTTTGCATAATAAACTCGGTACCACACAGTTGCACTTGACTAGACGCTGTGTGGCTTTTACCAAATGCAGTAGTCATCATGCTATCTCCCTACGGTTGTGCAGTTTGAGTTTTTCCATATTGGTGTGTGTGTATGTATGTGTGGGTGTGTGAGTATTTATGTATGTGTTTCCATGAAGACATACTGCTTCTCTCAACAATCTGATGATTACCGGCTGCACTGTTTTATGGTCTAGTACAACATTTTAATTTTATTGTTTTAAACATTATTATACTGTTTTTTTTTTTTTTCTGGTAACAGCTTATATGGCATTTCTCTGAGTGTATTAATTACTGAAAGCAATTTCTCAATTGATTGACTGCACGTCTTTACTTGGAGAGATCCAATTATTATTCTGGCCTTCTGAGTAGACCAGTAGCTTGCTCAGTTGGTACCCTGGGTGGTTCTCAGACTGGCATCCCTCTCAAACCAAAGTTGAGGTCCAAAAAAAAAAAATCATTGAAAGCCAGTAGTGTGCACGTCCACTCCGTTGGTAGCTCTACTGAGGTGCCAGTCATGCTCCCCAGCAGCCTTCTCCCAGGGCAACTGCCCCCTTTGTCCCATTCTATCCACAGTACTTATTTTGAATATTCTAATGACAAGTGAATACACTACATTATTTCTTGTACTGCAACATTACTGTTGTACTGTTGCTAGCCATTCTGGGCCAAGTTGTGGCTGAAAAAGGGCCTATGGACCAGTTAATCTACCTGGTTAACAAATGTTAAATAAATAATGATAATTTCTACACAGATTTGGTTTTAACAGTTTTGTAGTGCATGGAGTGCCATAATTGTGGAGATGCAATTACATTAACAGCCTAGAATCTTTGCTGTCTCAATCACGAGCCCGTACATCTGGCACTGAAGAGGTTGTCTGCTCAAACACCACAACTGTAACACCATCCACACCTGTACAGTACCTTCCTATACCACCCGCACCTATACAGTACATTCATGTAAATGTGGAGGTTCTCAACAAAAACAGAAACGTAAAAACACATACCCACATCGCAACTCACAGTACCAAACACCACACACAGTACACAAGCCTGTGTCTCACAGCCTCTAAGGCCCAGCCACAAACCCAACATACTAGTCAAGTGGCTGGGCCTTAGAGGCTGTGAGACACAGGCTTGTGTACTGTGTCTCACAGCCTCTAAGGCCCAGCCACAAACCCAACATACTAGTCAAGTGGCTTGTCAGGTGCTAGAATCCACCACATCACACATGCACACAAGTCTCGCAACAACAGGTACTGTTATGACTCTGTCATAGTCCGTGTTGGTGTGAATGACTTAAGACGTTCCTCTCTGGGCTATATGGAGAGAGACATGATTGAGCTGACTGAATATGTGTCCCAGGCAGGTATGTCCCTAGCCTTAAGCAGCATCCTACCATTACCCAGAATGATGCCTCAATAGAAAGAAAATGATTGACTTTAACAAATGGTTTAGTTTCTGGTATCATTCCAAGGGGATCCAGTACTTGGCAGTCTGGGATGACATGATTGACAGATCACAGTGCTTTGCCAGAGATAGCCTCTATCTGTCTCCCCAGGCTTCAGACTTCTGTCAAAGGCTCTTGCCTCTCCAATAGTGTCTTTTTCTGGCAAAGTCATGATGACAAAATTATCAACGTGAAAAATTCTTCTAAACGAAATTTAAATATCATGTTGCTAAACACTAGGAGTCTTAACATGAAACTGCACTCATTGCAAGCATTCCTCACCCTGGAAGATGCTGATATTTGTGCAGTCACTGGAAACCTGGTTCAAAACTGCAGAGAGCACTCCAGCCTTACCAGGTTACTTGTCCTACCATACTTTCTGACCCAACCGAAGGGCTATAAAGCCAAAGGAGGTGGAGTTTCAATATTTATCAAAGACGTACATACCTCCAGGCTGGTCAAACAGTATGACGAACAGGAGAAACTCCACATGAAGTTAAATGTTGACAAACCCCCTATTCATATTATAGCTATCTACACCCCCCCAACCATGACTGAGGAGAGCCACTCAACCTGTCTGGATGTACATGAATCCATCAAAATTCAACCCTCTACCCTGATCCTGGGCGACTTTAACTACCCAGCCATAGTGCGGAAGACCTATTCTAGCCCAAACATGAATGACCAGAGATTCCTCGACTTTGTCAATGCCAGTGCATTGGATCAGCTGATCAAGACCCCCATGACAAGTGAAAATATTCTGGACATGGTACTAACCATCATGAGTAGCAACTGTAGCACCCTATAGTGTAATCCTCCTTTGTAAGATCTGACCATAAACCTGATAAACCAAATCATCTTCCTCAAGGAAGAGTAAGCCTGTCTGGTGGACAGCAGCAATAAACAAACTCTATAATAAAAGGGAAAACAATGCTGTTCAGGACAAAGAAAGAGCAGGTACCAAGTTGGAAGCAATCTCTCCTTTGTCTGAACAAGCAGATAAGGTCACAGGTGAGATCCTCTTAGGCTAACTTTGAGTATGAATTGACTACATCCACTAAGTACAGTCACATGACCTTCACATACAGTACATCTACAATCTCAAAGGTAACACCCAAATCTGCTTTGAACTGGTGGTAAAGAACACCACATACACAAATGCTGTAGATGTAGCCAACTTCCAAGCAGACAGGTTCAGTGAAAACTTCACCCCGCACCCTGTTCCCCCATCAGTAAACCGGGACATCCCAGCACCTGTCCCTTCCCCCCTTATCACCAGGGAGCAGGTCTTTAATGTCCCCTCAAAGGCAAAAAATACAGCCTCCATGGGAACCAGCTGCATCCTACATGAACTCAGGCAAGATCTCTCAGCACCATTAGGCACCCTATTCAACCAAAAACCTGAGCACTGGCTTCGTCCAAGCCAAATGGAGGACAGCCACTGTTATTCCTCTAAACAAAAGTGAAGCATCCACCAACTCAGACAATTATAGGCCCATCAGCCTAACTAGCCTGATCTGCAAGACCATGGAATGCATTATTATGGACCTTATAAACGAGGACATTGGCAACTTCCGAACGCTTGACCCCACGCAGTTTGGTTTTGGCAAAGGGAGATCATGCCTGTTAAACTTGGTCAACTTCTTTGAAACAGTCACTAAAGTCATGGAAAAGGGGAAGATGGTGCACACTGCCTATCTTGACCTAGCCAAAGCCTTTGACACTATTCCCTACTTGGGCTCAATAGATAACCACCCATATGGTAACATACAGGTTGATGCCTACCTGGGAGAGTTTAACTGCTCAGTGATAGAACTCACTCAGTCAAAATAGGGGAAACCATATCTAGTAGTAGATCCATAATGAGCGGCGTACCCCAAGGATCAATATCGGGGCCTCTACTGTTTGGGATATACTTTTCTGAGGTGCAAACCAAAACCAATGGTCTTTGGCTGACCAAGTTTGTAGATGATTGCAAGATGAACACTGTTTTAAATTCTCATAGTGATGTGCACATCCTCCAAGAGGGCCTTACGCAAACTAATGAATGGAGCCAGAAGCATGGCCTCAAACTGAATGCCAATAAATGCATCATTATCCCCTTTGGGGTATAATGGCATCCCCACTAATCATATTGATAATGTAATAAGCACGCAATCAGTAATGAGGGACTTGGGCACCCAGGTTGATAGCAACCTGACTTTTGACCACCACATTGCCTTTGGTGTACAGAAGGCTTTCTACATGGTCCACATCATAGGTAAGGGTATTTCATCCAGAAACAATGAAGTCATAACATCCTTGTATTCCTCCCTTATCATTCCTATTATCACATACAGTGCCGCCTTTGGCATGTACTTTGCTAGGCACATGCAGCAGTTGGAGAGACCACAGAGGTTCCTGACCAGGAAAATGCAGAGTCTGAAGCACCTATTCAATACAGATAGGCTAAAAGCCCTGTCCCTGTAAGGAGTCTCATACAGACTGCTCAGAAGTGAGCTATCTCAGACTTACCCTTGATGGAGTTTCTGCATATATGTAAGTCAAGCTGCACTCATGCAGCCCACACGAAAGGCCTCAACCTTTTCTGTGACATTAATAGAACTTGTTGGTGGGATAGATTTGTGCCCCAAAGACTCCCCAATTTGTGAAATAGATTGCCTGTCCATGTCAAGCAGAGTACCTCACTAGCTCTCTTTAAGAGGAAGCTGGACAACAGGATGGGAAATAGAAAATACACCCCTGGGATCCCACCTGTGTCCCTGCTGGACAGGGGAAACAGGTGCTGACTTTGTGAGAACATGGGAAAAATTCTTGGATAGGCTTATAAGGGCTTCCAGGCCAATAGCCTAGTATTGTCCTATGAACCTATAACTGTGCTCCAATATTGTGAAAAAGACAAGCCAGTTAATTTTATTTATCATTTGCTGACAAGGTTAGTCTCACTAGGCTGGCAGTGCTTTTCAGTGGAGACCTGGACAGGTATTTATACTACTATGGGAAATTTGGGCAGAGCATCGGAGAACTTCCTGTATTATTTTCAATAGGTTCCAGTGTTATTTTACATTCACCAGTGCTACCACCAATTCAAGCAGATGTGGTCTTGGTTTAATGTCTTATCTGAAGGACTGCACACTCAGGAGTGAAGCACCCCCTTATGCTACACTGCAGAGTCAGCAGTCAGTCTACCTGGTGTGGGAATTGAAACCACAGTCTTCTGCACCAAGGGCAAGTGTCCACTGAGCATTTCTGTAGTGAGACCCTATTTTATCAATTGTGAAGCATTTCTGCTGAAGTTGTTAAGATCAGGTATAGCACTAGGCATTTAGACCTACCAGTAGTACCCAGCAAAAGTAATGGCAGAATTAAATGCTGCTTTTCTGCCTTCTGTCAGGGATGTGATGTCCCCCTCTCTGGGCCTGTAATCAAGGAGCTTGAATCCTCACCACAGACACTGGAAAGGGATGTTCACTTGGAACAAAAATGGATAGAGCCCATATTTTCAGATGCAGCACACAGAGAATGCACTCAGTCTGGGGAATGGTTTCTCTCTCTGTCTCTCTCTCCAGATCCCCAATAAGCCCCCCACACACACACACACTGATATGGCTATAGAGTGGAGTCCTCAACTGAGTGTCAAAGTCAAGTCTTCCACCACTCTCTCTGAAACCAGTGCTTCATGTCCCTACTCCAAGCTGCTGACTCACACTCTGAGATTTGATTTTCACACACACACCTGGGAAAGTTTGACACAGATTTTCTAACAATGTCCCCTTCTGCCAAGACTATAAGGTAGTTACTGCCACTAGACATTCCAAAGCCAGTTACTCTAAGGCTGTTACAAGGGTACCTAATTATACTTGAGTGAAGTTAATATTGATACAAATGACAGTGTTTGGCCAGTGCAGTAATACTTTCAGGATTGCCCCCAGAGTCACTAAATAGATATGAATACTCTCAAAGGTTCATAAGTTCATAGGCATTTAATAGGCTAATGACCATAAGGGCCTTTTTAAGCCTAGTCATGCATCCCAAATCTCTTACAAATTCTGATACCCTTAATAAGTGTAAGCATGTGCCTGGGAGATGAACCATTTATAGGTTACCTTTGTCCATTAGAGATATAGGTGCCAAACCAGGGCTAAATTTCTGGTTTCCCATCCAGTTGTCCTAATTGCATTTGAATTGGTTTAGGGAGGAACTCTGCTTCACATGGATGAGAAGCCTGTTCCATAGATGGGGTAGTCTCTGGGATACATACCCATCTCTCCTGAAAGTCCTATTTATATCACAGGCAAGGTTTAAGTCTTTAGAATGGTTAACTCTGGTGCTGTTTGTTTTTTTGATATGCAGTTGGCCCATCACAGTGGGATCTGACAATGCCCTGTATGCCAGGCACAGATCTCTCTTCAAAAGCCTGTAGGAGACAGAATACAGGAATAGGGCCTTGAGGTGGTCTGCACAGGACATGTTACTTACGCCCTGTATTCTTTTAGTGAGGAACCTCTGTGGACATTCTAATTGTTGGATATGCCTGGTTAGGTACATACCAAAGGGGGCATTGTAATCAATGATAGGTCTGATGAATCCAAATACAGTGGTACAATGACTTCCTTGGACTTGGATGTCATACCTTTGTTTATAAGTTGTGCGACATAGAATGATTTCCTCACCACTGTAGATATGTGATGATCAATGGCTAGATTACTGTTTTACGTGTGTCCCTAAGTTCCTGAGTACTGGGTCAACTCTAAGGGGTGTGTTGTCAATAAGATAGTTACCAGGGATGGATGACTTCCCAAAGAATACTATTATGCATTTATTGATATTTAGTTTGGTTTCAGAGCCATGGACTAAGTTTGTCTGTGTCAGCCTCTCCTGGAGAACATTTGTGTAAGTGAGAGATTCAATGATAGCTCCTAATTTGGAATAATTTGCAAACTTAGTCAGCCAGAGACCACTGACATTGGCGTTGACTTCTGAGAAGTAAATTCCAAAAAGGAGCAGTCCAAGGGCTTATCCCTGAGAGACTGAACTTGTGACTGGCCTCTTTGTAGAGGTGTACTCCGCAATTCTAACTTCCTGGGTCTTGTCTGTGAGCCAGTTGGCTATCCACCAGGTGAAACACAAGTTTGTACCTAACCTCTTGGGTTTGTCAACAATACCCGAATTGGGTATTGTGTCAGTTGCCTTGACCAGGGCAAGGTAGGCAGTGTGAATGACTTTGCCCTCATCCATTGCTTTGGACCTTCTCAAAGAAGTCCACCAGGTTGAGTAAGCATGATCTGCCCTTGATGAAACCAAACTGGGTTGGGTCCAGTGTCTGGAGGTTTACTATATCTTTATTAAAATATCCTCTAAAGGACCAGACACATTGAAAAGTTTAAATATATTTAATAATAAAAACATGAAAAGATGGAATATTTATTTACAATAAACTCCAGAGTTTCAAGCACATGTTAAAATAACATAGATGAATAGATTCAAACAGATACAGAAAAACAGCATGTAACTAATCTCACTCTATTTTCCTGACCAATCTAAATAATTAGTATTCCCTGGTTCATTTACAAAAACAAGGCAAGATGAAGTAGATGAGGGGTTCTTCTTTGTCAGGTTCCATAAGCAGAGTGCTCTGAGACCCTTGTATTAAGGTGCCATTTTAGTGATGGATTAGAGAATGACATCACATACATCTGGTCATCTGATTTCTGGTTCCCATGCTGCCACCTTGGCTAGAAGCTGCTAGGATTTTGCACATATGTTTTACAATACATCATCTGCTTTAATAAAGTGTTCTTAGATGCCCTTAACAGCCTTGTCCCCATCTAGATAACAAGGACAAGACTAAACTATGCCCCTTGGCTAACTACAGCCACCAAACAACTACTCCTCTTCAGAAACTGAGCCTTGACAGAATAGCATAAAATAAAGCCAACAAACTCAAGTTTAAACAGCTATGGAAAACAAGTAAACAGGAACAGCAGCAGCCAAATGGCAAAAGGTGTTATCCAAGGCAAACAAGTAAAACACCAATAGAACCAGCAGAAGACCAAGTCTTTTAGTGCAAAAACTCTTAATCACTATTCATCAGAATGACTTCATCAGAAAAACAGAGCAACCATGAACTCACTGTTTAAATACTAAAATCATTATTAAGCTGAAACCAATCAAGCCTGTCTAACTACTTACAATTAAAGTGAATCACACCACTCATCAAGAAAAAAGAGCTTGTTAAATACATATAAAAATATATATGTGTAAAAACACAAGTGTTATTTAATATTTATCTTTCTGTTTTTTAAATAAAACATTTAATGTTGACTGTGTCGTTCAAACTAGGATGCATATAAGAGGCAAGTCTAAGTTGCCACTCTGCCTCTTTTTGTTCTACACACTTAAAATCACCACCCTGGTGTCTTTGTTAACTAACTCCAGCACAGAAAATGTAAACTTCTTCCAATTTGTACACACTACAGAATGCTTATATAATGCATTATTGGTGTTTCTTGTCCTAACAGCATATACTTGCTCCAAAATACGTTTGTGCAAACATCTCGTGGACATTCCCACGTAAAACGCTGGACATCCACTGCACAGCAACGTACACAATATCTTCGGTGTTGCAGTCTATTCTAGCTGGAACTGTAATATTATAATCTAGATGCTGCAAGAAAATATGTGGACCCACTTGTATGTACCTACATGCCTTACAACCTGTGCCCTTAAACATTCCCATTCTACCAATGTCCAAGTGGCAAAGACCACAGGTCTTGGTTTCCAGCATGTCTTTGATATTCTGATTTTTCTTGTATACAAAAGCTGGTACATCGCCCACTACTTTGACCATATCACCGTTGCCCAAAATGACCTTCCAATTTTCTTGAATGATATTGTTGTCCACACTCATGTCCAAGCAAAATCTAGGTTTGCTTGTACCACTAGCATTAGCAACCATCCTTTTTGAAAAACCTTTTTCAAAATTGGGGGATAGTCCATGTCCCTTCTAGACACTATTTCGCTAACTGCACTGTCCAACATCTCACCCAGATATCCCCTTTCCAAAATTAATTTCTTTATAAATTCTATTTCTTCCAAAAAAGAAGAATCTTCTACTGACATCCGGGAAGCCCATATAAATTGACCTCGGGGAATATTCCTTTTCATAAATGTAGGATGACTGCTTTTAAAGTGTACATATCTGTTACAAAATGTATTTTTTCTGTGGATAGTACTGACCACATTGTTAGTAAATACATCGCACTTGAGCACTACACCAAAGAAGGGAACTGCCAAACCTGAGCCCCCAAGTGTAAATTTCAAAAAATGGGTACTAGTACTAAGTGCCTCAATGAAGCTTTCCATGTTGAAACTCTTCCTAACAATGAAGAAGAGGTCATCCACAAATCTTTTATAAAAGACGACTTTGTCATAACACTCAGCATTTGGGAGAATTTCCAAATCCCACCATCCAAGTACCAGGTTGGCATAAGTAGGTCCCACTGTTGCACCCATAGGCACACCTGAAAGTTGTCTATGAAAGTTGTCATTAAACAAAAAATAGCTATGTTCTAACAGTATATCTAATATGGAAGTATATGTAATCACACTCTGATTGCTCAAGTGTGTATATTTTACCAAAAACCACCTGATGTAATCCACACCAACATCCTGTGGTATACAAGTAAACAATGAGACTGCATCCACTGTTAACATAACATAGTGCTCCAATGAATCCTCCAGACCAGAAATGAATATTCTTAACTGGTCCAAAAAGTCTCAGGAGTCCACTATGTATGAAGGTAACCGTTTAACATACGGTTTCAAAATATGATCCAAATACAGTGATATGCAGTCAGTGCAACTCACAGAAACTGAAATGGTAGGCCTAAAGGGGGGGGGGGTTTCTTGTGCACTTGTGGAGCTTAGGTATTCTGAAAAGCACACCAATTTTAGGGTTACCGACATACAAAAAGTCGAATACTTCCCTTGATATTTGACCATCCATTACAAACCATATAAGATGGTGTAAATGTGACATAATACCTCAAGATCTCAAACTTGGACACCTTTTTATATTCTACCTGGTTTGTCAACAACAATTCTATAGCATTGTTATAATTTCCCACATTCATGACCATAATACCACCCCCCTTATCGGCTTTCATAAACCTTAAATCATTTCTACTTGTCAGCTCATTCAGTGCCCTTCTCTCATTGTGACCTCTATAATAAGAATAATGATTTTTTAATGATTTTTTTCCACCAATTTGCCTCATATCCCTTTCACAGAGGCTCTCAAACATTTTTAGGGTGTGTACTAATGTGGGGCTAAACGTGGAAGGTTTGGACAAAGTTGTACTTAAAGTAACATCATTTAAAATATACTGTAAGCTGGGATTCCTTGAAAAAAACTTCAATTCTGACAGTGTTTTAAACAAATTTGCCCTTCTACTAGGCTGAAAATTCAAACCTAGTTTCAAAACATTAACATGCTCTAAAGTTAAATCAAAGTTAGAAAGATTAAATACTGAAATACGCACAGAGTCAAAGTTCATAGTCATTGCTACCTCCGTAGCCCGCTCCTGCCTTGGATGCGAGTTTGGTAGCCTCTGCTTCTGCTCCTGTTCCCTTTGTTCCTCATCTGTAAAAAAGACTTATTTGGAAAAAGTCACGTTATTTCCATTCCGTTCATTATTCTGGCTAGTATTCACTTCAACTTTGTTTTTCTGATGAAGTAGTTCTGATGAATAGTGATTAATTGTACCTCACAAGACATCTATAACAACTGGAAAGGCCGCAGAAATACCTCACAAAGAGGATTACCAGCCTCAAACAGATGCCCTACGCAGATAGTCTCAAAAAAACTCCAGCTTTACACCGTCGCATATCGCCTACTCAGAGGTGATCTCTGCCTAACATACAAAGCTATGTCAAACCCAGAGCTGTTGGACATGCTCCACTTAAGGAAATCCCAATCCCTCCGAGCTACACGCTCTAGGGACCTAAACCTTGTCACCACAATAAACAGAACATGCCAGAGTGATAGATTCCTGTCCCAGAGACTTCCCATACTCTGGAATAAACTACCTATCTATATCAAGCAAAGCTCATTAGCACTCTTCAAGAAAAATCTTTGATTGGATAGGAAATTGGAAATTCACCCGGGGATCACCTCTGTGGCTCTGCTCGACAGTGGCGCAGGAAAATAATTTTCTTGGTCTTCTGCTGATTCTAGTGGTGTTTTACTTATTAGCTATGGAAAACAGCAAAAAAAATTAGTAATCACAGACAAAAAAAATCTATTTCTCTCAAAAACTATCCAGCCAAGCAAAAAGTCCTAACAAATTCTGGAAATGTGTGTCCTCAGTCATTAACCCTGGAACCTCAGAAAATCCATCACCAGTCCCAGACAAAGAACCTTATGACACAGCTCAAATGTTTCACTCCCACTTCATCAACAGTATTCAAAACCTAATAAGTTAGCTCCAAACCCTATACATGCAGCACAGGCAAATCTTCACACCAATAATTGCCCTCATACTGGAATCTCCATAAACAACCACATTGAATCCTCTTTCTCTCTACGTACAGTACCCATCACACTTCTGCATAGACTGCTAAAAAAGCTAAAACTCTACTCCCTGTCTTCTGACAGTGGTCTCACCTTCGATAACCACATCACCACAACAGTCAGGAAATCCTTCTGTGTGGCACACCTCATCACTAAGGGCTTTTCATCCAGAAAAAATGAGGTCATTGTACCAATGTACTCATCCCTCATTAGACCCATTATAGAATGTACCTCTCAAGACATCTGCAACAACTGGAAAGGCCGCAGAAGTACCTCACTAAAAGAATCACAGGCCTAAAGCAGATGACCTATGCTGACCATCTAAAAAAACTCCACCTATACTCTTCACATATCGTCTACGCAGAGGCGATCTCTGCTTAACATATAAGGCCATGTCAAATCCAGAGCTGTTGGACATGCTACACTTAAAGAAATCCCAATCCCTCAGAGACACACGCTCCAGGGATCTAAACCTTATCACAATGAACAAAACATGCTGGAGGGATAGGTTCCTGACCCAGAGAATCCCCAGACTCTGGAATAGACTGCCCATACATGTCAAGCAGAGTGCCTCTTTGGCCATCTTCAAAAGGAATCTTGATGATTGGATGGGAGATAGGAAATTCACCCTGGGGATCACATCAGTCACCCTGCTAGACAGTGGTCCAGAGAAGTAAATACTGTGGGAAGAAATAGCCAGGGAATTGTTATGGCTTGGCTTGTGTAGGCCCTAGGACCAATAGCCTAGTACCAACTTATGAGCCTATGAATAACCTTCCCTCAGAATATCTCACACTCTTTGCTGATGCCATAGCCTACCCCATTAGCATCCTCATTAATAGGTCTATCACAGAATTCACCATTGTCAAACTCGGGGAAAAAATTCATTGTTACTGCTTTACATAAAGGCGGCAAAACCAACAAACTTAACAATTATCGGGCCATGTCCATAATCTCCCCATATCCAAACTCAGGAGAAATGCATTCACATACAATTACTGAAGTATCTCACTGACAATGACCTCCTGGGACCTACACAACATGGGTTTCATCCAGCACACAGTACAATCACTGCTCAGATGTTAACAAAGCCTTAGTTGCTACACTAGTAACATCACTAATTCTACTAGACCTACGAAAGCCTTTCAACACAATGTCACATCCCAAGCTACTACAACAACTAGCAGTAGTAGGATTTTCTCAACCCATCCTCACATGGTTCGCAAACTACTAAGTTGATAGGCTACCTTGCCATCTGACACAAGGACTTCTATCTAAATGTCTACCCAGTTTAACAGGAGTTCCTCAAGGATCTATTCTAGAGCCTCTCCTTTTTTATATCTTCATAGACAATTTGCATATTACCTCCCCTCAAAGTGCACTCATCCTATATGCTGATGACTCACTATTGCTTCCTGCAATAATTTCCAAAATCTACCAAGTATAACACAAAATACCTTATCATCCATAGAAACCTGGGTAAATGAAGCTCACCTTTTACTAAATGCCCAAAAATCTAAACCACTGCTATTTTAATCTAAAGCACTCTTACAGGACTTTAAGATATACTCAAGACAATATAAAAACTAAAACTGTAACACATGCCAAACTATTAGGCATTACTATAGATCTTAAACTTATCTTTAAACAACACATACTTAGTAATATAAAAAGAACACATATCAAACTTGACAGACTCTACAGACACAAACTTTACATGAATAAACCCACAAAAAGACTCTTGCCAATAGCCTTCTCCTATCATCCCTCCTATATGGAGGCACCATCTTCACTAACCTTCACCAGTCAAAAATAAACTCCAATCATGCTACTATAAAATTGCAAAATTTGCAAATGGCATACCTTACTGATCACACTATTTATTGTCAATCTAGCTCATAAAATAATTTACAAACCATACAGATGCCAGGCCCTCTAGCACATTCTACAGCCGTATTCCCCAGCTCGTAATCTGTGAACCACTACCCAAATCTTAACCACCATCAAACCTAATAAACCTAACAAAAGTGCCGGTCAGAACCTTTACTTCTTTACTACTGCAAAGAAATGGAATGCCCTTACCCCAGATAACACCCTCCTAGACTCATTAAAACCATTCAAACTTTCTATGAAGTAATACTTCCTCAGCAATCAGACCTGTTCTTGTGCTCAAAATTCTAGACCACCTTAAAACTTTCACATATCTTTCCTTTCGCTAACTATCCGTCAGGCTAATATAACTATCTTCCATATCACTTTCCATCTTATTTTTATACTGTTACACTTTACCTCTAATACCCCAACACCTTAAATGTCTCTCTATTGCTCTTTTCACTCTGTTCAATGTCCTACTACCAGTTTTCTCCTTTCTCACAAAGCCTACTTTCCAACTAGTCCTATTCTATACTGTCAACATTTGACATGACCTTGTTTGAATCCCATGAGACCTGTAGCATATTGTCCCTAACATATATATATATATATATAAGGTCTGTAGCAACTCTGTCATGTGCTGATATTTATGTATGTTCATGACAACTCTGTAAACTGTACCAAGTCATATTTGTTGAATTTGTGTATTGCCTGTAACTGGGTCTATATTAGATCGCCGAATGTTTAAAAAAGCAAACGGTGATTAATCGACCCTATGTAAGTGAAAGCTTACAATTTCGAACTGACAGAACAGTGATTTTGTTTTCCCTAGTTCCAACAAAAAAAAAGAAAACCCTTTAAACATTACATTAAGTGGGGGGTTTGCCCCCCACACCCCAGATGTGGGGGGGGGATGTGCCCCCCACCCCCTACTTAAATATAGCAACTCTGAGACTGCACTACATTGCCAAACATGGCAAAGTAATGAAGCGCCCAAGCAAATTCTTTCCTAGGGAAAGAATTCACTTAAAAGCCGCTTCGATATTTTCCCGTTTCAGGCTTTTGAGTTCGACCAAGATGCATTCGAAAGAATGCGTCTTCGGTCTTCTAATAGGGAACTCCTGTAACTTTGTATAACTGTTGTTTGTGGAGCTTTTCTCCCTGGGCCTCTACTGAAATAGGTTCTTGACCTAGTGGACTTTCCCAGTCAACAAATGTCAATAAATAAATAAAACAAACAAATAAATAAATATCTCAGTCTTTGCTAAGGTTTATTGCAGCATCTGGAAGCTGTTAAACCATTTTAACACTTCTGCTCTTCCTGCAGAGACTAACACACCATGCTTCTTACAGGCATTGTGTCTCTGGCTTCATTCAAAACTGTGAGATAACATCTTTATGGCCTAGGCCCAGTAATTTAATTTCAGAATATTTTACAAAGTCAGGTGGATTGAGATTACCCTCTTCTCTTCCAGCATCCTTTATTAAACATATATGTAATCAGTTACAATACAGTCACGACCCACTATTGGTGCACTGGTGCATTTTTTAACACAAGCAACTTTGCAAATACATTTTCAACACAGCACTTGTACAAATCAGTTTGATATACAAATTACACATAATTATTTACAAAATTCCCACTAGCTGTGCTGGTGGGTCTACTTTGAAACATCTAAAACCCATAACATCTAATTTCATAACATTGAGACCAGAACATCAAAACCCATAGCATCAAATTTCATAACATTTAACACTACAAATCACAAGAAAATAACATCCCCTCCATGTTCAATGACACCAAACTACCAAACTTAGTTTTTACTATGTTTCTGCAAGATGGCAAGCCCCCATGCACCGCCCGATGTGGGGGGTCTGCCCCCACACCCCCCCCCGTAAATTAAATATACCAACTCCAAGATCACACTACAGTGGAAAAAAGTTAATTTCCTAACCCCATTGTATCAAGCCCCCCAGAAGAAACATAGTAAAAAGTGTGTTTGGTAGTTTGGTGTCATTATATGTGGAGGGGATGTTATTTTTATGTAATTTGTATTGTTAGATGTTATGAAATTCAATGTTATGGGTTTTAGATGTTTTGGGTTTTAGATTTTCTGGTCTCAGTGTTATGAAATTAGATGTTATGGGTTTTAGATGTTTTGAAGGGGACCCGTGCTGGCATATGTTACACATCCGCTGCCCTTCTTCTCCTGGCATAGCTGGCAGTATTTCATATCGTCACAGGGGGCAGTAATCTTCCTTGAGTTTTGTACCTGAACATGTGATAATGTGTCACACTGTCTTTTTGACAGCTTTCATAAAGTGCTTTATGGCTTTGAAAGCTGGTAAAACACTCATTTTTTAAAACTAGTAATACATGCAGCAGATGAAGCTACATTCACCACAAATAATTATGATTGGGTGTCTCTACCCTTTAGTATGTGCTGTTGGCATGGATACCAAGTTTCACTTTTCAGGCTTGGCTCTCAGTGAATTTCTTGGCATCCATGTCGAACACTTAATACAATGGTTGCAATTGGAGATCCACTCATGATCCACTGTATTAAGATCACTTTCCAAATGTTTAAGGATCTGTTTATTTACTTATGTATTTATTTTTTTCTAGCTTGTTCCATTCACTGCTGTGGTTCTTCCATTTTATTAACGCAGTTTTACCAAGCCATTGTTAGAAAGCTACAAAGAAAAGGTGTACCATCCCCATCTTGCCTGGATGCTGTTTTCTTATTAGGGTGCACCTATGTTACATTCCAATCTAGAATAATCTAAATGTTGATATATATATATATATATATATATATATATATATATATATATATATATATATATATATATATTATATGTATATATGTATGTATGTATGTATTTCAGGTAAGCCATCCCACTATCATTGGATACTGCTTATTTACATCATGTGATTCATAACTGGCTTCCCAAAATACATAGGATTAATGCAACATTGTGTTTAAAATCATGATACATATTTCCCTTTCTAGTGAATCTCCTTCCTGTGTTTCAATCTTGTTTTTAAACAAACATTTCACTAGTTTTGAAGGTGCTTTTGGTATGTGAAAATTATTCTACAACAGCAAGAAACAGAAATAATTTTACAGTTTGGACATTCTCTTAGACATCTTTCTGAGCTGTTGGCTGCTGTTATTTACCTGTGAAAATCAATTGGACACACGCTGATTTAAGTATACTTTTCTCTGCACTTATCATTATTTAAAATTAGTTATTCTGCAGTTAGTTTCTCACCCTCTGTCCATGTTCTTGTTGTGGTGTTCATCTTGGTGGCTTTGGAATTGCCCGCTCCTGCTGTAAGTTGGTTTTTGGACACTCCTCCTGGGTCCATCTCATTTGTTCACTCATCTGAGTACAGTGAGATCATATTTTGATTTCAGACACTCCTACAAGTTCCATCTGTTCTGCTTTGTACAGAGAGACCACTTGGGAAGGGAAACCCTATAGTCTCTTAATCTGCTCTGTTCCCTCCCTCTCCACTAAAAAATAAAATATATATATATATATATATATATATATATATATATATATATATATATATATATTCTTCAGCTGCTCTTACTTAACTGTCTGCTCCCTTATTACCTTAGCTTGCTGTTCTGTGTGCTCTTATTCTGCACTTAATGCCCCCATTTTGATTTTTTCATAAGTTACTTCTCTCTGCACTTGTTTTTTGTCGTTTTTAATTTTATCTGCATTTCTTTAAATTTTATTTGCTTTAATATTGCTACACACTCAAGTGTGCTATCTTGTACTGCATTTAAAGTGTTTTTGCTACTGTTCTAACTGCTTTTCTGCAAAAAAAAAGTTTTAAGCTTGTTTCCCACCATTACTGTAACTAGTCTAGTCCAGATACAGATTTGCTGTATCCAGGACTGTTTTGTAAGTTTCTGAGTCCCCCAGACCTTTCTGTGTTGGAGTTAAGCATTCTAGCTTATCAGTGGGAGTAGTAATCACTAGGTAGCCTCTCTACCACAAGATGAGTGGTTTCTGGCCGAGAAATTGTAGTTTATTGACTGTTTGGGCAGTTTTTCCATCCCTTTCAACTTTCTGGTTTAAAAGGCTGTGTTTGCATGGGTTCGCACTTGTTTAAGCTTCACAGATCCAGTTTTGGCATTCTGCAGGCTACAAGAGCAACAGGAAGGAGAAAGAGATACTCTAAATGCCTCCATTTTCATTTTATCATAATTTACTGCTCTTTGCACTTGTTTTTTTTTTTTGTCGTTTTTAACTTACCTGCTTTTATTTAAACTGCATTTGCCTTAATATGGCTACACACTCAAGTGTGCTAGCTTGCACTGCATTTAAAGTGTTTTTCTATTGTTTTAACTGCTTTTCTGCAACCCTCCCAAAAAAGTTCGAAGCTTGTTTCCCCTTTCCTGTAACTAGTCTAGTCCAGATACAGATTTTCTGTATCCAGGACTGTTTTTTGTAAGTTTCTAAGCCTCACAAACCTTTCTGTGTTAGATTGAAGCTTTCTAGCTTATCAGTGGGAGTGGTAAGCACTAGGTAGCCTATCTACCACAAGAGAACTGGTTACTGGCTCAGAAATTGTAGTTTATTGGCTCTCTGGGCTGTTTTTCAGTCTCTTTCAACTTTCTGGTTTCAAAACCCATGTTTACATGGGTTTGCACTTGTTTAAGCTCTGTGGATCCAGTTTTGGCATCCTGCTGACTACAAGAGCAACAGGAAGGAGAAAGAGATACTCTTAAGTGCCTCCATTTTGATTTTTTCATAATTTACTGCAATTTATCTGCATTTATTTAAACTGTATTTGACTTAATATTGCTGCACACTCGTGTGCTAGCTTGTACTGCATTTAAAGTGTTTTTGCTACTGTTATAACTACTTTTCTGCAAAAAAAAAGCTCTAAGCTTGTTTCCCACCTTTACTGTAACTAGTCTAGTCCAGATACAGATTTGCTGTATCTAGGAATGTTTTGTAAGTTTCTGAGCCCCCCCAGACCTTTCTGTGTTAGAAGGAAGCCTTCTAGCCTATCACTGCTAGTGGTTATAACTAGGTAACCTATTTACCTCGAGTCATTTCTGGTCCAGAAAGTGTAGTTTATTGGCCGTTTGGGCTTTTCTTTCCATCTCTTTCAACTTTCTGGTTTAAAAGTCCACGTTTGTACACCTTGCAGCAGTGCTTAGCTGAGGTAAACTATTACCGGTGCCAGAAAGTTTGCTCTTCAATTTTCCCCTTAGAACGTGCTTGTTCTTTTACTTCTTGCACTTCAATTAGCGTAATCAGCTAGCACTTTAACAGGCTTTAGTAGCATTTATTGTAGCACACTTAGCTGCTATCAGCACTAGCTGTTTCTACGTAGTAACAGCACCAGTACTTATTAGTTATGACCACCCCTCCTGGTATGATTGTTTGTTTGGCAATTTCCTGTTCTTTATTCTGCTAACCTGGTGCACTTGGGCATTCTGAGACAGTGTGGCAACTGTCTAATGTACACAGATAGCCCTCTCCTCTTACCTCCCAACACTCCTACCTGTGAGAGATGCATTTATATCACCAAACTGGAAGCAGTGCATGCTCCAACCAAGACCAGACTAGCTGGTTAAGTGGAGAAGGTCAAAACCTGCAACTCTCTACATAGAACACACAGCCCTCCAAAATATCAACCATCACAGCCCACACATAGAAGCAAAAACCGTACACCCACCTCTGTGGAGTGTCTCAATAAAAATTTACCCAAACAAGATTGACCCTCCAGACAGAAATGCACTCAACCATCACAACACAACACCAACCCAAGAACACATTGCTCACCACCACAGTGTGCCTCTCAACCCAAGCCCTTTAGGCAAAACACTTTGCCCTAGGTACTAATCATAGGAGACTAAATTGTGAGGCACACTGATGTCCCACTCACTAAGTTGAACAAGGAGAAGGTGACAGTCAGTTGTTTGTCAAGTGCCAGGATTTGCCACATAACACATCCACTCAGGTCACTCCACAACAAGTACAAATATGACTCTGTCATTGTCCATGTGGGTGTGAGTGACTTGAGACCTACCTCCCTGGACTACATGAAAAGAGATTGAGGGAACTCTCGGATTATGTGGCCCAGGCAGGTATGACCCTAGCCCTGAGCAGTATTCTACCGTCACCCAGAATGATACCATAGTATGAGTAGAAAATGATTGACTTCAAGCAATTGGCTAAGTTTCTGGTGTCATTCTAAGGGGGTCCAGTATATCTCTGCCTGGGACAACATGATAGACAGACCTTGATGCTTTGCCAGAGACAGCCTGCATCTGTCACCTCTGGGATTCTGACTAAGGCTCTTGCCACCACTATAGTGCCATTTTTAGGCATTGTTCCAAAGACCAAAATTCCACCGTAATAGCTACAAACAAATGCAATCTGAGGGTCATGCTGCTCAATGCTAGAAGTCTAAAAATCAAGATGCACTCACTCAAACCTCTCTTCAAAATGGAGAATGTCAACATCTGTGCTGTAACGGAGACCTGGTTTAAAGAGGCAGAAAGCAGCCCTATATTCCCAGGCTACAACTCATTCCGTATCTTTCAGCCCCAGAATATGGCCAGAAGCTCCAAAGGTGGTGGTGTCTCCATATTCTTAAAGGATACACACACCTCTAGACTGGTAGCCCAGCATAATGCATCCAAGATACTTCAGGTACAACTAACACTGGGTAAGACGGCGATACAAGTCATAGCCTGCTACAGAACCCCAAACATGTCCCTAGACTCTCACTCCAAGTTCCTAAGCACCCTGGAATCTATCAAGGTCCAACCCAATACTCTCATACTGGGTGACTTCAACTACCCTTCCATCAACTGGGAAAAGTATTCAAGTACCAATGTACAGTCCCAACACTTTCTGGAATTTATTAATTCCAATGCCCTGGACCAATTCATTTTGACCCCTACTGGAGGAAGCAACATCCTCAACCTTGTTTTTACCAACATGGGAGACTGTTGTTCAACACCTATAGTCAGTTCCTCCCTAGTTAAATCCGACCATGAACTGATCACCATGGAAATCTCCATCTCACCTACAACCCCCACTAAGGTAACCACCCTGAAAAACTTCTCTAAAGCTGACTTTGGGCTCCTAAAAACAGAGATAGCTAACGTCTCGGCACCCATGCCAATGGAAAATAGCTGCATGACTGCCGAATCATTTACCAATGTACTATACGAACATGTACACAAATGCATGGACCTTGCCATACCAAATAGAACTAAGACACTCTCCAAAAAAAGAAAGCCAATCTGGTGGTCCCCAGCCATCAAACTCTACAACAGAAGGAGGAAAATGTTGCAGAAAAAAATGAAGTCAAAATTCTGGAAAACCTCCCTTAGCAGTCTCAACAAAAAGCTGAGATCCCTTATCAAATCCTCTAAAGCCAGCTACGAAGGCAGAATTGCAGCTGACACCAAAAACAAATTGCAGCTGACATCAAAAACACACAAAGACATCTATAGCTATATCAACCTCAAAGGCAATACCCAGATTTGATCTGAGTTATTGCACAATGGCACCTCCTATACTGAGTCAACAGATATAACCAACATACTGGCTGACAGATTCAGTGCCAACTTTACCCCCTCACCATTTCTGCAGCACAGGTAAAAGCTGCATTATCCAAAGCCAAAAATGCAGCATCCATGGGACCTGATAATATTCCTGGCTGCATCCTACATGAGCTACAAAGTGAATTGGAACCACATCTGTGTGCCATGTTCAATCACAGCCTTACCTGATGCTATGTCCCTAATGAATAGCGCACTGCTACAGTCATCCCACTCCATAAAGGGGCAGCAACTACAGACCCTGGGAATTATCACCCCATTAGCCTGAGTCTGGTTTGCAAAGCTATAGAGCACATCATTATGGACCTGCTTAACAAAGATATAGGCAATCTCCAAACACTTGCCGCCTTACAGTTTGGCTTTGTCAAGGTGAGATCCTGCCTGCTGAACTTCTTTGAGGCAGTCATCAAGGCTGAGGATGAGGGTAAGGCAGAACTGTGGAACTTTTGCATTAAACACAAGAAGCTCCGTGTTTAGCGATTTTTGATTGGCCCGTATGCCGGTTTACAGGCCAATCAAAAAAAAAACAAAACAAAACAAAGTGGAGGCTGCCCAGGATTTAAACCAGCAGGGTGGGGCTCAGGATAAGGCTGCTGATCTCGGGACAGTCCCGCCCAAATAGGGACGTCTGGCAACCCTGGACCCAGCCCTACTTGAAATGCTACACCTAAAGAAATCCCAATCCCCCTGCACCACATGCTCCAGAGATCACAACCTCATTACCACAATTAATGGAACATGCTGGAGGGACAGGTTCATCTCCCAAAGGCTGCTCATACTCTGGAATAAGCTTCCCATTCATGTCAAGCAGAGCACCTCGCTAGCCCTCTTCAAGAGAAATATTGACGAGTGGATGGGTAACAAAGTTCAATCCAGGGATCCTTCCAGTTGCCCTACTGGATAGGGGCACTGTGAGCTAACATCAGGTGGCATGGTGCCTGGGCAGTTTTTTAGGGCTAGGCTTGTAAAGGCTCTAGGGCCACTAGCCTAGTATACACCTATGAACCTATTGTTTATTTTATTAAGATATAAACACTGTTCACACATTATCTGCCTGTTTTTATGTTATTTAAATGTTTATATTAGTCTGTGTTACGTACTATAACATGTTTCACCACTTTATGAAGTAGGCCTGATAATCATGGTCCAGCCACAGTCATCAAGAAGGTCAATTTTCTGGTGCAAGTGTTATACAAGATACATTAACAGTAGATAATATGTTCAAAAGAAGCTTCTCAAACTACTGTCTATAATGTGTCCAGTTAGGGTTTGGTACAATGACAGATGAGATACTGAGTAGCTGTGAAATGGGAAATGCAAGCTGTTGTCTACCAAGATGAGTGGACCGTTTCATTACGTCCAAGCAGAAACTGATAATAAAACCTACAACCATACTTTGAAGCATCCTGCCCTCACCAAGAATGATACTGCAGTATAAAGACAAAATGATCAATTTCAACAATTGGCTAAGTTTCTGGTGTCATTCAAAGGGGATCCAGTGTCTGTTAGCTTGGGATGACATGCTCGACAAGCCTTGTTGCTTCGCAAGAGACGGCTTGCACCTGTCACCCCTAGGCATTTGAATACTGGCCAAGGCTCTTGCTACCCCATAGTACCTTTTTTAGGCAAGGCTCAAAAGTCTAACCCACCTCCGTAAACAGCACAAATAAAACAATGAGGGTTATGCTACTCAACGCCAGGAATTTAAATCCCAAAATGCACATGCTCAAAGCACTCCTCAGTATGGAGAACATCAACATCTGTGCAGTAACTGAAACCCACAGAGCACCTCAGCACTACTGGGTTACAACTCATACCACACATTTCGGCCACAGAACATGGACCGAAACACAAAAGGAGGGGGTGTATCCATATTATTCAAGAATACCTACACCTCCAGGTTAGTGGTGTAGCATGATACCTCTGAGATCATCCATGTGCAACTAACATCAGGAAAATCTGCAGTGCAAATTGTAGCCTGCTACAGATCACCCTCCATGACCCAGGACCACCACTCCACCTTTCTGGAGACACTGGAAAACATGAAGGTCCTTCCAAACACCCTGATATTGGGCGATTTCAATTACTCTACCATTAACTGGGAAAACTACTTAAGTAAAACTCCCTGGTCCAGCGCTTCCTGGAATTTATCAACTCAAATGCCCTGGATCAGCTGGTAAACTCCCCTACCAGAGGTGAAAACATATTGGACCTGGTCATCACCAACATGGGTGACAGGTGTTCCACACCAGAGCTCAACCCGTCACTGGTTAGATCAGACCATAAACTAATCATTCTGGATGTCCACACCACACCACCACCCCCAACGAAGGAAACCACAGTGAAAAACATTTCTATAGCAAACTTCACCTTACTTAAGACAGAGGTGGTAAGTTTCACAGCCCCCACACTAAAGGATAACAGTGTCCAAGATGCAGGAACCTTTACAAATGCACTCTGAGCACCTACAAGGATGCGTGGATCATGCCATCCCTAGCAAAAGCAAGACTCACTCCCCTAAGAGAAGGAAACCAGTCTGGTGGACCCCTGACATAAACAGGCTATACAACAGGAGGAGGAAACTAGTTCAGAAAAAAAGCAAATCGCAAGAAGGAAAGACATCCCTGATCAGTATCCGTAAGAAACTAAAGTCCCTCATAAAATCATCCAAGGCTAACTTCGAAAGAAATATAGCCAAGGATTTGAAAGATAACCACAAAGCCTTCTTTAGCTCTGTCAAGAATCTAAGGGGCAACTCACAGATATGCTCTGAGCTAGTGCAAAATAGCACAAAATATACTGAACCTACTGATATTGCCAACATCCTGGCAGATAGATTCAGTGCAAACTTCACCTCCCTCTCACCCCCAAAAGGGCCCACAACAATACTGGAAAAGTGTAGTGTCCCAGAAATCACAGATGCACAGGTGAAAACAGCCCTTTCAAAAGACAAAAGCACAGCGTTAGTGGGGCCAGATGGTGTCCCAGGCTGCGTCTTGCATTAACTACAGAACAAACTAACCCCCCACCTAAACACACTGTTCAACCTCAGCCTCTCCACAGGCTACGTGCCCATAGAATGGCACACGGCAAAGGTTATTCTGCTCCACAAAGGAGGGGCCACAACTGACCCTGGTAACTATTGCCCCATAAGCCTGACTAGCCTGGTCTGCAAGGCTATGCAGCGCATCATCCTGGAACTCATTAACAAAAACATTGGGAACCTCCAAACACTTGACCCCACCCAGTTCGGCTTTAAGGGCAGATCAAGCCTACTAAACCTGGTTGAATTTTTCGAGACAGTCACCAAGGCCATAGATGAGGGGAAAGTGGATTGCACAGCCTACCTTGACCTCGCCAAGGCTTTTGACACCATTCCCCACTCAAGAATTACTGAAAAACTCACCAGCCTGAACATAAACCCCTACGTCACGAGATGGGTTGCCATCTGGCTTACAGACAGAACTCACACGGTAAGAATAGTGGGCTCCAGGTCCGACTCTAAACCAGTCATAAGTGGTGTCCCATAAGGCTCTGTTCTGGGACCCCTACTGTTCGGCATATACTTCTCAGAAGTACAGGCAAACATTGGAGGACTATGGCTAACCAAGTTCACAGATGACTGCAAACTGGGAGCCATAATTGACTCTCTGGCTGACATGGACATTTTCCAAAAGGGCCTTACTGAGACAGACACCTGGTGTCAAAGTCATGGTTTCAAGCTAAATGCCAAAACATGCATAGTCATCCCGTTTGGGAAGAACAAAACACCCATGAATTACCACATAGGTGGCAGCCCCCTTAATACAGAAGGGGTAATAAGAGACCTGGGGACCCAGGTAGATAGTAATCTCTCCTTTGACAATCATATTGCCAAAGTAGTTAGGAAATCCTTCTATGTATCCTATCTAATTACTAAAGGGTTCGCATCTAGAAATAAAGAGGTTATAGTGCCCCTCTACTCGTCACTCATCAGACCCATCATAGAGTACAATGCCCCATTTGGGATGTACCTCACAAGACACTTCCAGCAGCTGGAAAGACCACAAAAGTACCTCACCAAGAGGATTACTGTCCTCAAACATATGTCCTATGCAGCCCGACTGGAAAAACTCTGGCTGTACTCAGTGGCTTATCGCTTACTCAGAGGTGATCTCTGCCTGACTTACAAAGGCATGTCCAACTCAGAATTGATGGACCTCCACCTAAAGAAATCCAAATCACTGCGAGCCACTCAATCTAGTGAGCTAAATCTCGCCACAACAATAAATAGAACATGCTGGAGGGATAGACTCCTGTCGCAGACTCCCCATGCTTTGGAACAAAATTCCTAACTATATTAGGCAGAGCCCCTCACTAACACTCCTCAAGAGAAACCTTAACGAGTGGATGGGTAACAGATAATACACCCCCTGGGATCACTTTATTGGCTCTTCTTGACAGAGGCTCAGTTAATTAATCAATGGGGCGGCGAAAGCTGACACACTCTGGCTAGGCTTATAAACTCCCTCGGGCAGATAGCCCAATACCTACCTATGAACCTAAGATGTCCACCACGAAGTACAGGTACGAAAAACAATGATCATCCTTTTCAATGGTGTAGCATAGGTATCAGATCTGCCAGCTGTCATATGCTTAAATAATTTTTCAGCAAACCACAGTGGAAAAATCCATTCTGCTGGCCAGACTTGAACCTACTAAAATGCTTTATATGAGGGAAAACCTTTCTCACCATCATTACCATGCTGAGGAATGTCCTGCACCTCTTACTTGATATAACCAACGCTGATGTTTCATAACTTCAATGTATTTTATAATTTTTGAAGATTTGTGCGCTTTTGGTAGAAAAGTCTTGTAGGATATACATTTAATGAAAATCATCTGGAATAATCAACTGAACACCAATCTTACAGATGAAAATTGTTTTATTGTGCAACACTAACATTGTTTGCATATAGTTTACTTAATGCTTCCTGTAACTGCAACTCTCTTAATTTTCAAAGTTCAAGAGTGATTTCGGAAAATTCAGTGAGTCTTGAAATTTGGTGTAATTCTTCACCCTGTATCCACAATCTGTGGGCTGTCCTATCTCACTGCTACTTATATATACTAATTCCATGCTCACTATGCCCTGGAGTAAAGGGGAACACACCAATGCTACAATCCCTAGACTTGGCATATGTGTCTGTGCATCTGGGTGTGTATGTGTGTGTGTGGATAGAAAGATAGAAAAATTGATGCATATAAAAATCATTATTTTAGTCTCATTATTGCAGGGATCAGCTTTTCAACAAGAACCTTATATAATTATTTTATGTTTCTCAGAAGAATGTCTAAAAAGTTATGTTGTCTGTTGAAAAATTACAGCTGGTATATACATTTTATAGCTACTTCATGTCTGATATGTAACAATATATGTTAACAGGGCATGCAAGGGAGGCTGAATTTTGTCTTTCAGGTAATAAAGAGCAAGAAAGAATGTCAAAGTTCTGTCTTAGCAACAGATAGTACCGGAATATGCCTTTAACAACTTAGGGTGGTGGAAGGTCTTGGGTTGCTTCCACTCTTACAACCCTATAAGTGTCTGCCAAGGCACTAAATATCTCTACACTTTGACAACTGCCACCACTCTGGTCCTGTATCAGAATGTGAAACTGCAGGATTTTTAAACCCTTATTTCCTAATATAAGATAAAAACTGATTATTGCTTCTGTAGTCCTCTTTCCTTGCATATGTGACTCTTCTGTGGGACTGTTTGCATTCTGTGGCATTGCCTATGGAGATGTGAATAGAACCCTGTGACAAGTTAGCTTTTTACTTTATGAAAGCTCTACTGGCCACAACCTGTTTTTAATCACCGATTCCCATGAATTATTGGTAAACCTAAGCACATTGCTAAAACAGATCACTGAATGGTTCCTGTTTCAGTATGTACTGTTACAGAGAAAACAATGGGAGGTAAACCATATGAAAGTTTGATATAATACAAAAATAAAGAGCCTGTAAGTCTTTGTAAATGTTATCATATTATTCTACTCTGTTCTTTGAACACCTTGTAGGAAACCAATATGTGTTGCATTCCTGTATTACTTTGATTGGTTAATTGGGTTTGTGGCCTGGTTTGGAAGTCCCCCCTAAACCACAGGATGAGTCTAAGGGAGAATAGAGGTAGCCTACAAAAAGTACAAGTTATTAGCTTGTCAGATAGTCAAAACGCAGTGAAATAAGTAAAAAAAAAACAGTGATGCATACATTGCAAGACAGTTTAAATGTACTGAGAATAAAATAAGGAGGTATGGTCCGGTGGGGGGGGTTCAGAATCGACTCCCAGCATATGTGATTGAGAAGAGGCATCCGTGGCAGAATGTTCTGCTCAGTAGGGGCCAAAATTTTAATAAATGTAGCTGAATATAATTATATATAATTTAGAGTTACTAATTAAGTACTGTATAGAGACAGTTACATTTGGAAGCAGTTGTAGTATGTGCCTGTCATGGATCTCGTGTGATAAAACTGAAAGTAAACATTATTTCTAGCATATAGGCATCCTGTCTAGTATGTGTCTATGTCTTTTGTGTATATCTGTACTCCAGTATCACTGTAACAAATCTGCTAGTTAATAAGAATCTTTCATAAAGTAAGTAGGGCATGTCTACTTTTGAGTGTTATAGTTGTTACAATTGATTGGTCATTTTATAATTTCATAGTATAAAGATGTTCTAGGAATCTTCTATTCTGGCATCACAGATGTGTTACATTGAAACAAATTCAGGAAGGAATTAGATCACTTAACCTGATCAGCATCTGATTATGTGAACAGACAGGTGTTTAATGTGTGTTATAGAATCTGGAGACTGTTTTGTAGGCTGACTAGATGCACGTTATAAATTAATAATTGAGTGAAAAGTCAAAATAATGCATACCATGAAAGATAAATGTGAATATAAGGCATGTTGTTGGAGGTACTTTTCCAAGACTGCTTACCTAAAACATTTGTTTCTGATTTGCTCAGCTAGGTATGTGTAAATAAGGCAAATAAAAGAGAGAGGAGACCAGAGATATTTTTCTCTTTATTAGTGAGGTTGTTAAAGAATATCAGACTGATAATTAAGCCCTTTGCCTTTGTCTGAGACTTGCACTGGGGCATTGCAGGGTGGTAACATAAGTTGTTCACCATTTGACACCAGTATCTCTGAAGTTTTACCGGTGGAATACCAGTTTTCTGATAATACTCTTCCTCCATTTTCTTCAAAATACATTTTAACAGTAGATTTAAATACATCCACTATATGATATGACACAAGTCATTCCAGATATTTCTGCCAGAGGTTTATGGCTTTTCAATCTGCAAGACCAAGTCAAATATGTATTACTTTCTCTGTGTTACTGTCTGCAGAATTCTCCTAAGCTGTGCTTTTTTCAACATCAATGAAAGTAAGTTAAAAATCTTATTATCTTTATGAGTCAGGAGGGTGGCTTTATGTATTTATTCCTTAAATAAATTTAATCTGCAATAATTACAGTGCTCATATCTAGTTAAAATATGACATAGACATCAAAGTGCATGAATCATAGTTTTTAAATGAAACCGACACATTAATCAATACAGAGCAATATAAGACAATGAATCATATTTTTAATAATCTTAGCCATAAAGATGACAAGTTTTATCAATATGTGCATAGTATATGGTACTCACATTTTACAAGTTGCTTTGTTGTATGAGACTTTCCGCATAAACATTAAGGTAATGCTTGCTTTTTGCTGTATTACAGGTTATCTGTGAAAGTATATTTCTGATGGACATGAAATGAAAGAATAATGACATTTTCAAACATTTAGAGATGCAGGTGCTAGAAAGGAGTGTGCATTCCAGAGATGTGGACCCTGCCACAGAAACTGTGCCAATTGTGCCACGTCCACCTGCCACAATGTAGTTTTATGCTGCACTTTTTAACAAATGATGTTTTCTTTGTGTTTATGCACTGTGCTACAAATATACCACTACTATACTAGTATTACAAAATTTAGATTTAACTTGTTTCCCTATTAGTTAATTTTTGAAGAAGATTAAAGGGTTTGACTTTTGTACCACTTTTTTTAAAACAAAGTAACAGTGTAGAGATTGTTGACGAGATGTATACGTTTAAAGGGTAAGCAAGGCATAATTTGCCTGATGAATGTTGGGGGGTGGATCCCATCTCGGGTTACTATTTGTCATTATTTTATATTCACAAATTTGCAAGTTCAAAGAAATGCTGCACAGAACAAAAGCCACAAACCTTAGGAAAATGTTTTAAAACGGGATTTGTATAAATGAGGCATAACATTTGGTAACCATTTAAAATGTTGGGACATGCTAGAGCAACTTCTGAAACATGGAGATTGAACGGCTGAAAAAATGTACTTGTATATGCTGTCTGCAACTTCCATTTCTTGGACTATTCCCTTTTCTCCAAGGTGTGGTGATCAAGGAGTTAGTATGTATAAGCTTGGGGGTGTATACAGCTTGCCTTCATACCGCTCAGCTATCCAGATTTTCACTTCATATTTTTGGTCTGTTCTTCATAAAATTTGTGATTTTCTGGCAAATCACTGGGATGTTCTCAGGACTGAAGTCACTAAATAATAGCTATACATTTGTGTTTCAGACTTCATATCCTTCAGAAAAAATGCATGCTAAGACAAAAATCCTGTTATTCTAACTGCTTTCTAAATTTATAAGAACAATATTTAAAATCTCTCCCTATTTTTGGGCCTTTGCCCCCCCCCCCATATTCTCAGGGTTTGTCCAGATTTTTTGTGATAAGGGGTTGACAGGTATGCTTGCCTCCCACATCAGGATGACCCCCCCCCCCCAGAAAAAAGAAGTTTAAAGGAGAAGAGCAATATTTGTGATTTTGCATTATGGGTGCCAACATTTCAACAAGAGCTGTAAAATATACATAATTAAAATGCTCAGTGACTCATTGAAAGGAAGATACCAGAAAATGTACCCTGCATGACTTAACGTAGATCCCATCTGCCATACAGTCATACAACTAAATAATGAATTTGTTCTTTGATTACCTGCTTAAGCAAGTTCAGTGTGCGGTGGCGGAGCTGGTATCTGTCCTGGCACTTAACAAGTGCGAGGCAGAGAAACTTATCCTAGATCACACGCACATGCAGACAGACACACACACACGCAGCAGATGCATGCAGACAGACAGACAGACAGACAGACAGACACACACACACACACACACACACACACACACACACACACACACACACACACACCACACACATGCACAGATGCAGATGTGCGCAGACACACGCACACACACACTCGCGGTGCAGGCACACATGCGCAGACAAACACACACGCAGACACATGGTAGCTGCAGTTTGAAGTATCACCATTCCAAAAACTTTGGAATGCAGAAGAAAAATCACATCACCCAAAAAATACCAATATGGACACAAGGAAGACTTTCACATTCCACATACATGATAACCTTGTCAAAACTGTTGAACAAAGCCTTTTGGAAACAGCAACGCTAAGATGTGTGCCACTCTGTCCCCCACAGCTAAATGTCCCATATAATACTTCAAATTACAGCTTAAGAAGATTTTATATTTCCAAAATTTGACACTCCAATGCTCATTTTGGTTACCATATCACCATTAAGTTGAAGGTTAGTATTAATTTACCTTGTTGAAAAGTTTGATAGGTATATGCACCATCATCACTTATTAGGAAACGGAGTATGGCATACATTTTATTACAGTAATCTGAAAAATTGTGATTGACAATGTAATGCAAAAAGAGATATTTTGTAGGAACCCATTATGGGTGGTGCAATATGAGAAATGTTGATTTATAATCTCTTATAAGAAATGGCACACTAGTAGCAAAACTGACATTAATTAAAACCCTGTTTCTCCCAGGTACCGCTGAAAGCACAGTAATGCCTCTAACTCCACTTAACTCATTACAGCTGAGTGCACCTCTAGGCATTTCTGCAGTTACCTCCTACTGAAACCTCTAGGCATCAAATATTGCTTGTTCATATTTGCATTAATTCCAAAACCATGCTACATACAATGCATCAGAAAATCTCCTCTTAATGCATACATGATGGCAAACACAATTATATTACTGGCTGACCACTGTCTAATGCAGCTAGAGATATTGAATATTTTTTGTATTATGGTTGTTTGTATTTTAATATTTTCATATTTCTCTAAATATCTCAACATTCACGTAACACAGACAGAACAGCATAACGTAATATGAAAGCTCACAGCTGTATGAAGAAAATCCTGCTGGCAGTATGTGTCTTGTTTGAATGGTTACTGAAATATTATAAGTTGTTTATTCAACACTACAAAACTAATATTCACTGCTTTTATCTTTGCTTATAAAGTCTATTTTAAAGCATTAAATTAAATGAATGCTACTAATGTAAAGGTCAGTTTATCCTGAATAGTTTACCATTTACAGTTTTCTAGTACACTTAGGGTTCCAGAGATATGAATATTTGTTTGAACTGTAAGGTGATAACTTCATTTTTTAAAAGCTCAAGCCCCACCAACTGGAAGTTAAAAGTGCACTCTCAAAAGAGCTGTACTGAAGGGAATGAGTTTTAAAGCAGAGATGTTCTGGTATCTTCTTTATGAATTTCAACTTGCACGCTCACTGCAGAGTTTTCTTTTTTTTTTTTCAATAATAATTCTTTATTTTTCTTTTTTTTCTAAATGTTAATACAATACTACAACCTATTTACAATATATACATGAATGCTTCCAACAGTTACATAGAGTCATTATACATAACTATACACTTCTAAATAGATATTACAGAAAAATAAAAAGAGTAAAAATCTAGTATCAATATAAGGCTTATCTATAGACAACTCCATAGTTAGTCTGTACTTCCCGGAGAAAAGTGGAATGGAACCTTAAGCTAAGACAATATTAAAGATTTGCTCCCATATTTTTGTATTATTTACACTTTTCTTATGATCACTAATTAATAATTTATGTGCTAGAATATGTTTTATCACTACACTCTTGAAATTTTCCCATGAAGTCTGGGATGGATTCAACCAATTTGTAGCAATATACAGCTTCATTAACAAAAAAATATTTACGAGTATGATCCTTTGGGATTTATCCAAATTAATTGGCGGAATATGCAGAATCATAAACTCCCAAGAAAGTGTAGACTGTTGATATCCCATTTTTTGTAGTTGGAATTTCAAAGAATTCCAGAGTTTGAAAATAAATTTGCAACTCAAGAACATGTGTAAAAGGTCAGCCGTTTGATCTATACAATATGGGCATTTGGGTGAGTTTTTTGAGTTAAATTTATGTAAAGTGAGACGCGTATAATACGCATTATTAAATATCATCAACTGAGTAAATAACTTCTGAAGGGACACTGATTTTAAGGTTAAGTTAATTGCTCTCACTATTTTACTATCTTCAAACGTTAACAATTTCTCCTTCCAGTATTTCGATAAAAGTATTTGATTATTGTATTTCACCTCTTTCATCAAACTATATGACGCTGTTATATATTTACATTCCTGTGTTAAGGTTTGCCATAAGTTTAGGCAAATGTTTAAATCTTCTTTAATTTTGAAATTCCTATTACTAAAATAGCTTATTGATAAGTCCTTTAACTGTCTTATTATAATTAAATATGAGTTAGGGAGATCCATCTCTCTTAGTATGTTATGTATTGAGATACCTAGAAAGGGATATAAATAGAGTATGGTTAAATTACTTATAAGTTGGAATTTCTTAAGGTCTATCAACTGATTACCAATTTTCAAATTCGGGTTTTTATGAAATGGTTGAAAAATCATCATATATTGTAAAAGATTTAGTGAGTTAAACAGACTTTGTACTGATATTATATATATTTTGATATGCTCCATCAAAGCGTACATTTTAAGGGTATCTTTGTTTAAAAAAGGTAATGCCTTACAATTAATACCCAGACCAGCAACATGTTTATGATTTAGAATCAACCACTTAGGAGCCCATTTCGAATTGATCCTATCAAAGTTAACTACTCTTAGAATTCTATTAGCATTTATTATTAAATAATATGTTTCAAAATTTGGTAGTTCCAACTCGCCCCTATTTTTCGGAGTCATCAGTTTGTCATAAGATATCCTAACTTTTCTAGGTTCCCATACAAATCTAGATAATTCTGTATGAAGTTGTTTGAAGAATTTCCTGGAAATTTGAACTTGAGTAGCTCTAAAGATATATAATATTCTGGGAAGTATGTTCATTTTAATAATTGAGGTCTTTGCCATTATTGGTAATTTCAGATTATCCCATCTTTTTAAATCAGAGACTATCTGTTCCCAAATTAACTTAACATTATTTACGTAAAAGTCTCTATTATCTGTTGAAAAAACAACCCCTAAATATTTTATTTTTTCTTCAGATTTTACCTGCCCTACCAATGGTAAAAGCGAGAAGGGTGTAGGCATCTTTAATGGGAATACCTTGTTTTTTTTTAAATTTATTTTGTAATTAGATATTTTTGCAAAGTCTTCCACAGCTTTTAATATTTTCTTAATATCTGAAATGGGTGTTGTGCAGTAAATATTCAAATCGTCCGCAAAAGCAGCCATGGAAATCTTTGTACCATAAATTATTGGAGCATTGTGATAAATATTTTGTTTGATATGTAGAAATAATGGTTCTAAATATAAATTGAATAATATAGGAGATAACGGACATCCTTGGCGGGTACCATTCTTAATTTGAATTCTTTTTGAGAGATTCCTATTAATAACTAGATTTGTATAAGGATTATTATATAGTTTTTTTAAAGTTAAAATGAATACTTGCGGTATATTAAAACATGCTAAAATATCAAACAAACATTCTAAGTTCACTCTATCAAAAGCTTTTTGTGCGTCAATTATGAGTGCATATGCATTAAAGTTCCTGTGAGTGGCATAAGAAATCAGTGTATGAAGTGATAACATATTATCTGTAGTTTGTCTGCCATTTATAAAACCGGCTTGTTCATCTGATATTATCAGGTTAATTACTTTCTTCAATCTATTAGCCAAAATCGATGTCATAATTTTCATATCTATATTCAAAAGTGAAATAGGTCTATAATTATCCGGGTTATGTAAATCAGTATTCTCTTTCGGTATAAGAATAGTTTTCGAAGCATTAAAGTGCGGGTCAGTAATTTTATTATTAGTTATATAGTTGAATACCTGTAAAAGTATTTTCCCCTATATATCACTAAAAGTTTTATAGAATTCTGTGGTCAAACCATCCGGTCCCGGAGCTTTATATGGCTTCAACTTCTTAATTGCATCAGTTATCTCCTCTGAAGAAATTGGTTTAACTAAGTTCATATGAAGCTCCTCACCAATCTTCGGAAAGATAATTTTCTGCAGAAAATCATTATTACTCTTTTATTTATATTTACTTCCTGTTGCTCACCATATACTTGTGAAAATATTAGTTCAAATGCCTTCATGATATCTTCAGTATTGGTATATGATTTATTATTAAAGTGTATTTCAGAGATTTGAGAAGATATTTTCGATTGATTAATAATACGTGCTAGTGCTTTTGAAGGGGTCTGTATGTGATTGGCATATTTTACCAGCATTTTCTGTTCATAAAATGATAATTTACTGTTTTGTTGTAAAAAAAGGTCCTTCTGACATTTTAATAACTCCGTTTCAGTTTGTTTACTATAATTCCCAATTAGATCCTGATCCACTAATTGAATTTTAGTTTCCAATTCTTGTATGTCTCTCACTTGTAATTTCTTATAAAAAGTAGCCTTTTGGAGAAACATTCCTCTAATTTGTGTTTTGGTAGTTGCCCATTCTATGTCAGGAGGATGACGGTGTTCCGAAAGATTAGCTAGTAAATGGTTAAAGAACTCCTGAGCTTCTTTTATTACATCTTCTTTATGCAATAGATATGGATTTAATGTCCAATTATAACCGCTAAAGCGTATCTTATAACTAGTGTCCTTATTGAAAGTTAATGTGATCCTAGAATGATCCGACAAATGTCGAGCTTGTATATATATATATATATATATATGTATATATATATATATATATATATATATATATATATATATATATATATATATATACAGGGATCAAAAAACATTAGTGCGTCTGAAATTAAAAAAAAGTCTATCCTGGACCACATTTTATGACAACTTGAATAAAATGTAAAGTTATTTGCATTCATTTGATTCTTATTGTATTTAAATGGATCATATAATTTAAAATCTGTTTTAAATTCCTGTAGTGCTATCACTGCTTGGTTATTAAAGGACCTATGGGAGCTAGATATATCTAATTTAGGGTCTTGGTATGTATTCCAGTCACCTCCTATTATTATATAGTAATTATTATATTGATTCAGGATAAAATAAAGTTATGAAAAATTGTTGATTGGTACATGGGGCATATATGTTAAGAAGTATCACCGGTTTATCGTAATGTTTGGATACAAGAATCACATAACACCATATTCCCTCTTTGTCCATTTTAAAATCTAGGATTTTCTCTTGGTACTGACTTTTAATAATAATCGCCACCCCTGCACTATTAGTTGTCCCTTCCAAAGCTATCACCTCTCTGATCCATTTCTTATTTTTAAGGGCAGTCCATTGATCGTTAGTCAAATGGGTTTCTTGTAACAAAATAAAACATGCTTTTGACTGGAGGAGTAAATGAAAAAATAATTTCCTTTTTTTCAAGTTCTGGAAGCCCTTAACATTCCATGAGTCTATTATCCACATACTAAGATTTTTAAAACTTTAAAGTATATTTTAAAATTGAAAGACGATACTAGATTCAGATGTATTAGCACAATATATAATATCTGGAAGCAATCTTGACGTCCTATCCCTAATCAGTGCCTATCCACTATTCCCCTGGACCAGGACAAACATAGATTTTTTATGCTGTATAAACTTCTATTGGTACACATCATTACTAAATATCTGTTCTTTATCTTACAAAATAACACACTAAAAACATGCAAAAAACCTATAATAACTACATCTAACTCTACAAAACCTAACCAAAACATTCCCTACTAAACACTAGTATCTATCTACAGCTCTTGAACACATTACTTAGTTAACGCAAATGATATTCCTTACATGCAAAATTACTATTCTACCTCTCTAATAGTTAACATATATTATTAGTTCTATAATTTGGTTATATTACCCTAGAATATCTAATTATCTTATTTAAATCTGACCTAAACAGATATATGACAGTACTCCTATTAAACAGTCATGTTATTGACTTCAAAATAATACACTATATGTTTAATTTATATTTAAAGCATTAAATTTGACATTGTTTATCTAATCTAATTTATTTAACATTGTGATGACAGCAGCATTGGTGAATACAAGTAGCATTAACTATGTTTAACAGATACTATATTTAAATATATAAACAATATCTAAATAGCACAGTTCCCAAAACATTCAGACCACATCAGAAAAATAACCTTCAATTTCCCTAGGAATACCAGGATATATTATGTGTTTTTAATTTACTAACTATCCCAGCATTAAAACCCCTTTGTATCTAAACATTTACAGTATTAAAACACAATCTAATAGCAGGAGAATAAATATTGCAGTACAATACAATATTACTGGTACATCCACATTCAGGCAAACTACCTAGGAAAATAGAATAACTATGATAACTTTATGTTACTTCTACCATATTAATTAAATGACACATTTTAACCACTACGTTAATATGCAGTTTAAATCCTACCTGAATGAATTCACATTCCCTTTTACAGAAATAAAGTTGGAACATACATTAAAAGTCCACGAAGCCTCGTTTTACGTTCCCAGTAGGTTCCCCTTCTTCCACAGCGCTCTATCTACTTCCTGGTCATGAAATCCTGTCTTCGAATTCACGAAGGGGGAACCATTACGCGGACGGACTTCTGGATGTGCCACAACGAAAGCGGACCCTCAGCAGCATCTAAAGGACTTCCTGTTGCCTCACGAAGGAACACAGTTCGTAGAAGCTGTAAAAGTTTGTGGAATCTTCGTAAACAAGCTGGACCTGTAAAAAAAACCTAGTTAATTATTAACCAAAGGGCCTGGTGAAGAAGAAAGAACAAACAAAGGATTTTGGAGCCTTGAGGTATAGTAGGCATGGAATCCCAGTATCCACGTTGTTGTAAACAGACTGAATGTTCCAGTTAAGCTTCCGAAGTTGGGAGGGATTTGAAAATCTTCAAAAAGGTAAGTTTTGCTTCTTTTTTTTTTTTTTGTAGAAATGGAATATTTGGATCCATCAACTGTAAAAATTAATGTGTTAGGATATTTCATCTGGAATTTAATATTCTTTTCAATAAGGAACTTGCAGTATGGAGCTAATGCTTGTCTGGCTTGTCTTATTTGCAATGGTAAATCCTGTCCCATAGAAACTCTATTATTTTGCCACATAACATAACCTCCATTCTTTTTAACAGTTAGAATTATTTTATTTACATCCTGGTAATTAAGAATTTTGACATAAACCGGTCTAGGAATATTTGAGGCTTGTGTTTCCCTGAGAGCTCTATGGGCTCTTTCTATAACAATTTGCTTAGCCATATCAGCGTCCGTGAACAATATTTCCAGTATTTGTATAATGGTAGTCATTAAATCATTATATTGAGTAGTTTCAGGAATTCCTCTGATAATTATGTTGTTCCTTCTGGATCTTGCCTCCAGGTCCAGAATCTTGTTTTGCATAGAATGAATGTCCAGGTCATGAATATCTGTTTTTTTTGTAAGCAATGTTATTCTGTCCTCATTTTCGGATATCCTAGCTTCTGATTTCTCTATCCTTTCAAGAATTTGACTGCATGTGGCACCAAAAGAAAGTACCTGGTTTGAAAGTTCTTTTAAAGCTTCTTGTATGGGCAACAAAGCAGTTTTGATGTCTTCCATGTTAGCCAGTTGATCCGGTTTATTTGTCATTCCAGCTTTTAAAAGTTTCTGTTGTTTTACAGTTTTCTGCCTTTTGATTGTTGAATCTTTTTCTGGTGACTGCAGTGCTAATAATTTGGTTTTAGTTGTTGTTGTTTCCATGCTTTTTTCCTCTTTTGACATCGTGAAACAGAAGTCAGACAGATCCTTTGTTTAATACTCTTTTCAGAGTCAGGCAAACAATCAGCTGTAATCCTGTGAATTTAATTAGTTTCCTTCTGTTCTTTTACCTCTCAGGCAATGTTTGATTGTAGTAGAATAGTTATATCCAACGATTAATGCAAAAAATCTTGTAGTATAATCTCAGGGTTGATTTTTATTCCGAGTATCTGGAGAGCTGTAGATGTACAGTGTCTACAGAATGGCGGCCATTTTGTCTCCCCACTGCAGAGTTTTCTTCTTTCCACATTTTTTTCTCTTTCTTGGCAAGCTAACATTATAGTTCACTGCATTTATTCTTTCAGCCATCTTAAATGACATTACTTCTTAGTTGAAAATGTGCTTTATGTAGAAGGCACCAACATTAATGCATGATGTCCACTGTTCGGTTCCCAAAGGGGGCTATTTTATCATAAATGCATTGTTGCATTTCCTAAGCTCTCTGCATTTGACCCTTTTCTATGGGCGCAACCAGCTGCAGTCTGCCTGCAAACTAACCTACTGTCAGGTTTAAGAACTGTCGTCTTTTCCAAATTTTGTCAATAATATCATGCAGTGAAGTGTCTGTCATAAAAAAAACATTGAAATGGATTAAACTGTCTTGAAGCATGTGGCCCCTTTCTTTGCAGGCAGGGCATAAACTAGTTCCAGTTATTACCATCTGCTTTTCTCCTGTTAGCCTTCAGTACCTTAGAATAGATTTCCATATTCCATTAATCAATCCATCTGAAGTTGTGTATGTAAGGCAAACGCCATTGCCATTATACCAACCCCCAAGGTGCAATGGTTGATTCTTATCTGGGATAATTGGCCTGCCTTAAAATGATACACAAGGGCAGTTAGCTTAGTACTAACCTATGAAGATAGTAGACCGACGTCTTCATGTGTTTGACATTAAAGCACTGGGATAATTAATGCAATACTTTTGACATCAAAGGAATGGTTTGGCCATTAACTATCTCGATACCTTTTCTGTAGAATAACAGTACCAGTTCTATGACAATAGCCTTAACATTAGCTTTGTGTAATGACACTGTTTTTGAGATTACTGTAGCATAGTCCATTATTATTAGCATGCAGTAATATCTCCATTGCTAGATTTTACTACTGACGCATTAGTATCCGTAGCAGTGCTTTCAAATGCTACCTCTTTGATAGGCATTGGGATTAGTGGACTTAATTACAGGATGGTTTACAGTTGTTTTTTTATTTATGGGTATGTGTGTGTGTGTGTGTGTGTGTGTGTGTGTGTGTGTGTGTGTGTGTGTGTGTGTGTGTGTATATATATATATATATATATATATATATATATATATATAATTTTTTTGCATGCTGGACAGGAAGCAGACATTTCCTGCATCTTTCATTATCCCAGACCAGTAAAATCTGACTATAGTACTCTTGCCTTAGGTTTGTCCATCCCCAGGTGAGTTTCCAACAGGATACTGTAGTTTGACCTGTTTTATAATATCCTGTAAGGTTTTTCCATTTCTCTCTCTCTCTCTCTCTCTCTCTCTCGTGTTTCTTCAGGTATCATCTTCCAATAGTGTTTTTCATGTTTTTAAAGTTTAGGTGGCTTATCTGTAAGTCCGGTAATTCAGGGTTACAGTCTTGTTTGTCTAAAGGTTGAAGGATTGTTTCTTCTCCTAAAGAATACTGGCACTGCAGGTTTTTATGCTTTCTGCTTCAAAGGATAGATGTGGAAAAAAAATCAGCTTCTGTTTTATTATTTCTGCTATCTACATAAACCTCTTGAGTGGTCTGTTTTCGTAATAATGGCATGCTTATACATACTTTAACAGAAAGAAAATAAACCATTAGAGATATTTTTTCATCAATTATACATGTGTTTTCTTTTTATCCGTTCTATCATTGTCGCCAGCATCATGTCCTGCCTTCCCTGAAATTTCACTGTTCTACCTAAATGCTATTCTGCATGTATTTTCCTCAAAAATTCTATTTAAATATGTATATATAATTTTCTCCTACAATTATATAAAGATCCCATTTCCATTCTGTGAATCTCCATGACATCATGCAATACTTCAGTTAGAGTTTATTTAGATTTTGAGTTCCATTTTCAGGTAATTGCTTTTTTGGCAGCCAATAGCATTAAATTTAGTAAGGCCTTATTTCTTTGTCTTAGTGTGAGTGGGAACCAGCATCTCAATGCATTTTCCTTCTGTTGCCTTCCCTTTAAAAAAAAAGTGTCTCAAAGTGGTCTTCAGTTTACATACTCACACACACCTTTTATTTATTTATTTGTTGACATGTGTTAATTGGGTTAGTCCAACTGAGCCAGGGGCCCATTTTCAGTGGAGACCCGAGAAGAAAAGCTCCAGAAGTATTACATAATTTTTCAATAAAAATCAAATCAAAAATAAGAGTACAAAATTAAAGCCACCATGAAACATAATAAAATCAACAGTTAGAGAATATCTGTACATAGATTAGGTTAAATAAGAATTGACAGGTCTAGAGAATATCACACATGAAGTACATTGTTTGTTTGTGTCTTTAGGCTTTTCCCGGTTAGGGGTTGCCACAGCGGAACTCCGGTCCGCTAATGATTGGCAGTAGAGTTTTACGTGCTGGCTTGCCGGGCCTAATGCACAACCTTCAACGAAGGAACGCCCATTCATGCATGTCGCCACACAGAAGACGCTCTAACTGAGAATCGAACGGACAATGTCTAACTGTGAGGCGACAACTCTACTGCAGCACCACCACCGCGTCACACATGAAGTACATATAAATAGATAAACCATTCAATCAAAAATTTTTTTAAATAAAGATTTAGGGGAGAGGGAGGTATAACGGTATATGAGACAATTACAAGTTTCATAAGAGGGTACTAGGCTATTGGCCCTAGGGCTTATATAAGCCTAGCCAAAAATGTACCCTGGCTTTCGCCACCCAAGAAAATTATTTTCCTGTGCCCCTGTCGAGCAGAGCCACAGAAGTGATCCCCGGGGAGTATTTCCTTTCTCCCATCCAATCATCAAGATTTTTCTTGAGTGCTGATGAAGGAGCTCTGTTTGACATAGATAGGTAGTCTATTCCAGAGTATGGGAAGTCTCTGGGACAGGAATCTATCCCTCCAGCATGGTCTGTTTATTGTGGTGATAAGGTTTAGGTCTCTAGAGTGTGTGGCTCGGAGGGATTGGGATTTCTTTAAGTGGAGCATGTCCAACAGCTCTGAGTTTGACATAGCTTTGTATGTTAGGCAGAGATCGCCTCTGAGTAGGCGATATGTGACAGAGTAAAGCTGGAGTTTTTTGAGATGGTCTACATAGGGCATCTGTTTGAGGCCAGTAATCCTCTTTGTGAGGTATTTCTGTGGCCTTTCCAGTTGTTGTAGATGTCTTGTGAGGTACATACCAAAAGGAGCATTGTACTCCATAATGGGTCTAATGAGTGATGAGTAGAGGGGAACAGTGACCTACTATTTTCTGGATGAAACACCTTTTGTGATGAGGTGAGCTGCGTAGAAGGATTTCCTGACCACTGTATCGATGTGATTATCAAAGGAGAGACTACTGTTCACCTGTGTCCCAAGGTCTCTTATCACATTTTCAGAGTTAAGTAGACTACCAGCTATGTGGTAGTTCATGGGTACAGAGTTTTTATCAAAGGGGCTGACAATACACTTTTTGCCATTGAGCTTCAGGTCATTTGACACCAGGCATCTGTCTCAGTGAGGCCCTTCTGTAGGATGTCCACATCATTTGGGGACTTGACTATGACTCCTAGTTAGCAGTCATCTGCAAACTTCATTAACCAGAGGCCTGCTGTGTTAGCCTGTAGTTCAGAGAAGTAGATAACAAACAGGAGAGGTCCCAGGATGGAACCCTGTTGTACTGCACTTGCCACTGCTTTGAGGTCAGATTTGGAGTAGGCAACTTTTACAGTGTGGGTTCTGTCAGTGAGCCAGTTGGCAACCCATCTTGTGACGTAGGGATTTATACCTAGTTTAGTGAATTTAGCTATAATTCCAGAATGGGCGATGGTGTCAAGCCTTGGCAAGGTCAAGATAGGCTGTGTGAACCACCTTACCCTCATCCACAGCTTTGGTGACTGACTCAAAGAAGTCGATCAGTTTCAGGAGGCATGATCTGCCTTTAACAAATCCAAACTGGGTGGGATCCAGAGGTTGGAGGTTACCAATGTCTTTGTTTGAGTTCCATGATGATACATTCCATGGCCTTGCAGACCAGGCTCATCAGGCTAATAGGACGATAGTTCCCGGGATCAGTGGTGGTTTCCCCTTTGTCGAGTGGGATAACCGTTGCTGTGCACCATTCAGTGGGCACAAAGCCTGATGTGAGGCTATTATTGAACATGGTGCTTAAGTGGGGATTGTAGTGTTTGCCATTGAAGGTAAAAAAATTAAAGTCCAGTACAAGATTAATGAGCTTGCTTAACTTTTGCAGTTGTGCCTGTGTACCTTGATTATGTTTCTTAAAAGATTCCATAGCTGCTGTTATACAGTAATTGTGAGGGAGCACATTGATAGTTAATAAAGTACTGTCAGCTTCCACTGTAATGTTTATTTTCCTCAAAAAAATCCATTGAATCTCTTACGTATTACTTATTCTTTTCTACTAAAGGTTTCAGCAAATAGTTAAGGTAAATGGCCGTGCCTTCATTAAGGGAACCTCCACTTGCTACCACCAGTCTATAAGATGGGCCTTCTCTGTTCTTGTGTGGCTTTGGTATTCCAAAAAGTAAGGTAAACGTGGACATGGACTCCAAAAATAATTATAAAGATTTTCAGTAACAGGTTTTTCTTCCCATAATGGGGTGAGATTAGTGTTCCATAAATCATATGCTCTTTTTATGTCATCCATGGTAAATAACTCATAAAATCTGTTATGTTCCAGCATGTTGTTTATCTTTTGGTTGTAGCTAGTGGTATCAGTCACACGTACCTCCTTTCTTGTCTGCCTTCATTATGGTGGGTTGTAGTAATATTCCTTACAGTGGCTGTGGTAGGGGGGAACCTGGTAAGAGGGACAAGCTCTGGGGCTCTGGTGGTGTTCGTTGTTTTTGTTCTACTACTGGTGTTGGCTTTGGTAATGGTGTGGTGGTTGGTATCTGTGCTGTTGATATTAGTCTTCCCAAAGAAAATGGTCTCTGTGAAGGTGCTGCTGCTCCTGGTAGCTGGATCGTCTGTGGTCCTGGTTTTCCTGGTAGTCCTGTAATTCATCCTGTAGAATCTCCACTGGCTCTGGTCGCCTCTGTGGCTTATGTTCTTGTCCTGATCCATCTATGATGTCAAAGGCTTCTGCAAAGTGCTGATAGCCAGAGGGAATCGGGATGGTGAGGAATGAGATGTTGGTGGAAGCAGCCTCCTAGTGGTCCTGTACTGTGCCCCTGTTTGGTTTTGTGCAAGGATCTCGCCTGGGAAAATCCCATTGAGGTCTGCTGGCCTGGTTAAACTTTCCCCTATATTCCCAGTTATAACTAAAACCTTGCCTGTTACTGGTTCTCTTGTTGTTATTATTATTAATATTGTTATTATTATTGTACCTCCTAGTAAGTCCCACAGGATTATCTTTGTCCAGTTGATCTTGCTTCATTTTATTAATCTTTCTTTCTTCAATGGACTGCTCATATCCTTTCACTCTTTCTTTAAGCAGCTCAAATTACTGTTTTTTTATGTGGGACTGATAATTTAAATAAGAACACGGAGAACAGCAATCATACAGCAGAATTGAGATGCTTCTGAAAAAAAAATACTGTATAAATCACGTCGTTTTTTAGTAGAGATACAATCAAGATGTAAAAAATGTAAAGATTCAGCAAAGACCTGAAACATGAAAGCTGTACAGGTGAAGGAGTTTGTTTCTATAGAAATGCAGCTGAGTTTTGGAATGTGAAAAGTAAAACTGCTTCACACACACACACACACACACACACACACACACACACACACACACACACACACACACACACACACACACACATACACATACACATATACACACACACACATATACACACGCACACATATACACACACACACACACACACACACACACACACACACACACACACACACACACACACACACACACACACACACAATGGAGTGATGTCTCATTACAAAATCTACGTTACCTTAATTGGATGTGAAACTTTCTGGTTATTTAAACAACTTTGTTTGGGAGGAAGTTATCTGCATTAAAAATAATTTAGCAGGAAGGAAGCAGAATATCCTAACACAAGCAGAATATCCTAACACAAAGAGAATGGGCTGTCTAAAAGGACTGTGTTAACTGAATAATTCCCAGTGCTGACTCAATTTTTCAAATTGCTTTATCAAGTAAAGTAATTCTTGAAAATCAGATTTGATCCAGTTAATGTGTACTTTCCTCTCGAAATGTTAGACTTCTGATAATCTGGGATGCTGATAAGGAAAGTCTTTAACTTGACAGCAAATGAGAACCCATACAGCCTGCTGCCAGGTTCACTGAGCATATGCTTTGCCTGTTTGTCAAAGGTCAGTGGTGGATAGATTACAGCTATCTCCAGTTAGTAGTAGCTGTTAGACATCATGGGATTGGGGGTTTGCATCAACATTTACCACCTCTCTCTCTACTCACTGTCACTCTCCTCCTTGTTTCAACAGTCATGCTTGACTGTCACAGTTCTGCTGTCATGCAATCCTCTGCTTTCTTGCTAATGTAATCTATTTGCCTTGACATTCTTTTCAGCTGGGACTACTTTGCCTTCTGTTATGATGTCCTAATTTCTTTGTTTGCCCCAAGGTGTGCATCACAGTGCCCATTACAGGTATTTTGTCTCCGTCATCTCAGGCTTCATAAACTGCCCTGCCTCCATGTTCATGTTTCTGAGGCACTGTATATACCATTGTTTTATACACCTTCCTTTTAAGTTTTATTGGCATTCTTCTGTTGTTCGCTACCCCAATACTCTGTTCCAGTTATCTGAAGCACCTCAGATTCTAGATGGCCACCTCATTTAGACTTCTGTTTTCTTCAACCACCCCTCCCTGATACTTGAGTCTGTTTACTTTTTCCTCCATTTTCCCTTCTGTTTTAGTTTTCAGCTTCTTCTAATTCCCCAGGTACTGCCATGACAGCTGTATAGTCTGTACATAGTTCTGTATGCCTTCAGTTTTACATTTCATCTTCTATTATTTGCTGAACTTCCTGTTCACAGTCTGCTTTTAACAACCACATCAATTGCATACAACAGCTTTGCTGATCTTCCCCCTCTGACCTATCACCAGTATGAACGTAAATAGGCTCAGAGCTAAACGTAATACACACCCACTCCCACTGGGATCCCCTTTGTGAATCAGTACTTGCATCACTGAGTCCAACTACATAACCTGCACTAATTCTTCAAATGTCTCTGGGACTTTGAGTCACCGTAGGACTGCTCATATCAGCCTTAAGTTCTTATATGCTTCTCCAAGTCCAGGAATGCCTAGTTATACTCTTTTCTCATTTCCAGCTTCTTCTCCAGTATCTGTCTCATTGCAAACAATGGGTCAGATGTGCTGCATTCTGATCTGAAGTGCTCATCTTTCAGTTTACTTTCTACTTCTCTGCGTAATCATTTATAAATCAACTGGTCCAATTTAATGCAGTTTGACAGATGTTTGACATCTCTGTACTGCCAATAGTTTGAATGGTCCTTTTGCTCTCGAATACTGGAACAATGTTTATTCTCCAGTTATCTGAGGCCTTTCTCACAATAATGTATCAAGTACCTTCAGAAGCCATTTCTCCCCTGACTCATGCAACATCTTGATCATATCTGGTGTGGCTTCACTGAGCATGATGCTTTCCTTGACTTGAACTTGATTTTCCTTGGTGTTCTTTGTATTTATCCTAGGATGGCTTCTTCTTCATAGGTTCATAGGTTCATACTAGGCTATCTGCCCTAGGGCATTTATAAGCCTAGCCAGAGTGTGTTTGGCTTTCGCCACCCATTTTAAATTAATTTTGCTATGCCCTTTTTCGAGGTTAGTATACTGTGCCTCTGTCTAACAGTGACACAGAAGTGATACCCGGGGTAAACCTACTATCTCCCATCCACTCATCAAGATTCCTCTTGAAGAGAGTCAATGAGGGACTCTGCCTAACCTGGACTGGGATTTTATTCCAGAGTGAAGGGAGCCTCTGGGTTATGAATCTGTCCCTCCAGCATGTCCTATTTATTTCAGTGCTGAGGTTCAGGTCTCTTGAGCACATAGCTTGATAGGATTTGGATTTTCTGAGGTGCAGCATGTCCATTAATTCCAGGTTGGACATGGCTTTATACATCAGGCACAGATCGCCTCTGAGCAGGCGGTATGCCACTGAGTAGAGCTGGAGTTTCTTTAACTGGGCAGCATATGGCATCTGTTTGAGCCCTTTGATCCTCTTGGTGAGGTACTTTTGGGGTCTTTCCAGTTGCTGCAGGTGTCTGGTAAGGTACATCCCAAAAGGGGCATTGTACTCAATTATGGGCCTCATGAGGGATGAGTAAAGAGGCACAATGACCTCCCCTGATCTAGATGTGAATCCCTTCATGGTTAGGTGGGCTATATAAAATGTTTTTCTAACCACTGTGGCCACATGGTTGTCAAATGAGAGATTGCTATCAACTTGGGTCCCCAGGTCCCCAATTACTTCTTCTGTACTTAATGGATTACCACCTATGTGGTAATTTGTGGGCACTTTGTTTTTGCCAAAGGGGATGACTATACACTTTTTGGCATTTAGCTTGAGGCCATGGCACCAGTTGTCTGTTTCTATGAGGCCCTTTTGGAGGATGCTTGTGTCAGCTGGAGAGTCTATTACGGCACCCAGTTTGCAGTCATCTGCGAACGTGGTCAGCCACAGTCCTTCCGTGTTGGCCTGTACCTCCGAAACGTATATACCGAATAAGAGGGGTCCCAGGACTGAGCCTTGTGGGACGCCACTTGTATCTGGTTTGGAGTCTGACATGGCTCCAGCAATTCTAACCATGTGGGTTCTGTTCTTGAGCCAGTTTGCAACCCATCAGGGTTTATATTTAAGCTGGTGAGCTTATCTATAATGCCCGAGTTTGGTATTGTATCGAAGGCTTTTGCAAGGTTCAGGTAGGCTGTGTGGACAACCTTCCCCTCATCAATGGCCTTGGTGACTGTTTCAAAGAAATCAACCAGGTTTAAGAGGCAGGATCTGCCCTTAACAAAGCCGAACTGGGTAGTATCCAGTGTCTGTAGGTCCCCAATATCTTTATTTATGAGGGCCATGATGATCCTTTCCATAGCTTTGCAGACCAAGCTAGCCAGGCTTATGGGGCGATAGTTTCCAGGATCCGTTGAGGCACCACCTTTGTGGAGAGGGACCACTGTTGCTGTACGTCACTCTTTGGGTACATATCCTGTAGTAAGGCTGAGATTGAACAGTAGTTTTATGTTTGGGTTTAGCTCTTCTTGGAGTTCATGTAGGACACAGCCTGGGACACCGTCTGGTCCCATTGATGCTGTGTTTTTTGCTTTGGAGAGGGCAGCTCTTACCTTGGCATCTGAGATGTCAGGGGGGCAGCAATCTGCTGGGATAGATATTTGGCCTTTTGGTGGGGAAGGGGGGGAGTTTGCGCTGAACCTGTCAGCTAGGATGTTGGCAATGTCTGTGGGTTTGGTGTATTTTGTTGTCATTTTGGACTAATTCTGAGCATATCTGGGAATTCCCACCCAGGTTCCTAACCTAACTAAAGAAAGCCTTGTGATTATCCTTAGTGTCCTGTGCAATTTTTCTCTCGAAGCTGGCCTTAGACGATTTTATGAGTGCCCGTAGTTTTTTGCTAATACTGATCAGATATGCCGTCCCTTTTTGTGATTTTGCTCTATCATGTAGTAGCTTCCTCCTCCTATTGTATAGTTTGTTTATGGCTGGGGTCCACCAGACAGGACGTCTGCCTTTGGAGGATTGGGTCTTGGTTTTATTTGGGATCGCATGATCCATGCATATCTGTTTATATTGTGGGTTGTGTATGGGACACAGCAGCTTCTATGGGTTTTTCTTTATTCAGAAGCTGCTGGAAGTACTCCTTCCATCTGCCTTTAAAGTCCTCTGGACCGGAGAGTAGATTGTTGCTAACATCCCTTATGAATGGTATTTCATCATTTTCTTTATCTTTCTGTTATTGCAACCTGATAGACGGCAGAAAGAAGCTCAACGTTATTTTTCAGAAGCTGTTACCGCTTCGGACACCTTGTCCTTTGCTTTTGTGACTGTTATCTTAGCCTCTTTACTAGCAAACTAGTAGTCCTTCTTAGCCTGATCCATCTTTTTCACCTCACACTTCTTGCAGTCCTTCTTTCTTTTGATAACTTCCTGGACTTCTGTATTCCACCACCATCTTTTCCTATGTTACTCATTTTCAAGTCTGGATGGGCCACATATTTCTTCTATAGTCTTCACTTATGCAATTTTGAGACACTGAGATTCTTTTTCAGCCCTACCTATTTCTTCTTTGTTCTGTGATGCATGAGATGTGAGTATCTCCTTAAATTCCTGTGCTTTTGCTCCAGTCAATTTCCAGGTATTCAGCACAGCTTATAGCCAGTTTTGGCTAACAATGTCTTATGCTGAGGGTCAAAACTCTCACTAGAGATGATCCTACAATCTCTGATTTTATGCCAATGGCCTTTCCATATTAGGAGAAAGTCTGCTGGAATTGCATGTTGACCACATTTGTATGAGGTGTTGTGATTGTCTCCCTTGGTGAACTATGTGCTGGTCACTATTAAGCTATTTGCCAAATACAATTTTAGAACAGTATCTCCTTTTTCCAGGGCTGGTCCATGCTATTGTATTGCAGCCCCCCCCCCCCAAGCTGTAAAAGAAAGACCCCAGCTGTAAAAGAAAGAAGAAAGAAACTAAATAAAGGGACAAAAATCACAGACCTTCACGCATGCACACTCAAGGCATTTCCAACATCCAGACTGCTGCTGAACCAGTCCGGAGCATGCACAGAGCTCTGGACTGATTCAGCAGCAGTCCAGATTAGAAAATTAGAAACAGCAGTCAAGAGCATCCCAGACGTCTATGCAGTTAGTTACAACTGCATAGACTGGAAAGGGATCGGACTGCAATGTCGCAGGCTGGCCTGCTCTCGCAGGAAGGAAGGACTTCACGGGATCGCTGACATCTCACAGGAGCTTAGCAAGTGGATATATGGAGCTATACAGCAATGGAAAGCCCTGGACCCATGTGTGTGTAAAATGCCAGTTGCTGTATACTGTTGGTTAGAGAGAACACATGTTGGTGGGTAGAGAATACCTCAGGCTTGAACCCTGTACCTTGGTTGCAGGTGGTAAGGGCCTGAATTCCCTACCCACCACCATTTTTTAAAAAATATTGCAGATTTTTGCCTTATATTTGTTTTGTTCTGTTCCGTTCCTCATAAAATCTGTGGTTTATGTATTTTTGTTACCTTACCCAGTCAGTAGTGCAGTGGTGCACTGGTAGCATTGTTGCCTGACAGCTACAGGTTCTCTGGTTTGATTCTTGGCTGGGGTGCCTTCTGTATGGAGTCTGCATGTTCTCCCATTTTACAAAGATATATGTCTGGAGTGTTTCTCCCTGGGCCTCTACTGAAAATTGGCTTTTGCTCCAAGTCAGACTTTCCTGGTTAACAAATGTTAAATAAATAAAAATAACAGGCATTTGAATTTCAGACTTCATATTCTTCAGAAAGTACATGGTAACACAAAACCTTTTATTCTAGCAATTTGCCAAGTTTATAACATGGGTATTTGAAATTTGTCCTTCTTTTTGGGACTGTATTCCCCCATTATTGGCTTCATCCAGGTTTTTTGTGCTAAAGTTGAGATCTATGGTGCGAACTGAATTCACTGAATATGTTTGGGGGCTGTATTCCCCCATTATTGGCTTCGTTCAGGTGTTTTGTGCTAAGAGGTTGTCAGCGATGGTGAGGACTGAATTCACTAAATGGTAGCCATTTAAGTTTCAGTCTTCCTCTCTTTCACAAAACAGATGATTTGGCATAGTGGTATGTTGCTCTGACTGTTTTACACAGAGTCCTGGGTTCAATACTTGGCAGTGAAATGTTTGGTGGTAACGCAGCATTTTATTCTAGCAACTTTCCAACATTATACAAGCAATATTTAAAATGTGTCCCTGGTTTTTGGGCTTTTGCCCCCCCCCCCAATACATTTTGGCTTTTTCAGATTTCTTGTGCTGCAAAGTTCAGAGATACAGCGGAGTGTCAAGTAGATTTTACAAGAAGCTGAGAGCTGCAGAGTAAAAAAGTTTAGTGCTGCTTATGGTGAGTCTACTTGCATCGTTAATAGCACAACAGGTAGTCTAGTTGCTTTTGATGCAGAAGGCTGTGGGTTCTACTCCCACAGTAGGTAGATGCATTGCTGATACTGGACTGTTTTATAAAGGGGGTGGATGCTGTAGTCCTTTTTGGCGAAGATACTTAGTAACCTGTTATCAGTTTGCCATCCATTCCCTATTGCAATATTACTAGCTTATCATTTTTAATGCAACATAGACAATTTATTCCTCAAGGGCAACAGGCTCTTTATTTGCTAGCAGCAAACTCTTCATTAGTTACAGATTTCTTTAATGTAGAATTATTTAGATGACTTTTACTTCTTCAGAGATTGTACATATTTACTGATACTGGTGGACTGTAGAAGTTTGAGTAGACTTTTATGTTGGAAATGTTCTGAACTGGGCAGTTTTGTCATTACTGGTGCATGCATTTTGTTTCATTGTTTACTGGAAAAAATGTTTTGAATTGGGCAGTTTTGTCATTATTGGTGCATGCATTTTGTTTCACTGTTTACTAGAAAAATGTTCAAAACAACAAATTCAAAATGCCCTCTAACAACTGTACTGTATTGTACAAGGAATATAATTTAATACAATCAGGAAGGTGTATCAAAGAGCATGTGTGTGTTTTGTGTGCAAGGGGCCTATGATGTGAAAACAGCGCAAAGTTAATCTTTATCTGACACTTGCAAAATGTATTTTCTTTGAATGTGGGTTTCAGTGCTGTTTCAATGAATGCAAGTTTCAAGGGCAGAGAAGTTTTAATGCCGTCTGTTTTCAATGTGAGACTGCATTGCTTTATTTTGCAGATGTCTTAGTGTTTGTGTTGTAAAATGCAAAATAAAACCTTCAAATGAAGTCCAAATCATTGTAGAAGTAAAGCAGTATGCACATTAGTGTTTATGGTAAATGGGGTGAAATAGCCAAGTAATAGTTCATTGGAATGGCTGCAGGGGGGAGGCTCCATTCAACCATGATTTCCCTCCTAACAACAATCCCCCCACCCACATCACTAAAAATATTCTCACTAAATATTCAAAGAATTGTAACTAAAATAACAGAACTGCATTCTTGGCTTTCCAATAAATCTCCCCACATCCTAACTCTATCAGAAACCTGGCTTAAGCCACACTTCCTCAACTCAGAAATCATTCCTTCAGGCTACAATATCTTTTGCTCAGATAGAACCAATAAGTGAGGGGGGGGGTAACTATCATCTACTCTGAACTATTAAACCTGCCCCCTTTCTCCATCTCTGTTCCATCCTTCTCACCTTCAGAAATCCTCATCATTAACTGTCACCAAAACTCAAACAAAAAATTTGCCATAGTCTCTATATACATTCCCCCCAGGAATAATATTCCAGTCCTAGATAACTTGCTCTTCTGGCTCACTCAGCATCTCCCCTATGAAACCATCATACTTGGAAATGTTAAAACAGACTGGTCTAAACTATCCCTCTCATCACCTACCCATAGTCTCAACCTTCATGGATTTCACCAACACATTTCTACCCCCACTAGAGCTAACAAAAACTCCTCTTCTGGCCCTATCCTTGACTGAATTCTTACCTCAGCTCCCAACCATTACCATAACCCTTAAAATGCACAAAAGCAGTCCGGACAAGGACCGTAAAGCCCAAAAAAATGTTAAAGTCCTTATTGTGAAGGCTGTTTGCAATACAAGCTGTAACACTGAAATTGAAATCCACTTGCACGTATAAAGCCACACTGAAGTCGGAAAAAACTTAAACCTTAACGCACTTTATTGTTAAAACAAGCGTTTTCACTGTGGTTAAAACTACAGCTTCATCAGAGGCAAAAGTAAAATGCAGTGTCAGAGTCAAGTTTTTATGCAACACACCCACGCTTTAATTAGTAATGCAATCACAATGAAGGCGTGTTAGCAGCATTTCTTGCAAAAGTAAATTCAGGGAATGAAAGCTCTGTTTAGGAGCATTCTCAAAAGTATGTAGTTTCATACTTTTAAAACAGTTGGAAACCATAAAACATTGATGCATCAGCAGTTTGTTACATTCATACACCAAGCAAATGTGCATTAAAAGCATGAAAGTGTGTAAGAAATATATACACAATAAAAGCAGTCTAAAAACAATGCATAACAGTTCTGCATATAATGTTTATAGAAAAGTGTTTGTAAAAAAGTATCTAGTGAAATCACTACCTGCAACTGCAGTTGGAAGCCTTGCTAAGTATAAATCTTAACAGTGGTGGAAAGTGTATGTTACTACAAATTACTATTAAAGTAAAATAAAATGAAGTGAAAAGTGAAGTAAGACAAAGGTAAAGGAGTTATCTTTATAGCTCCTCATTTTCAGGACACAAGCTATATTGCAATGTTCATTCAAACCTGGGTACGAAAATGAGTCTAGTAATATTTGCCATTCTAGCTCCTTATTCTCCAAAAAGAGAGGTACTGGACCCCCTCTTTCTGTTTTCTTGACCTGGTCAATTGCAATAAAATGAAAGCTATGTCCTTGATGTTTCATTACGTGTTTAGCTAAAGCGTTTTCTTTTTTCAGTTTCCTTATGGCATAATCATGTTGGTACAGCCTGTCCCGTAGTCTCCGGTCAGACTTGCCTATGTAAAATGCTTCACAGCAGTTACACTTAGCTAAATAGACTATGGATCTAGAATCACAGTTAAGCTTATGTGTAATGTGATACTTTTTGTTGCATATAGCAAAGGAATTGGAAGCCTTCACAAGGTGGCAATAGTTACATGCCCCGCACTGAAAACAGCCTTTTGTTCTAGTCATTAGCTCCGTCTGTTTACTTCTTTCTAGCAAAGTTTTCAAATTATTGCCTCTCCTATATGCTATCAGAGGTTTTGTGCCTAACTTGTCCATGAGTTCCTCATTATTTGTTATGTAATACCAATTTTTATAAAGTATTATTTGAATATTCCTCGAGTCAATACTGTAATTTGTGATGAAACTATTTACAAACGAGGTCCCTGTTATCTCAGTGTTGGAGGTTGCCCTAAGAAAGGGTATGTTTTCCCCAACCCTCGGATTAGCCTCTAAGTCTTCCTCTTGTCCACTGAAAATTTTGTGTGGAAGTAAGGGTAGAAATTGACCTTCCCTTCTTTTATTATTGACCTCATCCAGTATTTCTTCATAACATGATTATGCCATAAGGAAACTGAAAAAAGAAAACGCTTTAGCTAAACACGTAATGAAACATCAAGGACATAGCTTTCATTTTATTGCAATTGACCAGGTCGAGAAAACAGAAAGAGGGGGTCCAGTACCTCTCTTTTTGGAGAATAAGGAGCTAGAATGGCAAATATTACTAGACTCATTTTCGTACCCAGGTTTGAATGAACATTGCAATATAGCTTGTGTCCTGAAAATGAGGAGCTATAAAAGATAACTCCTTTACCTTTGTCTTACTTCACTTTTCACTTCATTTTATTTTACTTTAATAGTAATTTGTAGTAACATACACTTTCCACCACTGTTAAGATTTATACTTAGCAAGGCTTCCAACTGCAGTTGCAGGTAGTGATTTCACTAGATACTTTTTTACAAACACTTTTCTATAAACATTTTTTATATGCAGAACTGTTATGCATTGTTTTAGACTGCTTTTATTGTGTATATATTTCTTACACACTTTCATGCTTTTAATGCACATTTGCTTGGTGTATGAATGTAACAAACTGCTGATGCATCAATGTTTTATGGTTTCCAACTGTTTTAAAAGTATGAAACTACATACTTTTGAGAATGCTCCTAAACAGAGCTTTCATTCCCTGAATTTACTTTTGCAAGAAATGCTGCTAACACGCCTTCATTGTGATTGCATTACTAATTAAAGCGTGGGTGTGTTGCATAAAAACTTGACTCTGACACTGCATTTTACTTTTGCCTCTGATGAAGCTGTAGTTTTAACAACAGCGAAAACGCTTGTTTTAACAATAAAGTGCGTTAAGGTTTAAGTTTTTTCTGACTTCAGTGTGGCTTTATACGTGCAAGTGGATTTCAATTTCAGTGTTACAGCTTGTATTGCAAACAGCCTTTACAATAAGGACTTTAACATTTTTTTGGGCTTTACGGTGCTTGTCCGGACTGCTTTTGTGCATTTTACTGGTTTCCGTTTGTCTGCATTACCATAACCCTGGCATATTTCCAAGTGCTTTGTGATCACGCCCAAACCTTTATTCATAGATCCACCCAACATTTTCCCAAAGACCATACTTACAGAAGATGCTGGTACCTCATCCACTTTGACCTAGACACTTTTATCTCTAAACTATCTGGCATCAATCGGTCCTCCCTATACCACATCTCTCTCAATGAGGCATAAGTCCTTCAGTAAGATTTTCCTTGACACTCTTGATTCTATTGTCCCTTCTAGAAAAATCAGAATGAAATCCAACTATGCCCCTTAGTCAAAGATAAGAGAGCTTATTTTTCATCTGACCATGGACGTCCATCAACAACCTGCTCCACCCAGGTAAACCCACTACTTCCAATCCCTTTCCACACAACACTGCCACTGAAACTGCCACTCATCAACAACTATTTCATAGAAACTATCCAAAAGATCACACAAAATAGTACATCCCACCCAACCTCTGTATCACCTCTTAACAAAACTCTTCCCAAAAATGTTCTTTCCAACCAGTCCCAATTACCATTATTAAATCTCTTCTAAATAAACTTAGGCCTTGCTCCCCCTTTTCTGACCAACTATCCTCCCACTTCCTAAAAATAGCTGCATAATCCATCACCTACCCTATCACTATACTTGCTAATCGTTCCATCTCTGAGGCCCTTGTCCCAGATATCTGGAAATCCTTTTATACAATCCCTCTCCACAAAGGTGGCAACTCTACTAATCCCTCTAACTTTAGACCTGTTGTTATCCTGTTCCCCCTTTCTAAAATTTTAGAAACGTGCATCCATGCTCAGTTAATCAAACACCTTCTTGATAAATCTCCTTACTACCACCCAACATGGCTTTAGACCCCACCATAGCACAGCCATTGCATTCCTCTCCTTTACTCAAACAATAGCTGAAGCTGTATATTTAGTGCCATTGTGCTGTAACTCAGAGCAGATCTTCATGTTGCCATTGAGATTCTTGACATTGCTATAGAATGCTTTGTGGTTGTCTTTAGAAACAGTGGCGATTTTGTTTTTGTAACTAGCTTTGGAAGATTTTATGAGAGATCGCAGCTTCTTTTTTACTCTTTTTTTGCAGCAATTTCTTTCTTCTGTTGTAGAGTTTGTTTATGACAGGGGACCACCAGATTGGCTTCCTTTTTTTGGAGGACAGCATCTTGGTTCTGTTAGGGATAGCACAATCCGTGCACTCGTATAAGTGCTTATAAAGTGTATATGTGTAGGATTCAACAGCCATACCTCTATTGTCTGTCTGGATGGGTGTCGTGAAGTTTTCCACCAACGTGGACTTTACCTCTGGTGTGGAACACTGGTCGCCCATGTTGGTAATGACCAGCTCTAGGATGTTGCTGCCCCTGATGGGGTTGTGGATAAGTTGATCCAAGGCACTTGAATTTATAAATTCCAGAAAGTCTTGAGCAAAAGAGTTGGCACATGAGTAGTTTTCCCAGTTAATGGTGGGATAGTTGAAATTGCCCATTATTAGGGTGTTGGGTTGTACCCTAATGTTTTCCAGTTTATCAAGAAATGAGGAGTGGGAATCCTGGGGCATGCTGGGGGATCTATAGCAAGGTACAATTTGGATTGTGGTCTTGTCCAGAGTTAGTTGCTTTTGGATAATCTCAGATGCATTATGCTGAGCAACTAGCCTGGAGGTGTGGATAACCTTAAGGAATATAGACACGCCTCCGCCTTTAGTGTTTTGGTCCAGGTTAGGTGGCCGAAAAGTGTGGTATGAATTATAGCCTGGTAATGCAGGGGTGTTCTCTGGAGCCTTGAACCAGGTCTTTGTCACTGCACAGATGTTGATGTTCTCCATTTTAAGGAGTGCCTCGAGTGAGTGCATTTTGAGGTTTAGACTTCTAGCACTGAGTAGCATTACCCTCAGATTTTGCTTGCTTGTACCTGTTATGGTGGTGAATTTGTCATTTGACCCTCACCTAAAAAAGGCACTATAGGGGTGGCAAGAACTTTAGCCAGTATCCAGAATCCCAAGGCGTGACAGGTGCAGACCATCTCTGGCAAAGCATAATGGTCTGTTGATCATGTCATCCCAGGCAGACAGATACTGGATCCCCTTAGAATGACACCAGAAGCTTAGCCAATTGTGGAAGTCAATCATTTTGTCCTTATACTGTGGTATCATTCTGGGTGATGGCAGGATGCTACTCCGGGCTAGGGTCATATCTGCCTGGGCTGCAAGATCAGAGAGCTTCTCCATGTCTCTTTTCATGTAGTACATGATGAAAAATGTGCTAGCATGATACTCTTACTGTGCTAGATCAATTATGTACAGGAGCTGCCATAGGTCAACTGGTGCCCTAGGCAAAAGGGCTCCATGGTGCCCCCCACCACACCACCCAGTGCCCCCATCCTGGTCTACCTACACCAAAGAAATACTGGAAAAGTGCCACTGGTAGAACAGCACCCTAGGTGGCCGCCTAGTTGGCCTTTGCCTAAGGCCGGCTATGTGTACCCGATTGTCACTTTTGTTCCACATTTGGTCTTTTTTTCTTACTGTAGCATCTACAAGTGCAACTGCTTACCTGAATGTGAAAATTACTTTTGGTGAACTAAAAAATCAAATACTCAGTTACCCTGATCCAAATATTTACTAAACTTATTCTTTCTGAAAGTCCTGGTTCTTAACAGCTGTCTAAAAATTGTTTTATGATGTGGTGTTCTAACAGATGAAAAATGTGCTTCCATTAAACATGTCACAAAAAGAAGAGTGCTTGTAAAATAATGTCAATCTGTAAATTTAATGTCGCTGTCTTCATGAGACTAGAAACTGTTTCAATCAACTTGTCAGCATGTGTATGTTAAGGTGTCTGTATAAAATATAACACTATGTTAATAAATGCATCTGTTTATACAAATAACTGAATTTCTCTGCACTTCAAATAGTAACACTGTCATATTTGTGTCCTGCTGTGCTAATATTTATTTTTAAAATGCTTCATTTGAATTGCCAGAATAATAGCTTAAAGATGTAAAAGATTCTAGGCCCACTGAACTAGGAATATTACGCTGAGCAGGATGACTTTCTGTTCACACTCTGTACATTAACCTCAGTGCTCAATGTGGTAATAAAACAGTCTGCAGTGGCCTTGGTATTACAAAAATGTAAGGAAAACGTGGATATGTGTCCACAAATAAATATTTTCAGTAGTAAGTTGTTCTTCCCATTACTTTGCAAACAAGATTCATTTGACCAGCCTGTAGTGGCCAATAGTAGCCTATAGCCATGTCACATAGTTATAATAAGTTGTAAAACATGTCTTCTTCCATCATCCTGGCAAGCTCTGTAAGCAAATATTTGTATCCAAGTATACTGGAAGACTTCCTTGCCTCTTGCTAAGCTTAAACTGGACAAGGTATCATCCGGAAGAGTTCAGCTCAGAGAAACTGAACTTACCAAACCATGCTTTTCATAGGAAATGTGCCAGTACAGTGTATAAGTGTATGCTGTGCTGGTACAGTTTATAGGAGGGGGGGGGGCTGCACTCCTAAGTGTGTACTCCTTCAGATGAGTCAATAAACCAAGGTTTCATCTGTCAGAGTTGTTTTTTTTTTTTTTTTTTGGGGGGGGGGGGGCAGGGCTTGCTCCATACAAAAACACTTTATTATATTTTTTTAATATGAAAAAGGTTATGACTGTGTTCATTAGCTAGTAACCTCATTGGATGACCTGTAGTATAACCATGATGAAATACACACACCTATCAGCCATATATTGCTACTGATTTTCTAGAAATGCACATTTTTACTCTACTTGAAGATTTCAACTGTAACACCAGGATACTCTATATGAGAACGACCATTTCTCCCATGTTAATTGCTGTGTGGAACTTTGTGTAATATCCATACAAGGTATTTTGTATATTAATATTTGGAAATTGCAGATATAAATAAGAAAACACAAACAGGTTTACTTTCAGTAAAGAAATTAAAATGCAGCCGACTTGGATGTATTTTCTGAGTCAGTCCATAGACTATGTTACTTACATGGCCATAGAGGTGAGGCTAACAGTTCATATCAGTAGATCACAGACATGCAGTCCCACACAGCCCTTCCAACAAAACTGACAGCTGCAGACTTCGCTAATTAAATAAAGTGCCTGAGATTGCATCCTCCAGAGGCCCTAACTTGGTCATTAAACTTCGGAATCAGGAGTCCTCAGGCAGAGTTCCTGCTCTTCCGTATGATGAACCTCCAACTTGAGGTCTTTAGCCTTCTGAACTCCATTCTTTTATACAAACTTAATTGCCAATAATTATTCTTGCTCAAAAACCAAGAATTTACAGATACGAGGCACACTTAAAGGCATATATCCAATATTCTTCACTCAAGATGTTAGAATGTACATATATTTTAGATACAGATAACTTGGCATATAGATACTAAGTGGAAACAGTGGACAAAATAAAGCCAGACTTTTTCAGCTGAAACTGTCATTCAAAATGTGTTTCAGTGGGTCTATGTTTTATTGAAGTTTCAAAACTTGGTCTATGTTTTATTGAAGTTTCAATACTTCGAAACCATACAGCCGAGACCATATGATTGAAGTTTTGAAACTTCAAAAACACAACAAAACCGTCAAAGTAAAAAAAAAACTTTACCTTTACGTTTCCCCTCACACCCCCTGCTACTTAAATATACCAACTCCAGGATCGCACTACAGCAAGGAAAATGGTACCTGTCCCATTCCGCACTGTACGGCGATCTCAATTCAGTGTTTGAAGTTTCAAAACTTTATAATATGGTCTTGGCCAAGTGGCTTTTGAAGTTTTGAAACTGTGATAAAACAAGGTAAACCCACTTCTACATATTTTTACCTGTGGATTAATGCATACACACTCTCACCCCCTCCTCCCCACACATAATAGGCAATATTTTAGGTTGCACTGCTTGTGATTGAAGTTTAAGTGCATAAGATTGGTGAATTAGAATTACCATGTTTCAATGCACCTGATAAGTGATGCTTCCCATAGAAAATCACTATCAGAGTTAGACTATGAAGAAAGCACATAGTGCAAAACAAGAAGGAAAATATAGCTATGACACTTATAAAGCGGCATTTAATGACAGAAACAATATGTGCAGTGTGGGTGCATGTGTTGGAGTATATATTTATATATACGTATATATAGCTATATGTACACTTGCGCATTTGTGAGTGTATGAGTATATATTTATATATATATTTATATATATATATATATATATATATATATATATATATGTGTGTGTGTGTGTGTGTGTGGGGGGGGTTTATATTACTTCACAGATTTTTCAGGAAACCCTCTTTGAAGCAGTTCTGTGTAGACTGTGGTACAGTGAGGGACAGGTAATTTACCCTTTCCCCCTCTTTAGTAAGATTCAGAGTCGATATGTATATAATTTGCAGGGGGTGTGGGGGCTTACTCCCCTGTAAAAACAGATTTTTTTTTTTTTTTTGAGTTTTTGGAAACTCTTATCATATGGTTTTAACCATGATGAAGTAATCTAAACCCATAGATACTGTATTTTTGAGACCAAATTGTTGAATCTACAGTTGCAAGAAACTGCAGAATATCGAACCCACGGTACTCATGGAGTGTTTGGTAAGTGTGATTTGTTTAAGGGTTTTGGGGAGGGTTTGTGTGGTTGTGAGTGTGTTGGGTAGTGTTAGGTGTGGGTTAGGGTAGGTAGGTAAGAGTGTGAGCGTGTCAGTGTTCAGAGTGGTGGTGTTTGTATGTATGTGATGTGTGTTTGTGCAAGGAGGGTGTGGTGGTGGGGTTTCGGTCTTTTGGTGTTTAGTGTGGCTTCGGTATAAGTAGCGGAGGAGTGGGGGGCTTGCTCCCTGCTTATAGGGATGGGTAGGCGTGTGTGTTTGTTTTGTTGTGTTCGTGTGTGATGTTTTGCTTTGTTGTAGTGTCGGGAGGTAGGTGTATTTGTATGTGTCATGTAGTGTTTGGTTGAGATTTGTGGTTTTGGTTTTTGGGTTTGTTAGTTTTCGGCTTTATAGTCTCGAGATACTGAAATTCGATATTTTAGTATTTCGAGATTATAAAGTGAATTATATATATATATATATATATATATATATATATATATATATATATATATATATATATATATATAGGATCCATACAGCTCCCTGAATGCACTTTCCACCAAAGCAGAAATCACCGCGCATACTTACTGTTCACCGAAGCAGCACTTTCGGAAAAGTATGCTCGTTGTGCCGGTCATACTATGGTACGGATAAGGGAAAATTCCATTTTCCCCACTGTAGTGCAACCTCGAAGTGAAAATATTAAAATGGGGGGGGTACAGGGGGGCTTGACCCCTGCATAGAAGTAGGTTTAATGTTTTTTTTTTTTTTTTTAAACATACTTTACTGTAAGAGCTTTATTGCTGAAACCACTTTCAGTAAAGTATGTTCGGTGATGATGGATTCGGGCTTTTGATCTTTCGATCAAAAGTCCTAGATCTCTCTCTATATATATATATATATATATATATATATATATATATATATATATATATATACATACACACACACACACACACACACACACACACACACACACACACACACACACACACACACACACACACATATATATATAAATATATAGTTCCCTATCAAATCACCAAAGTTTTAAAACTTCGAAGAGCATATGGCTGAGACCATATCTCTGACGTTTTGAAACACCAAACACTTGGTACTGGAATTGCCGTATAGCACAGAACCTGGGATTTGCCAGGTTCCTCACTGTAGTGCGATACCTGAGTTGATGTATTTAAGTAGCAAGGGGTGTGGGGGGTGCAGGGGGGCTTGCAGGTAAGTTGTTTTGTTTTATTGTCTTGTGTTGTCTTTTTGTTTTGGAGTTTGTGTGTGTGTGTGTGTGTGTGTGTGTGTGTGTGTGTGTGTGTGTGTGTGTGTAATATATACATATAGATATGTATATATTTGTATAGATATAAATATGACAACTGTGAAAGAAGTGAGGATATTTTAGCATAAACTGCAGATCATCATATTGATCACTTGCCGAGGGTGTAACAGCCAAACAACTTCCAGATCTTCAGGATATAAACTGTGTGGTAGCTTGAGCTGAGTTGACTGAAATGCGTACCTGAGCACCAAGCCTTTCAGATCGTTAATGCCGGCAAAGAATATGCTCCTCGGATGCTTTCAAGGATCTGTGGTCTGCTTGTGCTGTTTTTTTGCTAGAAAGATAAGTTCCCTTTGGGGGAACCTTGCATTCAACAAGTTTTGGTTATTATTAACAATTCAGGAAAGTTACTTTAAAGCTAAAAATGTATCTTTTTGATGGACTGTCACAAGACTGTACTGGCTCAGGGTTTAATTCAGACATTTATTCTTGTACAGTAGTATACGGTAAAAGAAATTCAGGATTCTGAATATGAATAGGAGAATAAAGGGTCCTCAGATTTCTGATTCAGACGTGAAGAGCTCAGTTTCTGACTATCTCTGTGGGGGTTTCGCCTTCTCTGAAACTGGTTCTAGAATGTACCAGTGTTTTCAGTGGGAGAACACTGAGGTTTCTCATTCCCCCAGAAAATGCTATGAACTGTTACACAAGGAATTTGCAGAACTTGCACCCATTCCTCTAGTTTTGCCTGCTTTGCAGGATGTGAGCATTACTGTCTGCAATTTTCTTGGCAGTCAGCCAGCTGCCCGTAAAAAAGCAGAAAGGATGTATGAAGTTCCTCAGTCTTTGTAAGTTTCTATACACTCTGTGCACTCTTCCCAAATCTCATTCAGCAGCTATAGCTTTAGGTAAGCCTTCTGCTGCCAAGCACTTAGTTAATTCCTATCCCAATACTACTCTCTCTGATAAGGATAGGAAGATAATAGAAAAGTATAGGAAAAATGTGTGTGCTTCCACAACTTTGATTTTCAAAATTTTGAATTGTCAGGCTCATACGTTAAGGGTTGTTCTGCCTAATTGTGAAAGTATGAGGCATTTTTTATCTGCAGCTTCTTGTGTGGAGAATTCTGCTTTAAATTTATTTTTTCTATTGTCTGAGTCGCTACACTTTTTTTTAAAGTATGTGCATGACTTTGTTAATACTTCTGCAGATCCTATGGCCACTGGTACTGTTTTGAAGGGGCTTGCTTGACTGCATTCTCAGAATGTTCCAGATGATAAAAATAAGTTTCTAAATCCTCCTTTGGATAGAGATTTAATTTTCTGCCCCTCTGCTGCAGAGGTAGTCAAAAAGTGTAATGAACCTAAACGCCAGCCTCTGACACTTTTAACACTTAGCCCAACTCTTCTCTCTTAACTATCTCCCCTATATCTACAGCTGATAGTAACTTATCCTTATATTGAATTATCACTTCAAGACTGTAAGAATGTCTTTACTGTTATTATCATCATTTAAACTATGACTTGTAAATCATCATCATCTTCTTTCGGCTGTTCCCGTTAGGGGTCGCCACAGCAGATCACCTGTTTCCATTTCTTCCTGTCCTCTGCATCTTGCTCTGTCACACCAACCACCTGCATGTCCTCTCTCACCACATCCATAAACCTTATCTTAGGCCTTCCTCTTTTCCTATTACCTGGTAGCTTCATCCTTAGCATCTTTTTCCCAATATACTCAGCATCCCTTCTCAGCACATGTCCAAACCAACGTAATCTTGCCTCTCTGGATTTGTCTCCAAACCTTCCAACCTGGGCTGACCCTCTAATATACTTATTCCTAATCCTGTCCACCCTCGTCACACCCAGTGCAAATCTTAACATCTTTAATTCTGCCACATCCAGCTCAAATTCCTGCCTTTTTTGTCAATGCCACTGTCTCCAACCCATATAACATAGCTGGTCTCACTACCCTCTTGTAGACCTTCCCTTTCACTCTTACAGGTACTCGGCTGTCACGAATCACTCCTGACACTCTTCTCCACCCACTCCATCCTGCCTGTACTCTCTTCTTCACCTCTCTTCCACACTCACTGTTACTCTGAACTATTGACCCCAAGTATTTAAACTCATCCACCTTCGCCACCTCTACTCCTTGCATCCTCACCATTCCTCTATCCTCCGTCTCATTCACACACATATATTCTGTCTTAGTTCTGCTGACCTTCATTCCTCTTCTCTCTAAAGCATATCTCCATCTCCCCAGGGTCTTCTCCACCTGTTCCCTACTCTCACTACAGATCACAATGTCATCTGCAAACATCATAGTCCATGAGGACTCTCGTTTGTCAACCTGTCCATCACCATTGCAAATAAGAAAGGGCTCAGAGCTGATCCTTGATGTAACCCCACCTCCACCTTAAACGCATCCGTCACTCCCACCGCAGACCTCACCACTGTTACACTACCCTCGTACATATCCTGTACCACTCTTACATACTTTCTGACACTCCTGACTTCCTCATACAATACCACAACTCCTCTCTAGGCACCCTGTCATATGCTTTCTCTAAGTCTACAAAAACACAATGCAACTCCTTCTGACATTCTCTGTACTTCTCCATAAACACTCTCAGAGCAAAGATCGCATCTGTAGTGCTCTTTCCTGGCATGAAACCATACTGCTGATCACTAATCATCATGTCCCTTCTTAACCTTGCTTCCACTACTCTTTCCCATAACTTCATGCTGTGACTGATCAATTTTATGCCTCTGTAGTTACTACAGCTCTGCACATCACCCTTATTCTTAAAAATCGGTACCAAAACACTTTTTCTCCATTCCTCAGGCATCCTCTCACTTTCCAAGATTTCGTTAAACAATCTGGTTAAAAACTCCACTGCCATTTCACCTAAACAGCTCCATGCTTCCACAGGTATGTCATCTGGGCCAGCAGCCTTTCCATCCTTCATTCTCTTCATAGCTATCTTTACTTCCTCCTTGCTAATCCATTGTACTTCATGATTTACTATCCCTACATCATCCAACCTTCTCTCCCTCTCATTCCCTTCATACATCAACACCTCAAAGTACTCTTTCCATCTCCCCAACACACTCTCCTCACTTATGAGTATGTTTCCCTCATTATCCTTCATCACCTTTACCTGCTGCACATCTTTCCTAGCTCGGTCCCTCTGTCTAGCCAATCGGTACAGGTCCTTTTCTCCCTCCTTAGTGTCCAACCTTTCATACAACTCTTCATATGCCTTATCCTTAGCCTTCGCCACCTCTCTCTTTGCCATGCACCTCATCTCTTTATACTCTTGTCTACTTTCTTCATCTCTCTGACAATCCCACTTCTTCTTTGCCAACCTCTTTCTCTGTATACTCTCCTGTACTTCCTCATTCCCCCACCATGTCTCCTTGTCGTCTTTCCTCTGTCCAGATGTGATACCAAGCACCTTTCTAGCCATCTCCCTTACTAGCTCTGCTGTAGTTACCCAGCTATTTGGTAACTCTTCACTGTCACCCAGTGCCTGCCTTAACTCATCCCTGAACTCCACCTCACAATTACCCTTTTTCAATTTCCACCACTTGATCCTTGGTGCTGCCCTCACACTCCTCCTCCTCTTCTTGATAACCAACGTCATCCTACAAACCACTATCCTATGCTGCCTAACGACACTTTCTCCGGCCACAACTTTACAGTATCCAATCTCCTTCACACTGGACCTCCTACGTAAGATATAATCCACCTGTGTGCATCTTCCTCCACTCTTGTATGTCACCCTGTGTTCCTCCCTCTTGTTAAAATATGTATTCACCACAGCCATGTCCATTCTTTTCACAAAATCCACTACCATCTGACCTTCTGCATTCCTTTGTTTAACACCATACCTACCCATCACTTCCTCACCCCCTCTGTTCCCTTCACCAACATGACCATTGAAATCTGCTCCAATCACCACTCTCTCACCCTTGGGTACAGTCATCACCACTTCATCCAATTCACTCCAAAATTTTTCTTTCTCATCCATTGCACACCCAACTTGTGGAGCATACACACTAACAACATTCATCATTACACCATCAATTTCCAGCTTCATAAACATCATTCTATCCGACACTCTTTTCACCTCCAAAACACTCTCAGGATACTGTTCCTTCAGAATAACTCCTATGCCATTTCTCCTCCCATCCACACCATGATAAAACAATTTGAACCCACCTCCGATACACCTAGCCTTACTCCCCTTCCATTTGGTCTCTTGCACACACAATATACCAACCTTCCTTCTGTCCATCATATCAGCTAGCTCTCTCCCTATACCAGTCATACTGCCAACATTCAAAGTTCCGACCCTCACTATCACAGTCCTAGCCTTTCTCCTCTCCTCCTGCCTTCTGCCATGTCTTCCGCCTCTTCTCCTTCGGCCAACAGTAGCCCAATTTCTGCCAGCACCCTGTAGGCTAACAGTACTGGTGGCTGTCATTGTTAACCTGGGCCTCGACCAATCTGGTATAAAACCTTTTCTTGGTGACTGCATGAAATGTTTTGGCGAAGTTTTATGCCGGATGCCCTACCTGATGCAACCCTCCCCATTTATCTGGACTTGGGACCGGCACAAAGAAATGCACTGGCTTGTAAATAATCTGTTTAAATTGTGTTAATGTTATTGAAATATTGCTTCTATCTTTTTGTAATATTGCTACTGTAGTTTTTATTGTACTGTACAATGTAGTGGAGCTTTTCTCCCTGGGCCTCCACTGAAAATGGGTATTCAGCTCATTCGGACTAATCATGGTCAACAAATGTAAACTAAATGAAAAATAAATAAATAAATGAAAAGGCTAAGCTGGTAGAGAGAATCTAACATTTTTCAGTCCTCCTTCTCCAAGTTTTCCAAGGGATTTCTAACTCCTCTTTAAATTCTGGTAACAAACAAGATAAACAATTTCAACAATATGCTGGTAAACTGACATTTAAGATGATATAGCGAGAGTGTTCCAAGAAGAATTCTGGAAACTCACAAAATGAGGACATTCCAGTAAGTCAACATGAGTAAGAGTTTTTTGTCCCCCCCCCCCTCCCATCCTGGCAGTCACCTTTTTTTCCCAGTAAGTCTGAATCGCCACCTTTGTCTTTGGCAACAAATAGTTTCAGACAAATGGGTTCTGAAGATCATTCATTATGGTTACAGGTGGCAGTGGAAGGAAGTTACTCCTCTCCAAGAGGTTAATTCCTCATCCTCCAGATGAGATACTTTTGTTTCCACTTATCCTTCATCACATGCTGTTCCTGAGAGTGATAAAACCAGTTACCCTTCCTGGGTAGGAAAGGGGTTTTATTCAAGAGCCTTTTTAGTTCCAAAGAAAGAACAAAAATGCTTGG